>NC_092183.1:7232500-7545000 GCF_043641665.1 Enoplosus armatus | reverse complement strand
GTATTTAAATCTTTATAGGATTTTTTTAAAAGGTTGTTTTTGACATGAGAGTCTTTTGTTGCCCTCGACATTTCATACCTCAGGAAACTGGGACATCTCATATCAATCAAAATGACTTTTGATGTGTTTAATTCATAGTTTCACATTCACTCGAAGCCCCAGGATGTGAATGAGTCAGCACAAAATGGCTATTAAATATCTCAGCTGTCCAACTGTCACACTGAAGCCTATATATAATTATTACTCAGCATGTGTAATGATGCAATACAGTCATTCCTATGAGGCTGTCGTGAATGTGTTAAACAGAAATTGTTGCGGCCTGTAGTTGTACATCGTAGTTCCGGTTCTCTAACCTGTGAGCTGGTAGGTGGGGCTGAGGGAGGGAAACTCCCAGGTCCAGCAGGTGACTTGGTGATGAGGAAGGCCGTGACCTGTGACCAGATATCTCTTCTCTTCAGCCCATCGTACAGAACAGATCTGCAAATCGAGCCATTAGGAATAGTCTATCCAATATATATACACAGTAAAAACACTAAAGAGTCTTAAACACCTGTGAATTTGTGTTGGCAGAAGTCACACAAGTCCCTGACTCTGTGTCCCAGATCCTCAGCTCTCCATCTTTCCACCCCCCTCCGGTAGCGATCGTCTTTCTCTGCCATGGACACCATGCCATCGCCTAAACACACAAACACAATGGATACACACACAATGGTCAGCAGATTGTCCGGTTGTTTAAGCAGACCGCCCGGTGAATAGCTGCTGGATCGACTAACAGTATTCTTCTAAACCTCCATATAATAACAGCTAAACCCTTAAGCATACCAACCAGTAACATACCACTCAAGTTTGCATGGGCCAAGATTAGTCATCATCACACCACACAGCAGAGCACACAGCTGCTTGCAATGTACGGTTGTGGTTTAATGTCAAAGTGAAAATAGAGTCCTAATCATGAAGCATGCACTCACCTTAACAGCGCTGGGCTGTTTCAGTGTAGTGATGGGCTGGCGTGACCTTGTGAGTCCCGCGACGTCACTATCCCATAAACAAAGGAGGCCGTCTGTGGAGCCGCTGGCCAGCCGGTCGTCTCCTGGCGACCACTGAAGGCTGCAGATCCCTTCCTCATGGACGGCTGCGCCCACCAGAGGTGCAGGAGCCCGAGGGTCCAGGTGGTGGATACGTCCGAGAACAGAGCCGCTGTAAGATGGTGGAATTCCCCTGCATGAATACTGCACACTTCATATTGAAATGAACTGTGATGCCCTTTTTACACCAGCCTCACTTCCTTTTTGCTGAAGCATTAAAACAGTATAGATTTGGACATAGCTGAAAACCAACTGGTAGTGGTTCAAGAGGAAATAGAAATTAGAAAATGACACAAAGGCAAGACTGAACAGGCGGGTCTCAAGCTGCTTTTTAAAGGTGTCCACAGATATAAAGTCCATGCAGAGCTCTATATTGGCTATTGTAGTCCCACTTGGAAAGTACTGACGTAATCATCCAGATTTTAACTCCTAAATATCAAACATGTTTGAAATTATCTGGGCAGCCCAGATGAGTCTGCAAGCAGTTCAAGAGGTTTAAGACTGGATCCCCTCTCATTCCCAGATAATGTGGGCCAAACATTGGTACCGACCAAGGTCCAAGACCAGATTTCTCCTCTGATAGTTGGGAGGGGTGAATCGAGGATAAATCGGCCCAGAACTCCAATAGTCTGAGCCCGGCTTTAGTGATCACAAGAACCTCGATTTGGATTCTTGCAAACAATCCAGGGATTCTTTGCTGAGGCAGATGAAGAGGGAGTTACAATAGTTGAGATACGTAAAGTCTTTACTACTTTCATCTTGTGTTGAGTATACTGACTACACATACCTGCTGAGTAACTGCTGCTTCCAGGAAAGAGCTCTGACCACAGAAAGGTGTGATGGAAGACACGTCATAGTCTGCTTGTGTTCAACATCCCACAACTAAAGAGTCAAAGAGAGAGAGACAGGGACACCACAAACCGTCATCCTGCTGATTCAACTACGTGTTACACTTCCCCTCCCACAGGCCCCCATAACACAGTTTGTATGAATCAGTTTCCACCCTCTATGTGCTCATTTACTTAAGCAAAGCATTTACCTGTATCTCCCCTTGCCTGGTGCCAATGCAGAGTGCTCTGCCGTCTGTGCTCCAGCACAGACACGAGATGGACTGGGTCTGATGGCGTGGTCGTTCCATTTGTGGACTCAAATGTCCCACCAGAGCTCGAGTTTCTGAATTCCAAAGGTAAACAGAAGAGCCCAGTGCTAATGCAATCACACCGTTACGACTGCAGTCGAGAAGATTAGTGTCTGAAGGGAAGAGATGGAAAAGACTACAGAGGCTATACTGGTTGATGAAGAGTGTGAACTGATAGCATTTTACTGAACTAATTTTTCATTACAGTATAACACATTTATTGTTGTTTACACATTGTTCAGTGATGTGGTCATTAATCAAGTTTTAGTGGATTTCTTTTAAAAACAGCAGGGTTGTGTGACCTTATGAAAGTCAGAAAAACAGATAGTATGAGCTTCTGACTGATTCTTTAAAGCCTATAGGCAGTAGGTACAGGTGTCCCCCCAACACACACCCCACCACCATCAGATCATTTTGACCAGAAACCAAAGGTCTCTTAATTTTGTTTTAATTATTTAGATTTTTCATATTTAGTTTATTCAAGTACTTGTTTGAGTATACTTAATTTCCCAACATAATATAATAATAATGAATTAATCCCACTAACAAGTTTTAGCCTGATATGTGCTATAGATAGATCTTCACTGTTTAAAGCACATTAATGAGCCACACTGTTGCACTGGCTGACATGTTCCTTCATTACCATTAACGTGGACACTGTAGTTTATTTTGAGTCAATCCCACATACATCGTTCTGCTGCTGTAAAAACTCACTAGAGCATCAAATATGTATTAATCCGCAGCAGAAAATAGTCCCCCAACAAATACACCATTTCCTCCTGTTTAGATAGCATTCCCTAAAAATGTCAGCCTCCAGCTGTTTTAGGGAATTACTGAGCATTTTATTAACTGTGTATTTGTGACTTGTTTTTAAAGATTCCCGTCAGTTGAAACAAATGGGTTTCATAGACAAAAAATACACAATAACACCAGCTTTGTCCTTCTAAACACAGAAACAGATCAATAACATAGGCTCAGTGTTCTTTTGTGAGAATAATGCATGATTCATATCTTCACTTACAGAAGTCGTTCAGCAGTGACGGCGCCGCCAACTTCATCACTGACTTTCCCTGCAGACCCACAGACGCTTTGTCCAGAACAGCAAATGGCTGCAAATCGTGTTTTCTCTCATCAGAACCTGAAATGGAAAAATGTAACATAAAAACACAGTCACACAAAACACATAAACAAAGTTTCACATCCAAAGCCATACATCTTTGGTTTACTGTTGATGGTGTCGATTGCATTCATTTTCATCGCTGACGCTCAGGTGTAGCTCTGTGTTCTCAGCGGGAGTCATTACAGTGAATTTCATAAATGGTTACTGCTGCACTGATGCCAGTAGAGACACACACATGTTAAAGTACACGTGGAAAGGCTGAATAAAGCTGAAATCCCAAGCTGCATATTGTGTTAATGTGGAAGTAGAAAACCTTTGCATTGTGAAAAACGCAATAAGGTGTGTGCGCTACTGTCTCTCTGAAAAAGAGTTGTCCTTTGATAACTTGGTTAAGGAGACTTAAACAATGATTTCCATCAAACCTTCACGTCTTATATCATACAGCCGTTCAAATGCTTTACAAGGTTAATGCCTGATTATAACGTAGATAACGTGACACTACAATCATCTCAGAAAAATATAAACTGAAACATAGACCGCCCACAGTCCTCCAGCAGTTTCTGTTGCTTAAAAACATTTCTGCAGATTGTTTAAGTCATTCATTCTCGTTTCCTGGTGTGACATCATGCAGTGTTGCTCTACATATCATTCAAATGATCATTTCTCTTTGTGTGTGTGTGTGTGTGTGTGTGTGTGTGTCCTGGAGCACTGTAGGAATGTAGTGAAAGAAAAAACATTCATACAGTACCAGTCTGTTGAGCAGTTCTAGCTTCTTGAACTGCGGCTCTCCACACCCATCCCTGCAAAAAATAATGATGTTTATATTACATCTAATATTAAGATTTCATCAAGAGTTAGCATTGTGAATGATTGTGAACAGTTTTCAGGCATGTTTTATGTGTTTTGTGGCCTAATGGCACTAACTTCTTATTTTAGCTATGTGTGGGTACAACTGGGTTATGTTTTTTACCCTAATAATCTCACAGTTTTTCTCATATTATCTCAAGTAATCTTGCACAAATAATCCAGATTTTAAAAAACAAACAAAATGCTTTTCTCTGCCATTTTTAACTGAAGCTTCCAAAGAACCTTAAAAATCCATTTTGCCTGCAGAATACTTTGTTTTGTTTTCATGTGGGCGGACGACACACTCACACACACAAAAATCTAACTACAGTGCCAAAAGCTACAAGTTCCTGAAACAAACCTGCTCTCTGGCATTTTCTGTTGCAGGCCATCCCCCGGCAGAACATGGTGTGTTCAGTGGTGAGACAGCCCCACAGTGGAACACGCCTCCTGCCAACGCTGTCTCTGCTGGGGACAGATGATATTACAGAAAACATTACATTCACCTTCGTCACAAAGTGGTGCTGCAATGAATCTTCAGCGTCCACACAGTGAGACAGCTGGACATGATGGTGACGATAACAAAGAATGGATGTATGAGGTTTGTGGGCATGGCCCTACAGAGTACATGTGATAATTGTGTGTATTCCAACAACAAAACAAAAATAACTTACATTTTGACTGGATTTTGTAGCACTGTAGCATTATTACATTTCATATAAACCAGATAAATTATATAATAATAATGTAGTTGAATTTAAAGATTGCCTAAATACTAAAATGGGGACTAAGATGTAATGGTGAAAAACAAGGAAACCAGTGGCAGGCAATATGTGTCTTTATACAGTACCAATGTTGGCAAAGAACAAAACATTATTAAAATGAGCTCTGTTAAAAAAGGTATTTGCTTGCATGCTTTTATATCTCTATCTTTTGTTCCCTGTACTTCTCAAAAATAGCCAAGTTATTTAGCAATGGTGGAAGTAGTTTTCAGATCCTTTACATTGGAGTACCACAATGTAAAAACAACTACATTTACTTAAAGTATCAAAAGTAAAAGTATTCTTTTTGCAGAAAACCAGCTGCTGTGACTGATGCATTAGTATATGAGACATTATTAGATTGTTAATACTGCATATGTAATTTTACTGTTGTAGCTGCTCGAGGTGGAGCTACTTTTACTTGCTATACAGTTAGATAGTTTCGCCCAATGGTTCCCAATCTAGGAGTTGGGCCCCTCCAAAGGGTCAGAAAGTAAATCTGGGGGGTTGTGAGATGATTAATGGGAGAGGGGGAAAAAAACAAAAACAAAATTATGATACACAAATCTGTTTTTTGATATAAAAATCTGACTTTTCACTGATCTTTTTTTTTTTTGAGTGAAATATTGGATAATTTGGGCCTTGAACAGTTACTGAAATAAAACCGTCTGAGAAGTTTAGCGGGGAAATAGCTCCCTCTAACAACTCATTGACATCTGAAACATGGCAAGAAGCAGGAGGACTTACCTTGAAGGTTTCCCTGCAGGACTGTCTGTTCTGGTTCATGGTGTCTCGGTGGAGAATCCAGCACCAGTCGCTGACAGACCGCATCCAGCTCAAAGCTTGGCTCACACTGCCGCCCAGTGGCCAGCGGTGTACTCGCAGCTGGACCCTCACTGCTGCTCCTCCGGATGATCCGCCTCCTGAACCGCTTGTATGATACGTGATGGGCGTCGTTTTGTCCCTGAGAAGACAAAAAACATACATTTATTAAAATAAAATATACGGTTAGTCTCAAAGTGCTGAAAACTGACACAAACTCCACACCTCTACAAACTTCAAACCACATAAATTCATTAGTGGCAAGATTACGACATAAAGAGCGAAACTTCCGGTTAAAACTTTCACAACAAAAGCATTGTAAATGCCTCATATTTCCCCCCTTTAAGGTACTAGTCCAGAGGGCTGATATTAAGCCATCATATTATACATTGTATTTTGATACCAATCCACAAAGCAAACGTTTACGTGGTTGCTAAGTTCACTAGGTAATTTGTGTTTGTTCAGTAGTTGCTAAGGTGTTTGGGATTGTTGCTAGGTGGTTGCTAGTGTTGCTGTGGGGTTGCTAGGTCGTTGTGGGTAGTTGCTAGAATGCTACTCGCTGGTTGCTAAGTGGTTGCTGTGACTTTCAGGGTGGTCGATACTGGTTGACTTTGTGATTTAATTTCTCCGGACGCTTTGAATTTTATTTCATTTATTATGTAAAAATAACAGTCTGTCTGGTTTATGATCACTAAAATTGCGATAAATTTCTACGATTTTTCTACTTTTGAGTTAAAATGATTTAATTCTATTGTGAAGGAAGTAGCGCCTAGCTTCCGGTACTGCCGTAGTGTTTTCTGGCTAGCTTTAACTGCTCCTTTCACCAAAACTTTCGGCAGGAGGCGCCCCCATCTCCGGGCTCGGTTCGTTCATCCCCCTCCAAGATGGAGGCCTTAGGGGGCTACCCTGCCAAGTCCTCCAACCCAAAAGCGAAGAAGTTAACGGTCCTGTTGAGCATGACAGTCTGTGTGGGCTGTTTATTCCTCCTGCAGACGCAGCTGCTGAAGCCGAGGAAACCAAAAGACTTTTATTCTTTCGAGGTGAAAGACGCGAAGGGGAGGGCTGTTTCCCTGGAGAAGTACCGAGGAAAAGTAAGTCCACATCATCACCAGTCATCTCAGTTTGAGAATAAATCTGTGGGAACTTTGTCTATGTTATCCAGTGTCGTTTGACGGTCTGTCTCGTTGCATTAGATGGATTTCTCACAGGATAAGTTAATCATAGCCTGTTTTCACCCCCCCTGTACAGGCGTCTTTGGTTGTAAACGTGGCGAGTCACAGCGAGAAGACGGAGGCGAACTACATGTTTCTGCAGGAGCTCCACCGGGAGCTGGGCACCTCTCACTTCAACGTCCTGGCCTTCCCCTGCGGTCAGTTCGGGGACACAGAGACCGGGACGAGCAGGGACATAGAGGCTTTCGCCAAGTCCACCTACGGCGTCACCTTCCCCTTCTTCAGCAGGATCAAAATAATGGGCTCAGAGGCGGACCCCGCCTTCAGATTCCTCACAGGTTGGCAGAAAGACACCTCACCACATCTGTCTGCTGTACACGAAGTTACCTTTTACAGAGAGACTTGACTGCACTATGATTAAAGTCTGTATTTGCCGGTGTTTATGGCTTCATAAGTAGTACAGTCTGGACCTGCACCACACTTTTCCAGAGGGCTGCAACTAAATGTTATTTTTAAGGTCAAGAAATATTTTTGTTTTAGTCTATAAAACACAGATGCCCAGTTTTCTTTGCTTACTTAGCCTGACCTGGGGGTCAATAGTATTCTGTTTATAATGGAAAGGTTTGATATTTTACTTAATGAAAAAAAACCTCACACGGCAGGCCCAGAAATAACTGTCATATCCCAAAAAATATATAGCACAACACACAAAATACATAATTATGCTTCCTCATAGCAAAAAAAAACTGTAAACACGTAGTTGAGTTGGTAAATGTGCTGACTCGTGATTTTGTGTGTAGTTCTTGCGTCCAAATAGTGTTTAAATTTAGGTTTATACCTGTACCTACTTTTGTTGTGACGTCTCAGTTTAGCACCTTGCAGCTCTGCTAAAATAACAACTCATATCAAGATGATGAAGCAGCTGCTGATTTTACATCCCGGTGACTTCAGAAATGTAAGAATCTTCATCTTCATCATCTGTTTCGAACTGTAGTAATATCCAGTGTGTGAATGAATGGATGACATCACCTGCTATGAGGTTCAGGTTTGATTTTATTTGATATAAATCAGTCAGTCAGACATAAGCAATAATCTGCAGTGGTGGAAGAAGTATTCAGATCATTTACTTAAGTAAAAGTATTAATACCACACTGTGAAAAAAGTAACTTCAAGTAAAAATCCTGCATTCAAAATCTTAAGTAAATGTATGCAAGTATATCTAGCAAAATACTTATAGTATCAAAATAAAAGTACTCATTCAGCAGTAAAATGGTTTTATTATTATATATGATGTGTCTGGATTAATATCACTGCTGCATTAATGTGTATGTTGTATTTTACTGCTGTAGTTGTTTATGGTTGTGCTAATTTTAACTACTTTATATACTGTTGGGTAGTTTAATCTACAGCATCATAATCTGCAAAATCGTCATATCTTTGTTGAGTCGCTGAAAACCTTTCAACTTTTCATGAGCTCAGAAAAACAACCCTGTTTTCAGCTTTGTGACGATGCATGTTCCAGCTAATCACTGGACAGGAATATGAAAAATTGTAATCTGAAAAGTAATTAGTAGGTAAAGCTGTCAGTCAATTGTAGTGGAGTAGAAGTATAAAGTTGCATAAAATGAAAGTACTAAAGTAAAGTACAAGTATTTCGAATTTGTACTTACATGCAGTACTTGAGTAAATGTACTTTCCACCACAGATAATCTGTATTTAAATTGATTGATAATAATCTCATCATCAGAGGCTAAATTTAGGTAGTGAGTTGTTCCATTAATGAGGGTACGTTTGTGTGTTGTGTTTCAGATTCTGTGCAGAAAATGCCAAAGTGGAACTTCTGGAAGTTTCTGGTGAACCCAGAGGGGAAAGTGGTCCGCTTCTGGCGAACAGACGAGCCCATGGAGAGCGTTCGACAGGAGGCCACGGCGCTGGTGCGAGAAATCATCATGAAGAAACGGGTGGAGCTATGATGGAGCTCATCGACAGGAACTGGATACATTTCTGCGTTATGTCAGTGTTTCCTGTGCTTTGACAGCAAAGGGAATGACTGGGCTCTGAACTGTCACAGTGAGTGTGGTTCGGTGATGTCTCGCTCATGCAGGATGAAAAGATCCTCTAGTTTTAGGCAATGGAAGTCATTCAAGGCGAGTCAAAATGTGTGTGCATTGTTTATCTGTGTGTTTGGGGACCATCCTGTGATCAATAACGAACATTCCTTATAATGACCACTGCTGCAGCTGAAGGATTGTTTTCACCATTGAAGTGTTGGATTTTTTTCAAATGTTCAGTTTTGCTCAGTCTGTACTTTGTACCACCTCTTTCTAATGTTTACATTGAAATCTATTTCTCAAAGTGTAAAATATAACTCTGGCCCATTTTGACTGATTTGAGCCCAGCAAATTGTGAAACATTCTCCCAACAATAAAATGATTTCATAATTATTTGATTTAGGATCTATTGTTCAGGTTAATTATGTTTTAAAAGCAAGAAAAATGCTTGTAATGCAGCACAAATGCGTATTGGTGCTCATATTCTGTAGCTGATTTTGTAACACAGTTTTAAAAACTGATGAATTGTTGCAAGAAAATGCTTTTTTTCATCAACCAGAGCTCTGAAACCTGCTGTTCTTAATTGATAGAAGTACATGTTAATTGCAGAGGTCACCTGGAGAGCTGGTGTGGATTTAAATGGACAGTTGGACGGCAGCAGCAGGTAAGCTGGCACACAGACAATTAACCAGCTAACAAGACACTGCCTACCAGCCGCCCACGATAAGAGAGCTGAAAAACAACGTCACCTTTGTAATATGAGGCAATATTATCTTTCTAATTTGGTCTGTTTTATCTGTCTGTTACACCAGACTGTTGAAAATAAGAGACCAGCCTCTACTTCAAAATAATTCTCTCCTGGGCAAACTTTCGAAACGTCTCAAAATCCTGTTGGAAGCTTGTTGATGTCTTGATCCGAAAGAGAAATAAATGAGTCAAATGTAACTGTTAAGGTAGCAGAGCAGTGTGAGCTGGCAAAAGAAACGTCAGCTAACATTACACTGCCTCCCAGCCAGTCACAACTCACAGGCCTACTGTTAATGCAAATGCATGGATTTGACTATGCTGAACTGATGAGGAGCTGCATGGTTTTCATCGTGCTAAATGTAGAGTTTAATGTTTCTTTTCAATCCTTCCCCTCCCGGCTTTGTTCGTCTGTTGGTTTTTTAATTTGACAGGTGAATGAAGTGTCAGCGTCAGCAGGATGTTTGAGGTGGCAGCAGTGAGGAGTGCAGCTGACAGCCGTCAATCAGAGAGCACAGCCAGCAGCAGTACACTGCCACGCTGTCACCACCGGCTCAGATGCTGGAGGGGAGGATGCAGCCAGCACAGTTAACCTTAAAGAGTTGATCTATTTGATGCAGATTTTTCCTTTTGTTTCCCCTCTTACCTTGAAGGGACAGTGTCTTCTCTTTCCCACAAAATCTCTCAGCATTCTCCTCAAATTGTCCTGGTTATGAAGACAAAAAGACTGGATTCAAGGTGATGCTCATTATCATCAAAAACAGCTTTCTCATAAGCTAAACGATTCGCTTACTTACATTTATAAACAGCCTACATTTTCAAATAATCATTCTAAAAGTTGGTGATTATGGTATTAATGTTATAATTAGAAGCAGAGCTATTTTAACATTAACAGTAAAGTAAGTAGATATAGTTTGCCACAGGTTGCAGTGAGTGTTACACCAAACAGACACAGCCATGTGTTTAGAGTTTGAAGTGGTTGCCTGGCAGCAGCAGCAGCAGCAACAGGTCATAAGTAATAAGTCATAGTAAGGCAATATAATACCTATAAGAAAGAATACTCTTATATTATTTTAGAAATTACTCACCCAGTCATTTGTATCTCCAGTTTTCAGACGCATGTTCAGTTTCCTTTAGTGAAACACCATCCCCTTCCCCCTCAGCCTGCAGGAGGACCCGGTCTTGCCCGGTGCACCTGCTGTCTGCTCTGCTGGACGGGCTCCGCTCCTAAATACTCTCCCCGGGCGGACGGCGGAGCGGGAAGCACCGTCCTCTGCTCTGCTATTGGCGGTTAGGTCGACTTTTTTTTTTTTTTTTTATTAAATAGGCCCACTCCTGTTCAGGGATTCCCTCCGCGTCCTGGTTTCTATACGGAAAACAAAAAGAGCAACGCGGTAATGTAAAGGTGGAGGCGGCAACATGTTATCAGTTAATAACACAGACTGTTTAAAACAAGCAAGTGTTCAAAATAAGAACGAATATCTATAAATCATTATTTTGTACTTCAATAATAGGCAAAAAAAAAAAGATAATAATAATAAATGATAATAATAAATTGTTTAGGCTAATACTGTCATAGTAACAGTATATTTCATATTTTTGTCAGATTATACATGATGTAAACAAAATGTAGCCCTTGAAGTCCCTCTACAGTTTAAACACCAAATAGGCTACATATTTTATTTTACTTCATTGTTTTTTTTAGTTAAGTAAAATATTTTAATTGCCAGCTAAACTGAAATTAAATTCAATAAATAAATTAGCCTAAATATTTTAGTTTATGCAAAATATTTTATTTTATTTTATTTTTGCCGTTAAGTAAAATCCTACTTCGCAAAAAATATATATATTTGAATAAAACTTTAACAATACAAATCCACAAACACACAGCAACAAAATAGAATCAATTTAATTGAATAAATATTCTGTGTATTGTTCAGGAATATACTTGTAACAGCTCCTCTCTTCAACAATCACCTCGTTTTGCGGGAAGAGGCCGTGTGTCCGCGGGTCACGAGCTGCTCTGGCGCTAAGTGGGCTGAACGGCGCGAGCAGCGCACGTTCCCGCCACCTGCCACTTCCATATGCGCTCACACCCCGAGCTCGAGCCTGGAACTGTGCGACAGGTGCGTGCTCTCAATGACACGCAGCAGCCCGACACGTGCAGACTGAGCAGCTCCAGCCCACTGCTGTATCCTCAGAATGGACATAAGCTCTGCTGTTTAAACAGACCCACACCAGCCTTTACGTTATCCTCACAAATCAAAACGTTTGACTATAAATCAAAAATATATCTTGCTGTAATTAATATAGTCCAAATTGGTAGTCTTTTTCTGTGGGATATTCATTATAAGCAGGTAATTAAACGGATGTAGGCTGCTTTATCATTGTGTGTTAATGGTTTATAGGAAATTGTATGTGGGCCTTTGTGTTTGTACCTTTTTGTTTCACCGTTTGTTTTAATTGTCCCTCTGTCTCATATTTTCCTCATTGTATCAGGCTACAGTGTTGTAGTTTGCTTTAAAAATGGGCCTTAATAGCGCCTCACTTGCATAAGAAAAAGGCTTAAATAAAATCCTAACTTTGTGTAAGGTATATTTGTCCAGAGGCCTTGCACCCAAATATATTTTCCCCCCACCCTCTTTCCCGCGGGACTCTGTCTGGTTTGCATCCTCCCTCCAGGTTTGGCTTTAGTCACCTTAGAAACTCATTGTGTCTGTATTTTCCTTTCCCCTCCCGCATTGTCCCCCGCAGTTTGGCGGTAGCTTAACCGGTCAAATGTGTCACAACCAGCTTAAACAAAGCTTCGCCCTCTGTGCCTACCCTCCCCGGCGCTGCTGGTCAACGACAAACGGATTTATTTGCAGTAAAAGTGGTTCAAGCTGCGCCTGGGTGTCGAGCTAAGCTGACGTGAAGGTTTGTTATGTGAGGGGCTGAGGTTTTGACAACGAGCGTCCTGTTTGGTTTACGTTGGCAGCAGGAATTTAAAATGTTAACGGTGATCAGGTCTGTGGGCAACCAGTGAGGTCAGGGTTAGTCAGGTGTGGTACCTCGATACATGCCAAAGGTGCCTAAATTCCACAGAGATATTTTGTTTGTCCTGTTTATCCATTAAAGCAAAGCCTATAGGAGGATTTGACATAATTAGGTTATCAGTAATAAGCCAAATTACAGGTTGCAAAGCCCAATCAGTCAATCAACTATCACAATACTTTCTTCTCACATGTGTTTATAGTTAAATGTTAAATCTGCAGATATAGAATACGTATACGAATGACGAAAATATCACCATTTCACTTATAGAGGCATAAGAAAACTGTGCAAATCTTTAATTTCAGCACCATCACGAACAATGAAATATGCATATCATTAGTATTCCAAGTGTGGAGTCTAACATTCATAATGAAAATTTCCCATCAACTGTTTATTAGTTAACACAAATGTACCAAACTTCCTGCGAAACTGAAATGTCAGGCCTGTGTTAGTCAGACCTCCATGTCACTATCAGGTTCTTCTTATCTTCATTTGTGTTGTTAAAGTCAGTGTTCATGACAGCAGCAGCAGCAGCAGTACTGTAAGTGGGCTGCAGTGCTGCCTTCACTGCTCTAAAGTAAACAGGCCCAAGTTTGGGAAGTTTAAACAGGTGTCTGACCTGAGACTCGACTTTGTCCTCTGGACCGGTCTGCCTCACCCAAACCCACTGAAGCCCTCAACAGTGATGTTGAAGGAAGATTACATCACAGATACACAAAGGTCAGAAGGTCACGTCCTCTTATAAGATAAGTGCATGTCTTCTTGTTTTGATTTCTTCAGGTTTTTTTTTCTTATCCAAGTTTTAAAAATATAATTTATAAGAAAGGTTTTTGGGAAAGATGTGAAAGCGCTGACATGTAGAATCGTTTCCCACTCGGGAATACTGTTTATACAACTGAAATGTTTGGTTTAGAAGACCAATTAATCATGCAAAAATCTATTTAAATCTCCAAAAGAAGGATATAAACAAGGATGTTGGCTGCAATGCATCATGACTCTGTGGCCTTTTTTGAGACCACACAGTCACTCAGACAGAAACAAAAGGGAAGGAAGTCCCTGCCTCTTAAAGAAGGTCATGGGGTCACATTTGTTTCACTGCTCAAACAAGGAAAGTTCACGATGAAAACAGTTTCTTTTTGTTTACATATCACAGAAGTCCTCTTTCCAAAATGAAAATCTCTCCAAGTCAGCTTTAGAAAACATAACTTTTATTTCCAAACTTTATTCATTACAATTCGTCATTACAATTTTCCAAGACAAAACATATTGTGAGGTGTAAAACTTAACATGACAAAGCTCCATTGTTTGGTTAGATCATTACATTTTGAGGCATGTAAACAGAAACACAAGGAAAACAAAAGCTCGGGCAGTATCATTTCCTTTGTTAGGCAGCACCTCTGACTGATGAGCTTACAAGCTACCTGAGGAAGACATCATTTAATCATTTACAGATATCACTATAGATTATTAGTTGAGTATTAACAGTCACTGCCCACCCACACTTCCTTCCAGTCTTGAATAGACGTATGGCACTTTGGAATCACTAATTATAAACACTAATGGATTCAGCTTTACATTTGTTAACCCTGGTTTCAGCTGTGGTTGGGAACCCAGCGAAAGCGGTATCCTCCCTGTTGAGTCCTCGAGGTGAAGGCTCGCCCATGAGGAAACACCTGAGTCTTTATTGTGCCGTGCTCTCTAATAGAAGTTCTGAAAGATGAGACGCTCCCTTCAGGCTCTGCTCCATCCGTCGTCACGCTGCTGTCTTTGGAAATAGAAGTCTGCAGGCCTGCGAATGCGCCGTACATGCGTATAGTCTCTGACTCCTGCTGTGGTCTTGTTCCAGGAGCGGCGCTGTGCAGGACAGCATTGCAGCGTGTGCTGATGTCCCTCAGCATGTCCTCCACTGAGTCAGAGGACTCTGTTTCATATCCTTCATCCAGTCGCTGCCGCTTACAGGGACTCAGTGAAGCTTTATCACCACAAGGCATCACTACTTCTCTGACGTGTGGGTCTCTGACTGTCATCAGTTTCTTAAAGAAAATGGTGGAAGACCAACAGATGTAAAGATTTGAAGTTATTTATGACAATACAGGCACAAGGGGTTATATTGTATCCAGGATGAAACTGTGTGCGCTTGTCTCAGTCATACTCACTTCAAGCACTGAGGCCAGGTGCTTTGCACGGCTGGCCAGCTGCCGGAGGTGAAGGTTTCTCTCCTGTAGGGAGTCAATCTCTTCCTGTTTTCTGTGTAGAGTCTCATTGAGCTGCAGACACACAGAGAAAAATGTCTTCAGTCATGCTGACAGAAGACACATCGCTGCGCAACTGAAACTTTTTTTCTGAGCATCATTTTGGAGACATAAAGTCTATGACTCAGTGAACGACCAAAAGTGTCAATTGATTTGCCAAAGGTCATTAGCAGGGATTTGGGATTTCTTCAGAAATATTACTACTGCATAATTTAGATCCATCATAACACAAATCACATATAAATATTGGCTAATCATGTGCATCGCAGGCATCAAGAGGCCAGACTTCCACACACTGGTCATAGATCCCACAGTAAGGATTTACCTGATTGTTGACTTCCATGGAGTCTCCCAACGCCCTGCCTTGGCACTGGGCGATGCCCCTCCAGAGAGCTCCATCTTGGGCAGACGGGTTACCTGCTTCTGTGGAAGAGTGGACCAGATTGTCCTCTGAGGAGAAGTACCTCTGAGGGGTGAGGGGGGGTATGACACATCCCTGAAATGGTACCAGTTCAGCTGGAGACAGACTGCTCTCCAGTGTGGCAGGAGAATCTGACAAAGGAGACAAACAGTCTCAGTTCAGTCAACATGCCTTTGTTTTGAGGATTTCCTCAATGTTAAAAAGATGGTGGTGATGATGATGATATTATTAGTAGCAGTAACAACATAGAACACACTATCAATGCTTAGATGTAAATGTTGCATCTCCACAGTAGAAGAATTGGGTTGCTTTACTCACCTGCCATGAAATCCAGCGCATAGTCTCCAAAGTCTTGGTCATCTATATCAGATTCATTCACCTGCAGGCGAGAAAAATTGATGAGCAAGAGACATACATGTGTTAAAAACTCAATCGACAGAGAAATCATGACTGCCCCACACCTGAAAATCCCACCACGACCAGGCAGGGTACTGTGGCTGTATAGCAGGACATGTCTTGGTGGTCATTTCAGTGAGTGTGTGCGTCGCGTAATGTGTTTTGTGCGCACGGTGAGCTGTGCCAAAGAGGCTGCTTGTGGACAGAACTTGTGAGGTCCAGCCAATTAGCGGTAGCCTGCGTGTCATGAGTAAACAACCATCTCATTCGTGCAGAATTCCAGCACATCGTGTCAAACATTAACAGCCCGGGGGTGATGAAGATCTGCCACCGTATCTCTCTCTCTCTCTCTCTCTTTCTGGTAGATATAAACTGTTGTAAATGCGTGGATTTACATGAAAAATGTCTCTCTGGTACTGGCGAGGTTATTTTTTTTCCTCACCTGAGAGCCGAGGGAGTCGCTCTCCCGTCTCACCAAAGACGCGCAGTCTTCCAAATCATCCCATGCAATTGTTGAAAAAGCTGTAACACAAGAAGAAGAAATGCATGATTCAACCCTGGGAACGTATTTATTCACACATGCTGTCTTCATACTTACACGCACCATAATGTCAGAGATGCACATACCTTGCTCAATGATGCAGGGGAGCTCCACGTACACAGTGACTGGACTGCTGCTTCTTGGCACCAGCACGTTATCCTGCAGGGAGGAAGTCTGTTAACACCACGATACAGAGCTGCGTTGTGTGCCTTATTGTAAAGAGAAAGATGTCATACCTTTTTGCTTTCTGCAGCTCTCCTCCCCTGTTGGCCCATTTGGTTTGAGCAGATAGGACCAAACAACTTTCTGTCTCTTTGCATCTTCATCAGCTCGGCTCTGGCTGCGGGACTGAAGGATCATGGTTTGACTTAGAGCTCATATAGACGAAATTCTCCCGGTTTGTGTCTCTCCATGCCGCGGACTCGTAGTTTTGGCCCAATCAAGCGCATTTATTTGGTCTCCAGGGACTGACAGCGTCCCCGGAGATTAAAGTGGTGCAGACTTAACGGTTTCTCTGGTCTGAAGTGTAGAGTTATACCGCGCATAACGGCGCCATTACAGCAGGTGCTCTCTGCGTCAGACCTGCCCTCCCCCCTCCTGCGGCCAAATATTCCCTGCGCCCTGCCAGAGGCTTCTTCCAACCATGTCTGTTTTATAAAATCAGACACCTCAGCTTGTGTCTTCATGGTCTTCATCAGGCAGACCAGCCCGTCCTCCGCACAGGAGAGACCGTTTGTGTAGCGGATTATCTCATTTCACATTATTATCAAGAGTGCTCTGCTTTGTATAGCGATATCATTCAGTGCGTAATTTCTATCCAGCTGTGCGTAAAATAACTCCCCAAGTCAGGTCAAGGCCTGTTGCCACATTTGAAGCGAAGTGGAAAAGGGCAATTACAGCAGACAGCTCAGTAAACACTGGTGACAAATGCCTCAATTAGTAAACAAACAAGAGTAAGCCTAGTTGGCCCTCAACGCTGAATGCACCTGTGTGGTCGACACTGTGTCAGCAGGTCGAGATGCCACGCGTAATGGATTATCAGAGAAAGCCCCTCAATTGACCAGGCTGTGTTGGCACAGTTCAGTTTCAAATATGCAACGGTCAGTAAAGATGCGGGTAAACCATACAACATAATCCATAAGCCACAAAAAAAATCTATAAATATTTCTGCTATTATACTACCTAAAGCGGGCAGACTACCTCACATTTAGATTTACAGTATGTCTACTTCTATCTAAGGGAGCAGTCATTTATGCTTCAGTGAGCTTAGTAAAAAAGTCCAAACACTGCAAAGCAGAGACGACTTAGGCTGAGACTAACTCCCACTAACTAACATGCCCATCCAATCCAGATAAAATTGCCAACATAGACAACATTTAACTGTTGATGGTTCATTTTGTCAAATTGTATTATATCTTATCATGTCATCCTGTCTAAATGACATCTGGACAGACTTATGGGGCTTTTCATCAAACATCAGCTGAGTTTGAATTATGGCTTCACATTTTATCGTCCATTCAGAGACCAACACAAATTCATTTACTGATCATTTATTTCACAATAAAAAAAATTCATTACAGCACATTTTTCCGAGTCCTTCATTAAAGAGGTTGCAACAGTAAGATAGTTCATACAGCAAACCTGCAGCAAGTCAGTGCATATACAGTAAATAATTACTTTGATTTGGAATTAATTAAAATAAACAGAATATATTAATATACATCATTGGTAAACAGTAACATACTATCAATAAATATGAAACAACTGTGCTAAGTTGTAAAACATTCAGCAGATTGCAGCAGCTGATTGTCTATGAGGTATAAATGTCATACGCCTTAAAATACCCTCAAGAATATAACCCCTAAATTGGCATTTTGCTGACATCTGAATGGTGGCACACTTGCAGTCACATGGTAGACATCACTTCCAATGTCTCCTGGTTTAATGACACCAAAAGCTTCAGGTTGTCTTTGCATTCCTGGGCCAGATTGTGGTTGTAACTCCCCCGACTCACAGACAGGCAGTAGTCCTTCACTGCCAGAGAGTCACCCTCAGAGGGCTCAGGGCTCTCAGATAATTGAGCAGAAGCTGGTTGGGTACATTGTTCATCCACAAAACCGCCCCACTGGTCTTCCTGTGCCTGAATTGTTGCATGCCCAACAAGCCCGTGTTCAGTTTTCAGTAACTCACTGGCTAACTGCAGTGCACAGCTTGCAGTAAGAGACGGTGGGTATTTGTTGAAAGCATAGTCTGCTAGACTCAACTCGCACACCTTTCGTGCAAGGTTGCTACACTGCCTGCGTCTTTTTGTGTCTGGACTCATTCTTGCAAATCTGTCACCACCTGTGTTCTCGGACAAAAGCTGGGCAGCCTCAACGCAGTTGGTGTAATAGCCCAGGAAAAAGGCCAGGGTGGGTGCAGCGAGGCAGAAGTTGAGACGGAGGAGGATGAGACACTCCAGGTTGCAGAGCTGCTCCTTAGTGAAGGCATCACAGCAGAAGGACAAGAGATGACTGATCCGCGGTGAGCACACCTCCACCTGGATGACACAGGGAAAGGGAGTGAGTTATATAGCATGGCATTCAAAGATACAAACTACCTGTCTCAGGCATTTATCACACTCAAAGACGCACCTGTTTACTGGCTAGGAGGAGTGCAGTTACACCCAGCAGCTGGAAGCAGTCAGCAGCCACTGGTGTGGTTGCCAGGAACCTGTCCATGATGTTCACTGCCAGGCAGCAGCACTCAAAGGACAGACGGAAGTGTCTGTGTACAGGGATGAGCCAACTGACGAGCTTACACCGTGCCTCTGCAGTCAACTGCAAGTCAAACACAGAAGTCATTGGAATAAGCAGCAGATTGAAAGTAATACCCTGGATTTAATAGATGAAAAAATTAGGATTTTAGTGACAGTTTCTTAAAGATGCATGATGTGTTTGTCCTCTTTATGTGCATAGAACAATAAAAAACCTTTTCTGTAGCCTGCTTTGTTTCACAAATATTTTCATTTCATTGATAATGCATTCATGCATTCAGCCACTATCCATGTTTCCCATCGATAATTAGTGCCTCTGCCTTGTTGACTAATGTTACCAATAGTCAGAGGTACCAATGGCTTGCAGATGTTCTCTAAATTAGTGTAAAACTAGGCTCAATCCTGGTGGACAATAAGTAAAAAAGATGGCAGACAAGTAGCCTAATTCAGACAAATTACACATATTTTCACATTTCTACATGGTCTATGTGGTTTCAATTCAGTAGCCTAGCTGCATACATTTCTGTATAACCTGTTTTATAACCCACTTGTGGCTGGCGTGCCAAGCTTTTGCAGGGATGAAACTGCGCCTCCCTCTCCCTCTGGATCTCGTAACCGATGTCACCGTACTGGAGGTACCAGTTGGACAGCTGTCCTTCAGGAGGCTCGTCTGAACGGAGCGGGCACACATCTATCCGAGCCGGGGATGAAATCGGGGAGGGTCCCAAGTCTTCCTCGAAACCGGAGTCACTCAGCTTGGACATGAGTGTCTGCTTTCTGTGCCGGGCAGTCTGCCGCTGCTGGGCCGGTGTGAGCGCTTCTGTTGGAGGAGATGCGCCTGTTGTCCGTCTCCGTTTGTGAACAACCCCGCAGCCACGTTCATCGTTTACAAATGACACCATCTCCGGTATCTCCCGCTGGAGCCTAGGCTGGCTGTGTATTACTGAGAGGTCTTACACAGCAGCAGTCTCCTGGATGTTGGTTGAGGGAAGGTGAGGGGAGTTCCGTCTGGTGACGTCAGTTTCCCGGGGTCTTCCCCGCTCCAGAAGCGCACCTTTCTCCCGTCGCCGGGGCAACCGAGGCTAAACAATCACTTGTCCCATGTAGGAATTAATTATCCTAAACCTTGAACAACATGTTACACCTGTTCATGAGACAATATAAGTAAATATCTACATCCTTACAAAAACGATGTAAAAAATAATGTTTTAACATGTGAAATGTTCCACTGGAAACATGAATTTCACATGTTCTGCATTATGTGTTCTATAAATTGGTGTGGTATTGTATGCGAAATTGCAGTTTGTTTTCACATGAAATAACTGAAAACCAGTTTAGATTAGATGAGATTCAACTTTATTGTCATTGCACAGTGAGACAATGAATAGCACCTAACCAGAAGTGCAAGTTATCATTATTACACAGCATTAAGGAACGTCTTAAAATAACAACACATGAAAAAACAACAGTGGAGATAGGTGGAGACTGAGGTTATGTCATTGTTTATCCATGTGCTCCAATTTTAGTTTCAGAAGTTTGCCCAACTGACTTTCTTTCAAATTGCCACTTAGATGCAGTTCATAATAATATAACATTATTAAATACTGTTACAATGATTTTGTCTATTATTAAAAATCATCAATTTTTTTGCGGTGGGCGGAACTTGAACGCTGACGACTACAAAACAGAGAACCCGTACGTCACCTTTCAAACTCCAGTGCAAGACAAGCGATCATTCCAAGTCAGACCTGAACAAGGCTTCAAATATGCCCTCCGTACACGTACAAAAGGTATTTTAATGACTTTAATATTCTTTATGGGTGATAATCGCTGACATATTACTGGTGGCTACATTTCTGCAGCTGCCGGCTGAAGAGCTTAACACAAACTATACAATAAACAGACACGGTAGCTGTTGCTAGCTGGGTAGCTAGCTGTTATGTGTCCTAGCTAATAAGCTAAAGCGCAGTAGCTAACAGTAACGTTAGCTGGGCTAGCTATATGTGGCGATTTAGCTAACGTTAAATGTGGTGACTAACACTAATTTGTTGACGGTGTGTTGGATAACTACATGCGTGATAAAGTTACACGCTGTTCACTCGAGGAAGAGGAGGAAATAACGTTAGAGGTAAATCAGACTGCTGTAGCTCGTAAGCTAGCTTACGCTAACACCATGCCATAACAAGCTCCTACGGTCAGCTATAGGTAACTTGAGTCGAGTCCTTACATTTGTGTGTACACAGTCATCGTAATTACGTTAACCTAACGGCGATGTTATATTAATGATAGGTGTTTTAACATGGGATGCACGTTAATGTTGAGTTTTTCCACGGAGGTCAGATTTAGAACTGTCAACGTTCATAGCCAATAAAAAAGTCAGTTAACGGTTAACCTGATATGCAGAAGTCGGACAACTAGTAATAATAAATGATAATTACACGATACTAAAGTGACACAACTATCTGTTGTCTCAACTTGATAAAGCAGGCGCTAAGTTCAAATTGTGGCTGTGTTTTATTCAGCCGCAAAGTTCTGCAACAGTCCGGTCTGAATTAACTTGCATGATAAGTTATGAAAGCTGAGAGCAGTTTGGTAATGAAGCTAATGAAGGTTTCTGCACAAATGAGTGCAAAGGCAACTAAAATGGCATGCTGCTGCTACTCCAAAGAAAGGACATCTGCAGATGATCCTGTTGACTTACAGTTGGTGTTTGATAACATAAGGACTATTTCCACAATAACTGAACGTTTCATCTCTGCAGTTTTAGCATAAGTGAACCATGGAAAACTCGGGTAGACCTTACCGGGCCAGGCAAGGCGGCTGGGAGAGGGGAGCAGCAGCAGCAGCAGCAGCAGACAAGGCAGAAAGCTGGAGGATCCAGGACCAGGGTCGAGGACAGAACTTCAGATCAGAGGGAGGTCAGCAAGGCAAGAACCAGGGAGGGCCCTACCGGGCCAGTCCCAAGAAAGGAGGACTGGGGCCCATGAGCTACTCCCCTGGTGGATTCAGAGGTGGTCACAGCCCCTCTCAGAAGGAGGACCTCCGGTGGTTCTCGGGTCCTGACAACAGTGGTGGGAGTCGAGAAGATAACTGGAGAGAGCGCTCGCAGCAGCAGCAGCACTGGAGGAGGAGTACCCAGGGAGAAGGTCCAAAGGAGGACACTGATGGCAGTTCCCATAAATCGGGTGAGGATTTGGAAATCAGACTCTGGGAAAACAGTGACTTTTAGGATTGTCCCCACCTTTTTTATTAAACAAAAATCTCAGAAAAAACATAGTCCACATGTTTTTGACACATGTATTTCGTCTTTCCAAAGGGAGAAGACGGGGGAACAGAAACAAGAAGAAAGTTTTTGCTGAAGAGAACAGGGGCCTTGAAGAGTCCACACTCTCGGCCACAGAGCTGCGCAGTCTACGGCAGGCAGAGAGGCGGCTTAACAGAGATGAGATCTACTCCCTGAAGAAGGTACACGCTCAGTGTCATTGCCCAAATATACAGCCTCAAGTATATTTGCTTTAGAGCTGCAATGATTTGTTGATTAAACAATTAGCTGATCTAAAGAAAATTAATCAGCAAATGTTTTGATAATCTGCTTTTCTTGGTCTTGCATTACAGTAAATTTTATATTTTTGATTGTGGACTGTTGGTCAGACAAAACAAGACATTTAATGCATTATTTCTGTAGAGTTGTTTCAGTGATGCAATATTTGATATATTAATGAGGTACAGCTGAGTTAAGAACATAACAATAATTATCGCAGCTGTTGTCTGATGTCTGTACTTGCCTCCTTTTTTTTTTAAATTGGTTCAGAGGTCCCACAGCAACCCTGGTGCACTTTATGCCTGTGCTCTGTGTGATGTTCTCCTGGAATCTGTGTCTGACGCATACAGACATATCAGAGACAAACGGCACAAGAAGAAGGCTAGAGTAAGAAATGGACATATTATGCAAATCACCATATACATGATTCCAATAAATGTTTGTTGACAGAGATGCTACTATACTGTCATTGTGCAGTAATACGTCTTAATGCATTAAAAACTTGATGAACCCTTATTTGCTGATGTGTGTTTGTGTTTATAGGAGAGGCAAGAGCAGGTGATGCTGACTGAGATTCTGCCTCCTGGTGCAGAGCAGATCAGTGCTGTCAGTGCTGCACTAGAGACTGTTGTCCGAGAACATGGGATGAATGACCAGGATGTTGAGAGGAGACATTATGTGGTCTCCATCATGCAAGACCTCCTTCTGTCCGTCCTGCCCGGTAAGTCACCTCTGGATGAAATATTTTCTTGGTGAAGGAGACATGACCTAAATTCATCCTGATGGTGATATTGCTTTGTAGCAGACGGGCTGTTGGCTCTTATGCTTTACACCAGTTCATTATTCTGTGAGTTCATGTTAATTAAAGTTGAATGTAAATGACATTCTCTCTTTCTCTGGTCTATAGAGATCAACCTCAGGCTATATGGATCATCTTGCACTAAATTTGGATTTAAGGATTCTGATGTCAACATTGACATTCAATATCCACCTCACGTGAGTAGCCCGGTGTGAATGCTGCTTTTTTTATTGTTGTTGTTTTTAATTGGGTTTTCTCACTTTTTCAAACACACTCCCACACCTCTCAGGAAAAAAAACAAAACGTAAACATCTTTTATCAAAGAAGATATGCATGACATGCAAGTCATAATATTACAAGATGTAAGTTACAACATTCAGCGCACAGGATAAGAGAGTCCAGGTTGAGACATTGTGTAAAATAACAGGGACAGTTATAACAAACGCAAAATAATTCCAATGGCAAGATTTTGCCAACCATAATGCCATAAGCTTTAAAGGTGATTGTTTTGTGGATGTTATGGATTCATATGTCCTTTTTTATATTGTATTTATGTTGTATGAAGGCTTTGAAATGGAATGTATTCACAGATGCATCAGCCAGACGTCTTGTTGTTGGTTAAGGAGAGTCTCTCTGTGAGCCGTGAGTCACCTCTTATTCATTTAACTGCAGAATGTTTTTTCTTTGTTAAGAAATTCCACCATAGGAACGTCAGTCATGTGCTAGACTGTCATGGATGTTTTAAATTGAGCATGTCTTGTGTCCTCAGCTCTCTTCGTTGAGCTGGAAGCTGATTTTCATGCCAGGGTGCCTGTGGTCATCTGCAAAGAAAGAAAGAGGTGGGTGTCTCTGACAGTGGTTCACAGTTACTTGGTTATTTGCTTGTCAAATGTATGAATCAAACTAACACTCTATGATTTAGAGAAACTCAGAAGTCAGAAGATCTTTAAATTGAGACATTATGAAACTACCAGAATGTGTTTCTTTCATGCAAAGAGAGCAGAGACAATGGCTCTTATCAGGGTCACATTACCACATGCACAAGAGCAGTAAAGCACTAATGAAAACTGAAACTATTTTTCTCAACAGTGGCCTGATCTGCAAAGTCAGTGCAGGGAATGAAAACGCGTTCCAAACCACCTCCTACCTTTCTGCTCTATCCAGTCGGGAGAATGTCCTGCTCCCACTGGTTTTGGGCCTCAGGCGCTGGGCCCAGGTATGTTTTCAGTTGAGACCCTGACCTGTTGCTCACATTAGCCAGGCAACAAGTAAAATGGCCTCAGTATGCCTTAATTATCTTTTTAAAACGTCACATTTTGTTTGTGTTGTTTTTACCTCTGACTTAGATCTGTGTGATCGACCGTGCAGAAGAAGGTGGGCTGCCACCGTATGTCTTCGCCATCATGGTTATCTACTTCTTACAGCAGCGCAAGGAGTCCCTCTTGCCTACCTACCTGAAACAAGAGGTGTGTGTGTTTCCTTTCATGTTGAGCCTGAAATAAAATATGAAGTATTAATTTCAGTATTTGTCCTGGCTAGTTGTTTTCAATTGAAACTAATCTAATCATCTGATTGTCTTTAGATTAAGGTGTTTTCACTCAGCAGGCTGTCAGACTTCAATCTCACGCATTTAGAGGATGGATATTTACATTGGGCTTACACCCCCTCCTCCAAAGAATCATCACAGCCAGCAGAAGGCTCCGGTATAAAGGGAAAGGTAATCATGATGACACTAATGTAGTTTTTGTCGAGGAAGAGTGTGTTGGTTCCTTATTTTTGGCAGTTTTTAATATGAATGTGCTTTTCCTAGATCAGACACTTTAAAAAAAAAATTCCATCACAATGAAAAAATATAAACTTGCTAACAAAGTGTTAGAAATTATAGAGACATGTCCTTTAGTTAATCCTATTTCCTTTATTAAAAAAACATTTAATCCCTTATTGGATGAGTAGTCTGTTGCCTGTCACTCATAATACTTGCAGCCCATACAGCAGAGCATAATTGTAAATATAGAAAAAAGGAATTGGATGACCATTTATGTTTCCCTCAAATCCTGAAAGCCTCTTCAACCAGTATTATTTATGTCTCCTAAGCTGTGTATACCTGAATTATACCATTTGCGGTGAGATAAAATATTGTCATCCAGACTTTAATAAGCTATTATAAAATATTGGTGTGTTAGCATGCCATTCAGATTTTCAATTATATATAGCAAATGTTTAATTGCATAAGCTGATATTTGACTGTACCTCTACCCAACTACTACCTGAAAGTATGTACTGTCTGATGTGTTTTACCTTGCAGGTTCCGCTGGTGTTTCAGAGCCCTCACCTGCCTGTGGAAGTTGGGCTTCTCTGGGTTGAAATGCTTCGCTTCTACTCGCTGGAGTACGACATGGCTGATAATGTGATCAGTGTGCGGACCAGTGCTGTCCTCTCCCGAGAGATGAAAGACTGGCCAAAGAAACGCATCGCTGTGGAGGGTCAGAAGCTTTCTCATTTGTAGCATGAATTTGAAGGCTTTTTGTTTTTTATTTAATTTTGATGCTTTTGTAAGTGAAATGGATCATATGGAAAATCCATTCTTTTGCCAAGCCCAGGGCTAGTGGACCTATGATAATGTCCAGGTTGAAATCAACAAGCAGCAATTCCATATTCAGAATTTAACTCCATCCCAGCCATTAAGCCAAATGCTACCCAACCTTAAATTTGTTATTAAAAGTCCTCTTAGCTTTTTAAATGATGAACATAATCACATTTCTGTTGAATACATAAAGAGATTGATTACTCTCACATGGTTTAGCTTTTAAGTAATGTCTCCGTTTCTGTGTTCAGACCCATTTGCCGTGAAGAGAAATGTGGCCCGCACATTGAACAGCCAGCAAATGTATGAGTACATCCTCCACTGCCTCAAAACCACATACAAGTACTTTGCACTGCCGCTCAACACGCCAGCTGCTAGTCACAAGACAGAGGCACAGCGTGGACCCATTAAAGGGGCAAAGGCTTTGAATGAAGATATTGTATCAGATCTCAGTCAGCTCAGCGTTCACTCACAACATGCAAATCAACCTAAAGCTGTAGAAAATGGGCCTGAAGACTCTGATTGCATTATTGAGGAAGAGGAGGAAGTTGAAGAATACAGTGACTCCGATGAAGAGAGAGAGAAGGAAAAAGCCGACCTGGGCAAAAGCAGTCTCTCTGAGGATGAGGAGGATGAGGATGTAGATATTGATGTGGACACACATAACAGACACCACTTGGACAGCTTCACCACAGAGGATGAGGAGATTTTCCCAGTGGATGAGATTTCAGGAGAGGAGCTTTTGTCTGATGAGGAGGGTCCAGATTTGGACACACCTGGTTCAATGGACGAGGAAGAGGAGGTGGAGTTGGCGCCTGTGAGTCTCTCACCTACACCTTTACAGGATTCAGTTAAAGATGAGAGCCCAGAAAATAAAAACCAAAAACAGAAGAAACTGTCCTATGAGTTCACCAGGCAAGCTTTCACCAGAGGCAAAGTAAGTATCGTCTCATGTTTGTCTTAATTAAACTCTGTTCTTAATCTTAAAGAAAACAAATAACTGCAAATGTGGTGATAATTTGGGTTGTAGGTGACTGGAAGTTAAGCTATTGTGGCAAATAAGCTCCTTTCAATCTCTCTTAGTCACACATGGTCGTGTGCAGCCTGTGCAAGCGTGATGGACATCTGAAGAAAGACTGTCCGGAAGATTTCAAGAAAGTGCAGCTGGATCCTTTGCCGCCAATAACACCGGACTTTCACAGTGTCCTTAACAAAGTCTGTGAGCAGTGCTACAGTGAGTATTACGTGATTGCGTAAGTTTTTTGGGTCACAGGTGATAACATTAACGGCAATACAATATGCCACCTACCTGTATCTTGCATCAAATTTCAGTGTGAGTTTAATTTAAGTTTAAGAGCATTATACTAGTTGGTTTCAATTAAAATAAGCTTTCAAGGCATTTGATTATCGTTACAGTTTGGGGAAATCATTCGAAATAAGTGTATGACTTAGTCAGATCTGAGGGTGGGTCTGTTTCCTTTTTAGCCGACTTCGCCCCAGATGAACTGGAAGTTGGTGTAAGAGAGCACATCCTTCAGGACCTGGAGACCTTTGTCAGACGACAGTTTGCTGGTGAAGTAAACCACCACCTTCACTGTTTAGCATCTTTAGTTTTTCAAACTTACTCTAGCATGACAATGCATGATATTACATTTTGTTGACTTGCTCATTAACCACTAAGATGCTGGAACAGAGTACACATTTATGGTGAAATTGACATCATGTTTTCTGATGGACAGGAGCTCAGCTGCAACTATTTGGATCATCCAAAAATGGCTTTGGCTTCCGACAGAGTGACCTGGACATCTGTATGGTGCTGGATGGCCAGGACACCATAGATGTAAGTTATCTTTTTATCTTATTGCAAGGTTTACATGCATACAGTCACCTAAAGAGGCTTTTGCTCTTGTTTAGCATTAGCCTTCTTTGGCTGTACAAGAAATTTGAAAATAGACAGTACTGAGATGTCATTTTTGAAAGCCATTTAAATTTGGCTACATGACTAAATTCCTAATTCAGAAACTTTTACGAAACAGAAGACTCATTTGTTGGTATTCAGTGTTTCTGCTACAATCATTGGGGATTAAATGAAATTATTATGAATGTATTTGTAGTTATTGGTAATAGTGATTTGTTTGCATGATTCATTGTAATCCATAAAACATAACTACGTTCATGAATTTCTTCCATAGGATGTTGACTGTATCAATATTATTGAAAGCTTGGCCAGAATGCTGAGGAAACACCCAGGTTAGTAATAAGTCAAGGCAGTTTTATTTTTGTAAGAGATCACAAATTTGCCTCAAAGGAGCCTGTGCAGGATACGACACCCTCTTGGAGGCAATGGTATCAAGCCATTCTAAGGAAAGCTAATGGTCAAATAATCGTTTGTCCCATAATTTAATAAATGCCTTAAAATAAGATGTAGAGTACAAATGTATAAAATACAAAATGTCAGCGCTTCCCTTTTAACTCATTTCCACATCTGCACCTCATCACCAGGTCTGAAGAACATCCTGCCCATCACGACAGCAAAAGTCCCCATCGTGAAGTTCTACCATGTTCGCACCGGCCTGGAGGGAGACATCAGCCTCTACAACACTCTGGTAGAGCTCTTTCTCCCTCTCTGTCTGTTATTCGGTCTCAGATTTGTTGAGTGAATAACTGATATCATCATGCTTCAAGACAAACATCTTTCTTTTTCAGGCCCTGCACAACACACACCTGCTAGCTTCGTATGCTGCCATTGACAGGAGAGTGAAGATCCTCTGTTACGTCATGAAGGTTTTTGCCAAGGTGAGTCTGCTCACATGTCTTCAGTGTCATGATATTATTATACTGTGTATCGTGTTGCATTACTGTATTACCATCATATTTACTTTTGTCCCATTACAGATGTGTGACATTGGGGATGCTTCACGTGGCAGCCTCTCATCCTACGCCTACACCCTCATGGTGCTGTTCTTTCTCCAGCAGAGAAACCCACCAATTATCCCTGTGCTGCAAGAGGTACAAATGTAACACAACTTTGTAACAAAAAGGTTCAAACTTTGTTTCTTTGAATTCAAATTTAACTCTTCACATCTTGATTTTTGAATGTTACTAAATGCTTGAATGGCATTGCCTTTGAATTTGTTTTAACTATCTCGGAAACTGTATTTTTATCTCTCCTGTCTAAACTCACTTTTAGCTTCAACGTGTAAACAAACTAAGATTAACCTTACAGAATATCTTTGTTTATGCTCTCCTAAAAACAGTTTTTATCATGATTTTGAAATTTTACATTCCAAACACCAACCAGCCGTTTCAAAGCCATAAGTATTAATTTATTACTCATACAGATTTCCCTTTTTTTCAGTTGTCATGTTGAGTTATATAAGAAAATGCTCTCTATATAGACATACAATATTATATTCCCAAGCGTACAAATACAAATGTGAGCAATTGTATGTTAATATTGACATGACATTTTCAAACATTCAACTTCTCTCAACTGTTTGTTTGTTGCAGATTTATGATGGGAAGAAGAAGCCGGAGGTGCTAGTTGATGGCTGGAACGTGTACTTCTTTGATGACTTAACAACACTAGTGAGTATTTTGTGTTGTTGCATATTCCGTATGAGTACCCCTGTAAGCATTTTAGTGAATACACGTCACACCGTGTCGTAATAACGCGCCAATCTCGTCTTCTTCCGCCTGCAGCCCAGTCGCTGGCCACAGTACAGGACAAACACTGAGACGGTGGGGGAGCTCTGGCTCGGCCTGCTCCGCTTTTATACCGAAGACTTCGACTTCAGAGAGCACGTTGTCTGTATCCGTCAGCACGGCCACCTCACCACCTTCAACAAACAGTGGACGTCCAAATACATCGTCATTGAAGGTCAGCCTGTGTGACAAACTCAGGGTCCAGACTTTTGCAATAAAAAGATAAATGGATAATAACACAGAAGCATATACATATTTTTCATCACCCATCCAACAACACAGGCTGTTGATGATGAACTGGATGGATATAATCAACTATTAATGATTAGCATTGTTGGATTGTTTAATGACTGTGTAAGGCTGCTTGGAAATATTTGTCATTGTTCATTTGTGTTGCTTTCTCTTCTCTGTTCATACTACAGATCCGTTCGACCTGAATCACAATCTCGGTGCTGGTCTGTCCAGGAAAAGTATGATTATTTCTGTCTGTTCTGTTAATCTTTCTGCTGTTGTCTCATTGCCTTTGTCCTGCTTTTTTTTCTTGTTTTCTCACATCTCCTATTTTGTCATCAAAACAGTGACTAAATTCATCATGAAGGCTTTCATCAATGGCAGAACAGTCTTTGGCACACCAGTCAAAGCCTTTCCTCCTGTGTACCCCAGTCAGATGGTTAGTATTTGCTGGTGGTGTAATTGTGGTGGAGTTATGTAAGCATTGACATTGTGATTTGTCTTCAAATTTCCCAGGAGTATTTCTTTGATCCTGAAGTCCTCACTGAGGGAGAAGTGGCTCCCAATGACCGCTGCTGCCGCATCTGTGGCAAGATCGGCCACTTCATGAAAGACTGCCCCTTGCGTAAGAAGTAGGTGTAATCACAATACATGTCTGATTTTGTCACACCACTAAGTTTCAGATAAATCTCTATTTGCACCATGTGTCACGCTACATGTTTGTGTTATATTGTGGATAATTTTGGCCCAGGTCTAAGCATAGAAGGGACTCGGAGAGAAGGCAAGAGCACCTGCGAGACAAAATGGATCCAGCAGAGGACGGCAAGGATCAGGTCAGACACAAGAGTGAGCACTGGAGGAAAAGAGATGCACTGGAGATTCGCTGCTGCTACTTGTGTGGATCTAGCACCCACATCAAGAGGGACTGCCAGCTGTACAGAAGCCCTGCAGGTTCACACAAAGTTTCATATTTTACTTTTTTAATGGCATTATTAAACCCTTCCAAATTTATTTTACCTCCATAGTAGAACTGGCAGTTATGTTTACTAGTTTCCTTTACTTTCCATTGCATTTTAAATATAAAGTACAAGAAGTTATTATACGTTGATTTTAACAATAAAAACAGAAGGAAGAAGTCAGTTGCTTCCTTTTAATCTTTGTCATTTGGCAGGTAATGTGAAGATGGAAAGCTTTTCTTCCCCCTCTTCAGCCCACTTGAGGAATTTGAGAGAAAAGGAGAGACAGGTATGATCTTCTTTTTGTGAAAAATATTATTTCAAAATTGTGTTTTTACTGACACTGCGGTCGACAGCTATGTACTCTGACACATCTGTACCCTTGTATGTCCTTCTCAGGGTTCACCCGTACAAGAAGAGAAGAAGAAGAGAAAGCAACAAAATGTTATATTAAGTCCACAAGCAGGTATGTGAATTTACTGTACTTTTTGCTTCAATTGAAAATCCTTAGGTACTGTTGCAATGAAATATTTAGCGCCTAATTGTCAATGTCATTGTATAATTAATTTAACATTTCATTGATTTTAAAAATATATTTATTTTACTGCCTGGAATATCATTAGTATTTTGAAATACTCCACCTCAGCTATCATAAGAAAATCAATGTTTTACTTTAGCATACATTGTTAGCCCATGTTTGAATGACATGGTGCTCTGTATATGCCTACAGAAGAATTAGTCTCTGTAAAAACAGTGTTGACAGTGTTATTTTTTTTATAACGGTCTTGTTTTAGGCCTGGTGACCAGAGAGAATGAGAGCAAGAAATGTTTGCAGCAGGTTCAGGTTAATTTCTCTGGACTCTGGAGAGCACGCTTGCTGACGTTTTGGCTAAAGTTTAGCATTTTGCTCCTGTTTTTGTCAGTTATTTTCTATACAGTCCAAGAACATATTCTGTGAGTCATCATACTTGTAACCTGAAATGATTTTATGCAAATAAAGCAGCAAATGAAGCAAATACAGTGGCCAGTTTATCAGGATGAGGCAATCGGTACTGTTGTGTCATTTAGCCTGATAAGATTTTAGTTAGTTATAGTTTACATTACAAACGTTGTCGGTGCAGGTTAAACATGTTTCGGAATACATTTTGACAATTGCATTCTGGTTTGTTTCAGGTAGTTTAGCCTGCCGAAATTTGGGTCGCTCTGGCCACAGGAAGAGCCCAGTGGAATGAGCAGCAGCTGCAGCTACACAAACCATGGAGTTCTACTCTTGTCCAGGCAGACAGTAACCCAAAGTCCAGAGATCCTTAAATCTGAATGGGACTGTTGGGCCAATGGGAGCCCGTTAAAGCCAAAGCCAGGACGCCTTGACTTGAAGCCAAATAGGGCCTTTTTATGTGTGTTGTTTTTTTTTTCCCCCCTAAAGCTCTTCTCCTCAGAGGAGCTTTTTAAAGCTTTCATTTTAACAAGACAAGCCATTATGCATGCACCTCATGTCTTTGTTTACCTACACTGCCAGTCAAGTTGTTTTAAACTCATTACATTTCAAGCAATGCCAGTGCTGATTCGGTGTGAAATCTCTTAAAGTAGAAAATGTGTCTGTTACAAGACTAACAATAAATAGATTAGATGGTAGTCACCATAATATGGTATCTTTTGCAGACAAGATACTATATATATTTTACTCATCCTTGATGCTAACACTCTTTGACACTGCATAGACTCAACTGTCCTCTGTTAGGTGAGACCTAGAGTTCGTAAATACTGACACAGCTGTAAGACAAATTGACATGGCGATGGCATATTATGTTGTCTGCTGCTTAAAGTGACTTCAGGTCCGTTAAAGTTGTAAAGATCAAGGCCATTCATATTAAACCAAAAAGTTGCTTATCAGTTTTCTTATTCCTTATTTTATAATATTTACAAGGTTTTTAGGATGAATTTCAATTGTTTGAGGTTTTACCACAAAAAAATACAATGTAGGTTGTTCAAAAACTTTTGAATGGCAGTGTACCTTTCATCATGGCCAGGATCTTTTTTATTGAATTTCTTTTAAATCTTGTTTAATTTCTCCTCTGCACTGACGTCCATCAGTCCGTCTCTCCTTCAGTTTTGAAAGCAGCTCTACCCACAGTATGTCTCTGTGTTAGAGAAACCACCCTGCAGACATTTTTTCAGGATCATAGTTTTATTTTTTGAGACTGCTGATCCACCCCTATTCCATAGATACATACTGCCCCCCTCAACTGCCTTTTAAGTGTGAACGGTAGGGCGGTAAAACTGAACTTACTCCTTACTTACCCTGGCCCGTATCTGTCTCCACACATGGTACGAAGTGTCGTAACTATATTGCAAAAACATTGTTGAGAAAGTCGAGCAAAATGGTTGCACTCAGTGGTAAGGTTTGGAAAAAAACAATCAACTGGTCCAGCTGATGGCGTATACTGCTGCAAACACTGTTGACATACTCCTAAACTAGAGGTAATCTCAGTTAGTTCAGTGGAGCGATAAATGTATTTATTTGTCACAAAGGCTTCATTTTGTCGTAATGGTGCCACAGATTGGTAGCTGCACTGTGAGGGTCCACGCCCTTGAATTATGTTGCTGCTAGTTAATGTCTCAAAGACCTGCTTATCATTCAACTTCAAATATGGACTGTCTGGCTTTATTGTTGTCCTAATATGGCTGAATTTTATAAAAACAAATGTGTTGTTGATGGTATTGTAATCACGTTTCTCATTTACAGTAGCTTTGTTTTAATGCCAGAAGCATTGCATTTACTTTGTTGGACTCAAATGGGATGTTTAGTTTGTTATTAAGAAACCCAGATCCTGCCAGGAAAGGTTGGCTTGCAATCCATTTTGTGTCTCCAAGAATTCATTAAACAGAAATCAAATACCAGTGTGGAATATTTCTTTGAATTTCTTCTTTTCGGAAACAATGTATAGATATCAAACTTTGCATTTATAAAACTCTAAAGTCAGCAGTCTATCTAGGTCTGTTGGAGTTTCTCCATGGTACAATACGTACTGCAATACCCATAGGTGTGACCAGAAATTGTTGGAAACTTAAGTGGCATTAGTGATGTGAGTCCTGTAATAAAACTGACAAAGCTGGTGATTAACTATTTTGAACATGTTTTCCTTCCTTTCTCTTTGCTTAAAACATTTTAGCTAATAAAGTAGCTGGTAAACACAACAATTGTACAATTAATGTTGTATTTTACAAGAGACTGGACTCCCTGTGAGTAATTGCACAATTTATTATGTATTCATCGGTTGGTATGTTATTAAAATTCAGGGTTTGTCAACCCTGGGCACTGGATGCTGTGTTATTATAAAAATCTTTGCAAGAAGACCTGTATGCCACACAAAAGACAGAACAGTAGAGTGTGAAAGTTCATTATTGACCTTGGAAACAGTGGTTTGACCAACGAAGCTGATTGATGTGGTTGAAAGTGGTGCTTTGAGGTCATTTTTTCCAAATGCATTTTTTTCCAAAGTAATAAATGAGACAAGAAGAATGAAATGAAAACAACCCAAACTCCCCACTCAAGAACATTCCCACAGAAACATAACTTACCTATTGAAGATCTTACAGTACTTATGTAATATTACAAGTAGGTTACACAACAGAAGCTGATGCGCGTCTTTCTAGACATTTATCCCTATTGGCTGTCGCGACCGTCCGTCATGATATTAGCCAATCATTGAACGGGCTACCTATTTGGGGCGGTTACCAATTTTATTACACGCTTGCGCAGTTCAATGTTGTGATATTAACTGTAGTAACATGTCTGCCTCCATGGTGCGAGCGACCGTCCGAGCGGTCAGCAAAAGAAAGATATTGCCTACTAGAGCTGCACTGACACTGGTAAGTTATAAACTGTGGTTGTAAACTCATGTAAAACACTTTGTGTCCGTTCAGTACATGTTAATGTACATGTGAATGTGTGGCGTTAACACCATCGGCCGTTATGTAGCTTTAACGTTACGTGATCCAAAGTTAGCTAAGCTAGCTAACATCTGTGACTTGATACACGCAACTCGGGTTCTACTCCTTACGGAGCTTAATATAACAATTTCCACCGTGTTGATGAGCTTATATTAGCAGATGTACACATTAGGGCGGTTGTACAGGTATGTCGTTCGGACGTAAAATCGTAATTGTCCTGGGTTTAACTAATCTAGATGCTAACGTTACTCCCTGGCAAGGGAGGTTGCTAAACTAAGCTGTTGCTTGGTCATGTGCCATCGACTGTTCTGTTCCTTAATAACGACCGTTAACTGCACAATAGCAATTAAACACAACACAGATAATAGTATCAAGTCGTACAACGTTAAGTTAGTACAATTTTGAAAACAATACCTAATGTTACGTGTACGAGGTCTTCATTTACGAGGTAAGAACGGGAATGTGTAGGATTGATGATTGTAAAGGCATACTCTAATGAGTTAGTTTTGCACATTCATAAAGTTAAGTGGCTCACAAGTTACAGGTTTTAAAAAGTGGTTGAAATCGATGCAGCAGAGGCCGACATATCCTGATTTTTAGTCCCTAGCAAGCTAAACAAATATTCGATCCCTCATTTCCCATAATACAACCAATAACATAAACATCTTTTAGTTTGTTCCTTAAAAACCACACCTTTTTAAAATCCCCATTTCCAGACATTAGACATTATTATACATCTGGTTTCACAAGTGGAGTTTCAGTCGTTGTGACTGATAAACTGAGCTTGGTTTGATAGGGTTAGGCCGCAACCCAAGTTATCACCAGTGGGTCATTATAGAGGTTTGTGGTGGCCCGACACCTTACTAAAATACATATTACTGCTTTTTCCTTTTTATTTGTCACCCATTTCTATCTGTGACGTCACCCTCTTCAGTCTCTCCCCAAATTCACTGTCACTCTTCACTGTAAGCTGTCTAATAGAGGCAAGCACACCAGAAAATAATAAGCAGTTAGTGGAAAAGTACTCAATGTGATATTAATGTAAATGAAATGGACGCTCAGTGTAGCAAGCTGTCGGTACACAGTCAGGGTTTGTTGTTATGGGCGGGAGAAAAATATTCTGATGTTGAATATCAGCCCGATGAGTTTAGCTAACTGTGCTGTCGCAAGATAATGTGTGCGTGTGGTGGTCTGAGCTGATAAAGGTAGTGCGCTTTAATACGGGACGCGTCCCTCAACTCTCAGGCCTCTGCAGATGATGTGTCATTAAAGGGTTCTGCTGTAGTTATTTTCTTTACCTGTCAGGGACTCAGGACATGTTACCAAATGATGATGCTATAACTTCACACCTTTAATAATAATAAGTTGCGGAATTAGCAAAAATAGCATGTGTGCTTAGCCATCCCACCCCTTATGTTTATATATAAATATATTTTTGTTGTTGTTGCTTTCATCTGGTGGTATTGTTATTCTGGTCCTTTATGTGCATGTGTATGTTTGTCCTTGTGCAATAGTAATAAAATAGAAAGAAAAAAAGAAAATATAAATAAAATTCAGTGCAAAATACTTGTATTACTTTTATTGCTATTAACTATACACTCTACAAGGACCTACAAGTTAAGTTTTGGATTTTAACATTACATGTGGTTGACAGTATAGTTATGAAACAACTTCAGGCAGTGACACAGTTGGGATGTACTGTACATTTGGCATCAGCAGCACAGTTGTACACATAGAGATGAACACACCGGCTTTAAGGGATTAGCACCTTGTGGCTAATGTAGTTCACCTCAGTCTCCCAAATGCCTCCACGTGAGAGCCCAAACACAGGGATCCCTCTTTTTTGCACCTGCATCCACTCAGTTACAGCAGGAGCGACTGGCGAGCAGGTTATTTTATTATACTGTAGGTACTTGCTAATTCCAGACAAGTTGAAGTGTTTTTACAGTGGGGAATAATCAGTAACAGCCATAGACATTAAACCAGCACCATGGTCTGCTTCTGTATTGTCATTGTTCTGCTCGGTATGTTCGTATGTTCGTTCATGAAAATACACTGCTTCCATCTGAATCCAATGTATATTGTAGTTATGAGAAGTAACCTTTTATCTTCTGTTGTCTTTTCTTTAGACTCCATCGGCTGTGAACGAGGTCAGGTTATTGTTGAAGAACAAGCCAGAATATGTGAGTAATTGATACGACCAACATCCACTGAAACATCATATCCTCAAGCAGACGGTGCTTTTCTTTTGTAATGGCAGCAGGGTGCTGTGTTGTTTTGAGTCTTGCGTTTTCAATAAATTGGGTTGTTCCCGTCAAAATAAGCTATCCTCCTCTGCCTTGGGTTGTTAAAAAGTTAACTTCATCAATATTTTAGGACATTTTATCTTTACTCAAATGTAAGGGGAAAAGGCAACACAATCACCTTTTTCTCCCTTTGCTAAAGTCACATCTGTTTTTAGGTAAGAGGTTTCTCAAAGTTAAATTTAAAAGTGCTGTAACGAAAATCTTCAGTAAACATCTGGAGTCTCTCTTACTGTGGTCCTATGTGTATGCATATCTATCGATCTATCTATATCTTATGGCAAAATTTTTGAAACTATAATGTAGTGATTGGTAAATGGTAAATCACAGAGTGGTAATGCCTGTCTGGCTCTTTCTAGATCGGTTTGAAGGTCGGAGTGAGAACACGTGGCTGTAATGGATTGACTTACACACTGGACTACACCAAGGAGAAAGACAAATCTGATGAGGAAGTCCTGCAGGATGGTAAGCTATGGGTTATGAAGAGACGTGGAACAAAGATCAAATATATATATATAATCTTTTCTTCTTTTTTTTTTAGAATGATTCACAGCATGCATTGCTGTCTGTCACAGTAACATTTTTGATACACGCAGTGGCTTTTATGAAAAAAATATGTTTTTGTAGGGTTTAAGGATATTAAGGGCTGTTTCACTGCAACGTATAAATCTGACTGAGTATTGATGCCAAGGTTAGAACTTGGGAGTAGTGACAGCTCTACTGTGACTCTCTTGCAGGTGTGAGGGTGTTCATAGAGAAGAAGGCTCAGCTGACCCTCTTGGGAACTGAGATGGACTTTGTGGAGTCAAAGCTGTCCAGTGAATTTGTCTTCAACAATCCTAACATCAAGGGCACATGTGGCTGTGGAGAAAGCTTCAACATCTGAGCATCATGGATCCTCCGTCCCACCGCACCTTTCCTGCTCCAAACCCTGTCCCATCCATAAAGACTGAGAGGCTGAATGTTGACAAGGAAGTCGGACATGAGGAAATCTCTGAGATGCAGACGTGCCTGCGTTCCCACCACTTCTCTTCCTGCAGACCACTCGTATACACACACACGTGAAGCTCAAGTATACATGTTCATGCTTATTGGAAGGTTTTAATCAGTGTAGTCAAAACCTTCTCAACGTATTGGTTTTAGGTGCAGATACCTCTGATGTTGACAACTGCTTTTTTTACATACAAAAAAACCTTTAGAAGGACCTCAAAAGCAAGGTGTTTTTTAATGGCTGCCATTTTACACATATACGCACATTAATTTCAGAAATTCAGTCAAATACCACCACGACTTGTATGCAGGAGGAAATGGTACAACACAGTCCAAGAACATGCTTACTGAAGCTGAGAGTTGGTCAGGTTTAAGTTGGTTAAGCTAAGAGGAAGAAGCATGATACCATCAAGTATTCAAGTTTGAGTCTATCCACTGAAATCCATAGACGTTAAGGCCAACATCAGCTGTAAGACAGCGTATCATCATCCAGTGTACATGTACCAGGAGTATGCAAAAGTGGGAGAGTTTGGGTGTCTTGAAACTGCTTTATTAGTTTGTAAAATATATATTTATCTCTTTGTGTAAATATAAAGAATGTAAATCACCCTTGAACCACACAAGCGCACAAAAAAAACAACGCACAAAACATGTATCCCTCACATAAAAGTACATGAGTTTTATGTTGGATTATTTTTGCTTGATCAAAGCCAGGACTGTGTATAGACTGTGTGCTCTTAAGATTTGTAACCTGTGCAATATGTCTGTGTACATATGAAATAATAAATAGCAGTAATATGACATTGTGTGGCGGCTGTTTTATGTTTCAGCAGTTTGACTGTTGGTCTTGTGTGTAGGGTGATTGTTGCATCATAACTGAAATGACAAGAGTTAGACCAGTTGTCATGGAGATGGCTCAGTTGTGGTTAGAATCCTCATCTCTGTTGTCATGGCGATCACTCAATTGTCAGAACCAGGTGGATTCTAAAGTTTCTGCAGCAAACTGAGGAACTGTCATCACTTCTGTCAGGCAGAAGGTACAGCCATATCAGAAGATTTATTTAAATCATGTATTTTAGGGCTTTAACATTACCTCAAGTAACAAGTGGGCACTGTGCTTGCTTTTTTCAGGTCCTTGTGGGGTCATGGAGAATCAAAACAAGGATGGAGATTCTGACTGCAGAGAGTCTTACAGGCTTCAGGTAGTGAAAAATGATATATAACATTTTACTAATCACATTTTAACTGAAATATTTTTGAATGCTGTGGGTCTGTGGATGATATTTCCAAAGGATAAAGCAGGGAAGCAGAGATATTACAGTTTTAGTTTTTCACTTTGTATTTAGAGAGTTTTATGGTCAATAGTTATCTCGAAAAAACTATTTACAACTCGTATCTATAATGAAAATACACGTCAGCAAACAGTTACCTATTTACAACATCATTCATTTGGAGTTAAGAGACTGATGCATGGTAGTCCATCACTTTCCATTTAGCTCTGTTTTTCAGATCATGTGACCAGGTCACGTGATCATGTATATATGAATTACAGTTGCAAAGTCACTGAAGATATTTCATCTCAGTGGCAGTTTTCTGTGAAACCCCCCCTCTGGTCCCAGATTTCAGAGTTATTAAAGGCTTTGGCTGAGAGGAAATCACCACCTTGTGACACCACACATATTGACCCCCGAAACATCAGCACCACCCTCTCCATCCTTAAGACCACAGGGACAGGCACTTCTAACACCCATGGGACCTTTAGATCCAGAGCTGTCCTCCCTGAACACATCAACCAGTTGTCCACGTGTCAGTTTAAGAGGCGGGACCACCTGAGTGAAAGCTCACCTGCCTCAGGACCTGTTCCTGCACCCGTCGCTAGAGTGGCCTCATCTCAGGAGGGACAACTGCAACCCAGCATACCATCCTCCCAGCATCCTGTCGTCCTTGCACAGCTGGTGAAGAGGATGCTGCCCTCTGACTCGGTCTCCTCTATTGCGGATCGGCTTAAAAAGCACGAGATACATCCACACATCCTGGGTGTGCAGACTTGGACCAAAGAGCAGTCCTGTGAACCACGGTGGACGCTGCCGAAACAGTTCCCCCAAACTGGTCAATAAACAATTAGTCTTTACATTCACAAGTACACATAGATCCCTTATTGCCCTCCTTCCACACAACTAGGCTGGAGAGGCCACAATTATTTTACACTTCTCAAGATACTTTAGTTTGTCTGTGATGTCTTAGGCGTACTTTATAGGGGTTATAGGGCTTTATGGGGTTTACAAGTTGTATCTAATGGCTTTATTAATGTCGGTAACTAATTGATTAAAGCTTTATAAATCAGTAGGTGATAAAGTCAGTGATAACAGTCAAGGATATGGGTAATAAATAAAATACCACTTACTCTCCACCTTATTGATGGTTTGCTACAGATCTATAAAGCATTAATAAATAATATAAACATTGATAAAACAATTTGTTACAACTTATAAACTATGTAAAATTTTGGTACAGATATAAATTATTGCATTTTTACAAGAAAACAAAACAAATAATGACACCCATGACTTCCTTAGATCACCATAGGCTTCAGGCCTGTTTGACAGTGTGTCCTGCAGAAGTGCCCCTCCCCCCCCTTAATGTCACACTCACACTCACTGCAGGAGAGCTGTGTCATAACTGACCTCATGCTCTGACATGTAGTAGGAGGATGTGGCTATAAGTGATTATTTTCTTGATAATGACAACACTAATTTCCAATCTGAAAATCTGCTTCATTGTTTCTTCTCAATTAAATTATGATTTTCATACTAAACTAAACATTGATGTAACCTTAATAATATTATGACAGACCATTTTCACTGATTACTGTAACGCTTGATCCTGATCCAGGGCCAACCAATGAATGGTTCTTTGAGGACTTGACAGACCTCCAGAGGAAGCTGTTTTTAGGTGCCTCAAAGAAATACGGAGTCCCGAAGCGCTCTCAGATGGCTACGAGAACTACTTGCCACAACCAGTCAGAATCCACTTCTTTACAGCCCAGTTGAAGAAAGTCGAAGACACAGAAAAGATAAAATCCAGCTGAAACCAGAAAAGATAGTTTTCCTGTTGTTTTCTTTTTTACATAACATTTGTGTGTAACAGACGGATCGTTGTTTGAGTATTTACAAAGACAAAGAGACTCGTTAGACATGCGACAACTTATATTTATTTAAAGGAATTGTATGTTCAAATATTAGAAACCCTGCATGCCGAAGATGACAAAAAATAAATGTCTGAATACGTTTTCAATCTCACTAAAGTAAGAACCCCTTCAGCAAACTCATTTTCCACTGCCTGAATGTTTTCTATGTACATAAAGAAAATGTGAGTTCCATCTCTTTCGCAACAATGCATTTAGAAAAGGCAAATATCTAAAAATATGAAACATCCAATGATGCTTCAAAATCCTGTTTTTGTCCTTTTTTTACTGGAAGAAAATAGGAGCAACTGTGAGCAAAGTATTCAGAAGCCCTGAATACATCCTGAAGATTATTTTGATTTGTAAAGACATTGTAGTTCTCAGCGCATTTATTTTTCATTTGTTTCATCTGATGCAAAAAAATATAAAATGTTTTATACGTTTGATGGACAGAATATTATGTCAAACACCTGCGAAAACAACAAGCGTCACCTTTGCACTTAAACACTCCATCTACACTTGTGTCACGCTGCGCAACTGGCAAGGTTTGCCACTTGCTACTTTGCAGGGCCATGACAGATGTAATGACAGTGTTAAAAACTGTCTGTTGTGCTGGAAGTGGAGGGAGATCAAGCTGTACTGTCACCACGACCCCCAGCTGCCTCTGTGATTCATTCATTTTCATTTTGGTTTGCAGGTCACATCCACAAAACAAATTCATATTATAGATTTGGTTAAATTTCAGACTCTCCTCGTCCAGATTTGGTTCAGCTGCAGTTTGAGCTGAAGCATACATTGACTACAACTTCTGGATGTTAATGTGATGAAGACATAAAGTAACTATATTTGAAATCCAGCCGCAGTCATTCTACAGGGCACCCAGTCCTGGGTAATTACTGGTGATGATGCAGATTTAGTTTTAAAGCTCCTACTACCGCAGCCTCTCTCTCTCTCTTGCACTTTCATAAATGTTCAACAAAGCAAAATGACTCCTGTCTCCTCCAAACACCCCCTCCCCTCCCCAGTTACGGTGGTCTATAACAGTGCTTTTATCTCAGACCTGTGGAGAACAGAACAGCAGCCTATCACGGACTAAACCTTACATTGCAGAGCAGAGAGTGGAACGCTGCAGGAGCAAACAGGCACAACACAGGTAAGACGCTTATCGTACAGAAGAAAGCTTATTTAATATGCTTAAATGTTTCATTTGGCTTTGTCTGATGTCTTAAATCCTAGCAGGTATTTATTTTAAAAAAAAGTCTTTATATTTTCACAAATTGTCAGTTTTTGTGTTACATTTCCAGGGTGTTGTTAGAGCATTAGCTGAGATACGACCACATTTAAATATGTTCTTCATGTGCCAAAGAATTATCCCTGAAGATGATGGTGGAGTCAGCAGCCAGTCATGGTCCAGACTGCGGGTCTATATGCAACGAGTCCGCAGCTCTGGAGGGCCAGGGGCCACCAGTGTTGGTCGACGCCTGGCTGGTCCCCACTTTCTTCGGCCTCATCATGCTGGTGGGCCTGGTTGGGAACTCGCTGGTCATCCATGTGGTCACCAAGCACCAGCAGATGAAGACCGTCACCAACTTCTACATAGGTAACATTTCTGAAACTCTTTTTTTGGTAAATTGTGAAAAATTGTGTAAATTGTGACTTTCTAAAGTAAAACGAATAAACATGGATGAGGGGTGAATTGGTTGGTGAATTTTAGAAGGCAGGAACCTCAGCACCGACCGATGTTAATGGTATTGATACAGTTATTTATGCTCTTTTTGCCAATTTGAATTAATCTCATCTCACATGTCTTGAATTACATTTCTCTGTTCACGAATCACTGTTCTTGCTCTCTTCCAGTGAACCTGGCTACCACCGATATCTTGTTTCTGGTCTGCTGCGTGCCCTTCACTGCCACACTGTACCCACTGCCCAGCTGGATCTTTGGAGAGTTTATGTGCCGGCTGGTGAACTACCTTCAGCAAGTGAGATACACGCGAATTGCAGTGAAAATGACAATATAATGGTAATACCATTAAAAATAGCACTGTAACCACGCCTTCACAGTTACTACTAAGATGGTAACAGTTACAGTACCATGGTACTAGTAATATCATGGCGTGGTGACCAAAATATCATGCTATAGTACTGCAATAATAATAATAATAATGAGTAATGAATCATGAGACATTATAGCATTATGGGCATTATGCTATGTGCAGAATAACTATTATCAGATATACAGCTACCCAAATAAAGCAACATGTGAAAAATTAAAATTTGTCCCCAGTATTTGTAATCAAATGCCTTCATTAGCTATAAGAAAGTGAATTTTCTACCATCAATATTCGGTGTTAACAACTCCAAAGCACAGTGGATGCTCACTGAACTCCTGCTTCATGTTAGTTTACATTTCAACCAGCGACAGTGAGTTTTTGATTGTTATGTACCCTCAACTCAGTCGATCACTCACAGGTCTACTTCAGTGGTAGACAGAGTAACAGACAGAGTGTAGGGCATGCACATCCAAAACACTTCTACAGTTGTTGGATGAAAAGACAAACTGAATCCAAAAGTCAGACAAAACGTCTTTGTTAGTCAATATTCAAATAACCATCACAAAGCACAACAAGACGCAAACACGTTCATCAGTTTCTACAAGGTTTCAACTTGAGATAAAAAGTAGAATGTTTTCTTTGTGCAGTAAAAGTAAAAAGTGTCAAACAGAAACAAACCGACCGTGTGTGTGTGCGTGTGTTTCAGGTGACTGCTCAGGCAACATGTATCACTCTGTCAGCTATGAGTGTGGACCGCTGCTACGTGACGGTCTATCCTCTGCAGTCACTGCGACACCGAACCCCGCGCATGGCTCTGGCCATCTCTGTGTCTATCTGGATAGGTATCACAAAATACACCACGCACACATCCGCATCCTTCATTGGCAACGAGACAGTGGAGACAACGCATTGCTACAACCTTCCCTTTGACGTTAATTACTTACTGAATTACATTGAAGTCAGAAAATTTGAAGCAGCTGATTTTGCTGACTTTGCTGATGTGATAAAAACAAACCATACAACAATTAATTAATTCAGATCACACTAGCCATTCTTTCTGCTACTTACCGGGATTATTGTTTCTTTTATTTAATAATCCAACAGAACATCATCTACATGTTGTTTTTGAAATAAGCTCACTGACACAGAGAATGAGTTTTTGTGCTTTGAGAAAGCAATGTCTGTTTCTGAAAGGATGTTTTTTTGAGTTTAATCACCATCTTGTCAGTCTATCAAACAGGATAGAGCATGAATGTAGCTCAGACCACCATAGCTCAGTGTGATAGGCAGAGATACCTGCCAATCACAGACACATGCCTTCATACTTTAATGTCTTCTTAATGGAGCAATAGTTTTTTTTATAGAATCACCACCAAATCACACAGAAGTGAAACTAGATATTGATACTGCCTTTGTAATTCTAGAGAGCAGTTGGGGATTTTGCAGTTGGTGTCCTTGTGGTAATAAGTGAAACTCATTACAAACATCATGCTCAGAGTCACGTCCCCTGTCCTCTCCAGGCTCCTTGCTTCTGTCGATCCCTGTAGCCGTGTACCAGCGTCTGGAGGCAGGATACTGGTTTGGCCCTCAGACGTACTGCAGTGAGGTCTTCCCCTCGGTTCGCCTCCAGAGAGCCTTCATCATCTACAGCTTCCTGGCCGTCTACCTGCTGCCCCTGCTCACCATCACCGCCTGTTACGCCTTCATGCTCAAGCGCATGGGGCAACCCAGCGTGCATCCCATCGACAGCAGCTACCAAGTAAGAGATATGGGGCTGCTTTCACTTAGTAAATCCACAGACAGAATATATGTTTCTGATCATCACAAAGCTTCCCTAACTCCAGCTTCAGGCTCAGGCAGAGCGAGCAGCAGCAGTGCGGGCGCGAGTCTCCCGGATGGTGGTGGTGATGGTGGCCCTGTTCCTCATCTGCTGGGGCCCCATCCAGGTCTGCATCCTCCTGCAAGCTTTTGGCCTCCGCAGTTACGTCCTATACAAGGTGACTTTCTCTCCATGACGTTTGATTCAATGAGCCTCACTGTGCTGCAGGTAGGGAGGTCAGCGGGGGTGTAACAGAATACCAATACATTATTCAGATATGCGCAGATAATCCAAATTGTTGCAGTAATATTTGACCCCCGCCACGCTCCCTGGATCTGTCACCTGATTGAAACAATTTACCACAAATTTAACCCCACTTTTTGTCAGGATCATACTCAGTCAAAGCTAAGCACATCTAAATCTAATCTGTTTATAAACGACACTCCTTGGTAACTTCAGATCTTGTCTCATATTCATCAGATTTAGACGTTTTCCTCAGTATCAGAGTAATCCAGGTGATTGTTGTCTGTCTCTTGCTTCTAAAACTGTCCCACGCATCGATGTCTTTCATCAAAGTCTGTCTTCATTTTGCATCCACAGCTGAAGATTTGGGGCCACTGCATGTCTTACTCCAACTCCTCCGTCAACCCGCTGGTTTACGCCTTCATGGGCAACAACTTCAGAAAGGCCTTCAAGCACGCCTTCCCTGCCGTATTTCAGTGGCGCACGAGGGGGAGAGCGAGGGTGGGAAACATGGACGCAGAAGAGGGGGATGAGATGGTTCGCCAGGCACCCAAAGGAGAAGCAGAGATGCACTTTCTTTCATCTGGGTCCTAAAGGCCACGCTGGGCATTTGGACACTGTGCGCTCATTGTTTATTTAGAGTTTGTTCTAGAGTTGAGAGCAGTCTGCTCACCCTGGTGTATGTGTGCATGGACGCACACACACACACACACACACACACACACACACACACACACACACACACACACACACAATGAGGAGCAATGGCTGTCATGTGATCTCTTAAACTGGACAAACCAGTCAGGTGCCTCTCGTGATGTTCACAAGCTGCCGAAACACAATTATCTTTGTCACATTTTTCTAGTTTAGCTGAACTGATGCAGTCAGTTTACTGGATGTCAAAATGTTTGAGCTCCTGGTTTTATCTTCTTCACAATTTCTCAAGGAGGTGAATTGTATAAGACAACAATTGCACTGTTTGTGGCTGCATCCTTCACGGGCAGCAGTCTTGTTGAATATAATTATTTAAAAGGGTATCAGCAGGTTGTTCTGCACTGTATGGTTTATGCATTTGTAGCTACAGTATACTTTGTGAACAGTTAGCTTGGAATGGTGTTGACCGGCTACAAAAGGTGCTTCAGGCAGTGGTGAAATATAACTTAGTACATTTACTCTTTTTATTGTCTTTTCATACCACTTAATACTTCTACTCCACTAAAGTTCAGATAATGTACGTTTTACCCACAACAATTATTTGACAGCTGTAGTTACTAGTATCTTTACAAATTAAGATTTTTACATACAAAACATATGACAAGCTTATGAAATATGTTTTGTTAGTTAGAGCTAAAATGATCAGTTGATTAACTGATGAGTCGATTGACAGAAAATGAACAACAACTATTTTATTAATGGTTATTAAAAGTCCTTTGTCATGCAAAAATGTCAAACATTTCATGACTCCGGCTTCTCAACTGTGATGATTTATTTAATAATATTATTAAACAGTGTGAAGGTGTAACATTTTTAATGCAGGACTTTTACTTGTAATGGTGTATTTTTACAGTGTGGTGTTTGAAGGATCTGAATACTTCCTGCGCTACTGTTTTGAGGCTCGTGCTGCTGGTCTGTCCTCCTGTGCATGTTGGGAAAAACATGCACAGCAGTGGGATACAGCCCCATTTAGATGTCAGCCATGTACTTATACTTGATGTTAATGTGTGCAATAGGAGGCAGTGATGCATTTACACACTGGAATATACATGGAATGAACATTTGATGAATGAAAATTAATCAGAAAACAAATGATGTTAAGAATGTGTATGTGAGTGTGTGAGTTCAGTGTTGGCTGCAGGCTTATCAGTTTAACCGGATTCAATCTCCTGCTCAAATAAAGAGTGTTTGCTCGGTGCACAGGCACAGATAGGTGCAACATATAGTTTAGATTTTCCTTTTTCCTCAAATACATGTTTCTGCTGCTCGGAGAGCCTCTGTGCTGTCCTTCTTACCTGAAGACACAACCTGTACCTTCACAGAAACACGTTGCAGCTATAATATGCTGACCAGCACTGATTTTGAAATGTCCACATTCCTGCAGGCCCCATTAATGTATTGGTGATTGAATAGATTGTGAAAGAACAGCCAAAGGTTACTGCTGCGGTGTGTTACCTATACTACAGAAAGCACGTTTTCATTTAACACAACGGGAGACTATAAACAAGCAAACATGATATTTGAAACAAGTTTTCTTTGGCAGGTTCATCTGCTGCGGTTTCATCCCTTCACCTCCGTTGATTTCAATGAAAAGTTGTTTGTCTGACTCGTGCGTGTCTGGCGCGCGCTCACATTCTCGTGGCGTGACAATGGAGCCAATCAGTCAGCATCTAAGTCGATATTCACCAATGATAGCCGTTTACCAAACAGACATGTGACACGAGCCAATTGAAAGGCTGGCTGAGAATTTGAGTCCGTGTGCTGCCTTCAAGTGACGCCGAAAACATCTGTGTTTCCACAGAGGTCACACGAACCAATAAACACGATGCAAAATGTGTTTACATCACAGTACGATATCAAAGACGAGTTCTGCAAGATCTAAATCATCTTCATGCCATGTCTTGCAGTGGGGCCCTGTGTCAAAATGTAGTATGAAGACTTCATGTGGTGCATATTCCTAAAGATGTGATTAATGAAATTACCTCAAACTGATGACAGAAAACATGGATCCAAGGAGTGTTACTCCAGAACAGGAGTAGACTAGTTTGTCTTAAAACAGTAGTCAAGGTGCCCATATGTATATTGAAACAGGGTTTTCTTGCTGTAATAATTTCTTCTGTCCATACTGGATATTAAGAGATCCCTTCATGATGTGCTTTCAATGGAAGTGACAAAATCAACAGTGCTACCTTTATGTAAAAGTGTATTTCAGAGTTTACCATTAGCATTCTGAATTAGACACACTGTGTGAGTATCCGGTCTTTTTACAGTCCACAGTTTGCAGTTTTTACTTGCTGTTCATACTGGCTAACAGATCCATATTTGTGTTACTATCCTTCCACTGCAGCTCAAACAGGGAAACACTGTAGCCTCATATTAACTTCAGATAAACTTTTAAACGTATTTCAATTACTTATATTGAAGGCGTGTTGGGAAGGGACAATTTACAGGCCAGTATGAACAAGAGGAATGATTACAGAGTCTTACAGTTTGAAGTTTTAAAAGGTAAAATATAAAACATGTGTCCCCTACACACACACACACACAAACATGCAGACAAAAAGCAGCTATCAAAAAGAAAATACACTTATTGCCTACAGGTGGCACTTATATGTACGTACGTGTAACTTCTCTAATTTGTTGTTTAATAAAAAAAGGCTAAACATTTGTCACAGCTCTTGCTCTGTTTGTTTTCAAATTTGGGGATCCATGTAAAAACAAAAAAAAACAAATTCTCCTTGTGTCACAATATCTGCTAATATGTAAATAATTGCAAACGTATCAAACCAACAATCATTAGATGCACTAACAAGATTAAAGGTGTTTACATATGTATTTTTTTTATATCTTTTTTTATAGCCTACTTACAGTACACAAAATCTACCTTAGTTTGTTAGTCGAGGTTTCAACTTTACGAGGAGGTCATGAACGCAGCATTTTACACACAGCTAGATAATTAGCATCCACGACGACGAGAGGAGGAGGAGGAGGAGGAGAGCAGAAGCAACAGCAGAAGCTGAGCGGAAGTCATTCACACCGCTGAATCAAACGGAGGAAACATCCACCAGCCGACCGCAGGACGTCATTTTACATCATGGAGCAGAAACAAACCATCAACTTTGGCGCTGGACCTGCAAAACTCCCCCAAACCGTAAGTTTTAGATGTTGAGTAACGTTAATAATGCGAGGAAAAGCTGTAAAACACGAGCTAACTGTTTCTGCAGATGCACGCTTCAGACGTTATTTAACTTTAATGTGGTTTATCAAAGCAACATTAAAAACGTCCACATTCACGGTGAATCTGCTGGCTCTACCCCCCCCCCCCCCGTACTGAGAGAGACTGGCGTGCAGTTATGTGAGAAAATAACTTGGCTTTGCTGCTGCCGTCTCGGCTTGGCATTTGTCAGCAGCTCCGGCACGCTGTCACCGAAAACAGCGAGTTGAGTTGCATCAGCCTCATTCATTCATGTGGAAACCTGCTCCTTTTGTGCTTCACTGGCGGCAGCAGACGCAGCCTCTAGATGGCAGAAAAACACCTTGCATGTCCAGAAAAATAAATCTCAGCTCTCGCTTATCAAACTATACACACATTTATGGAAAAATGAAAGCAAAGTTTCTTAAAGGTGGAAGAATGATTAGTAATCCCACTAATCTGCAGATTGTTGCTGTGCATGCTTTATGTGCTGCAAAGACACATTGCTGTTTTTTTCTAATGTAGTTTCTTGACAGCTGTAGTTCTTGCCAGTTTTTTTTTTTTTTTAGGTTGAGTGGATATCTCTAAACAAATAATATTTAAAATCTGGATAATCGTTATCTGGATAAGACAGAATCCAGATGAAGAGCACTATGGATAAGAGCAACAACATTTTTATTGTGTTCTGTGGTAAAACCATCATAATTTCTGATACCGTCTGTAGTCTTTTGAAGAAATACTTTATTTGTTTTAGGTGCTGCTTCAAGCACAGAAGGAGCTTCTGAACTACAACGGCACTGGTATCAGTGTTCTCGGTGAGTAGAACTACAGATGGGTTACGTTAAGTCATTATAAGACAAAACTACTGTATTCCTGATGATTGAAATGAAATATTTGTTGTTTAATTGAGAGCTTACTCACATAGTTTACCATATGATGAGTTAAATCGACTCACTTACTCAAAGCAGCTCATGAACACTATTATCTGCCCTCATAGCTGATCCCTGCCTGTGTTAAATGGCCAAGATGTAATGAAAATGTGCTAAAAGGTGAGTGAATGCCAGTGAGATTAAATTCAAATGTTTCTGATTCTGTTCAAACCAGAGATGAGTCACCGATCATCCGACTTCAACAAAATCCTCAACAAAACAGAGAGTCTCATGCGAGAGTTGTTGTAAGTGCTGCCTTTGTTGTTTCACATGGCTTCTACTGTATTCTCCTCCTCCTTCACTCCTTTTTCCTTTTTAATGAAGCAACACTAGTGCTGCAGTACAGTATGACTGTGCAGCACTATTGTTTTATCACTTCCAAACTCATATTCTCTTGGCAGTTTCAGATTACAATATACACAATATGTTGGTAATACACTTTTTGGAAACATACTCAGAAATACAGAAGAGTAAAGTATGATCAATGGACAAGTAGAATGATGATGGGAACGATAATGTTGCCACATTAATAATCACTTCTTCCATGTTCGTCAAGTCCTTACTTTCTTTGTTAACTTTGTCTGTTTCTCCTCAGGCTCTCTTGTGGCCTCATGTCAGGCTGAATGCCAAACAGTTTTAAGATTACACTGTGCAAAGGTAGTTTTAGAGTTTGTCAGTCTGCTAGGTGTGTTTTGAATTCAAGTAGGCCTACTTTTAGTGGTGCCAAAAGTGCCAAAGGTTGACAATTGAAAAGTCAAAGGATATGATAAGATATTTAAATATGCAAAATATCACAAAGAAAACAGCAGGCTAAAAACAAAATGTATATACTCTTATTTTATTATATTCATCTGCTAATCAGATGTTTGAAGATTTGATTTGATTCAGATTTTTAGGGTTTTCAGTATTAAAAAAAGTCACTCATTTAAAATAAACAAAGGTTGCTTTTTGTTTTTCTTCTCAGAATCGGTCAAAATGGACTGAGTGAGTTTTAGAAACCTGTAATAATGATTCTGTGCATGACGATGTACATGGCGTGCAAACTGGTACAACCAGATGCTTGTGTGTCATTCTCAAAGAAACAAACACCATCCAGTCAATGTAATCGGCTTTTTAAATGGTGTCAATCATCTTTGTTTTATACTAAAGTTTATTTTGCATTTGTACCATTTACATTAAACGCACCAGAAAGTTGAACTGTGGAGAAACAAGACACAGCCGCATGTTGTAATTGTAACTTTTCGTCAAATACTGATTTACTGCTTCTGTTGTAGATATTTTGCAAACTGTATCTCTGCTCGGTGTAGAGCTGCAACTATTAGTCGATTAAAAGACAATAAATTGCCAACTATTTTGACAATCAATCGTTTGTCATTTTTCAAGCAAAAATGTAAAACTTTTGCTGGTTCCAGCTTCTTAAATGTGAGGATTTGCTGCTTTCCTTTGTCATTTATGGTAGTAAATGAAGAGTCTGGACTGTTGGTTGGACTAAAGAAGCTATTTGAAGACGACACTTTGGGCTCTGGGGAATTGTGATTAGCATTTTCACTTTGTTTTGGACATTTTTATAGACTCAAAATTATCAGCAGATTAATCGATAATGAAAATAACCGTTTCAGTGGGTCAGTGTAAGAATCTGACTATCTGGGAGTTTCCTGCTGCACCTGATGATGATGATGATGATGATGATGGTCTGTCTGAACTGTTCTCAGTGTTTAACGCAGTGACCTTTTTGTCTTCACAGAAACATCCCAGACAACTACAAGGTGATGTTTCTGCAGGGCGGCGGGTCCGGACAGTTCAGCGCTGTTCCTGTCAACCTGATTGGCCTTAAAGAGGACAGCTGTGCCGATTACCTGGTGACTGGCACATGGTCAGCGAAAGCAGCGAAAGAAGCGGAGAAATATGGAAAAGTCAACATCGTCCACCCGAAGCTGGATAGTTACACGAGTGAGTGTGTGTGCACAGGGAAATGTCCCAGAATGGAGGTTTTGTAAGTAATTTCTTGGATGACACAAAGAATTTCTGATTTAGTTCTTTTCGTTTTAAAGTTGAATTTAATTGCCACCTCCACATCAAAGAAATAGTTTCAGCTGTTATGAGTCGGTCGTTGTCATTCAGGCTGCATTAGGACGGTCCTGGCTGTGTTTCCAGGCTATTGCGTAATAAACAATGGAGCCGATTACCACTGAAAGCCTCTGGTATGCGAGGAGCCTTTTCCACATGCTTGTGTCTGACTGGGGTTTTCAGTTTTTTCAGGTTCTTATTCATCCTAATGTTTGGAGGCGGTTTTACAGTGTTTTACATTTAATTGGAAATGTAAAATTAACTTCATTGCACACATGGATTAAAAAATATATTATTATATATTATTAAAATATATGTAATACAAAATCCAAATCCAAATATGTTGCTCCCTCTGTCTGTCCTCAGTCTGAAATGTCCTTCGGTCTTCCATCACCAGGAAGAGGTGCCTCTCATTTGTTCTGTGTACTTTGTGTTAATTGCTTATTGCTTACACGTTAACCTATGATCATGAACATGGTAAACATTATACCCGCTAAACCAGCTTGTTAGCATTGTGAACATGTTAATGCTGAGACAGCTCAGTCTCACAGAGCTCTCTTTAGTCTCGTTTAACTATGTTCTGCTGTTGCTCCCTCCAGAAATCCCTGACCCCAGCAGCTGGACCCTGAACCCCTCAGCCTCCTACGTGTACTACTGCTGCAACGAGACGGTCCACGGCGTGGAATACAACTTCACACCTGAAACAAACGGGGTGGTCCTTGTCAGCGACATGTCCTCCAACTTCCTGTCTCGGCCTGTGGATGTGTCGAAAGTGAGGACAAGAATGATACTGAATAAAATATTAAACTCTTTCTTTTCTGGGCCCCATTTCCCCCAAATTTCCATATTGATCGTATCAGCAGTCTGGAAAACCTTTGCTGCATGTTACATGCTAAACATCAGCATGTTAACATCTAATACGTGCTGACATGTTAACATGATAATCTTAAAATAAGATTATCATTTGGCTCTAAACAACAGCTGAACATAAGATGTCCTAAAATGGCCACCGTACAGAGGATAAACCCTTTTGACTTTGGCAAAACGCCTTTCCTCTTGTGATCCCCTGAAGCCAAATTGAATTGTCATATTTTAATGTGTCTTCTTGTATTGTGTAGTTTGGGCTGATTTTTGCCGGTGCTCAGAAGAATGTGGGCTGTGCCGGGGTGACGGTGGTCATCGTGCGAGAGGACTTGTTAGGCCACGCTCTGAAAGAGTGTCCCATTGTCCTGGACTACAAGGTGCAGGCTGAAATGAACTCCCTCTACAACACACCGCCGTGTTTCAGGTACAGACTCACCTCTGTTTCCTACAGATGATAGATTATCAATATATTACTAGCTAGGTAAAATGTACACGTTTCACAATAAAAAAAAAAAAAAATGCTGAACTTTTTACTTTCTGTTCGATATCTGTTTGTCTTGGAATTAGTGGTTGCATTTTTCACCAGACAAGTTTTAAAGGAATAATCCAGCATTTTGGGGAATCGGCTTTTTTGCTTTCTTACCGCAAACAAAAAGTATTTTACTAAATACCAAACTTTTGCTTTTTAAGGATATTTAAACATGTCGCATGGTCATAACTTGATTTTGATGTAAGAAAGAGAAGGGCAAACACAAACCGTACCAGTAATTCTCTCCACTTTGATTGTGTGTGACAGTATCTACATCATGGGTCTGGTTCTGGAGTGGATTAAGAACAACGGCGGCAGCACTGCCATGGAGACGCTCAACAAGCAGAAGTCCTCCATGATTTATGACCTCATCAACGCCTCTAATGGTTTCTATGTGTAAGTATCTCAAAACTTCAGAGGCAGATGGTAAACTAGGAAAGTCAGTGATGGCCAAAACTTTTTGTGAATGTTATACACTGTGAACCATCAGTTCCAGTCCAGGTCCACAGTCTGTTTCACTCTTTAAAGTTTTAAATCTCGTCTTTGCAGATACAGTAATGCACCTGTATCAGCATGAAATACTATATAGCATCCCCAACTGATGGTTCACAAAAGTTATAATGAAGAACAAAATACACAAAACTGTAGCTCCAAGAGCACCATCTGGTATCCTAACAGAATTTAGCACTGTAGTCTTATAAGCCTACATGTCAACATATTGTACCTAAAAAGAAATGGCCACAGTCACACATGAAATGCACAGATTTAGCTGACTTTGTATGCTTTGCCTCATATACAGTAGCTTTTTTGAGACTAGAAAGCCGACTTAACCAAGGAGTTTAAATTGCTTTTGAAGACTAAATTGCGGAGCACTGAACTCGTTAACAACCTTGCTATCTTACACACTCTCACTTTCAAACTTATTAAGACTATGAAAAGACGTTTTAACATCACTCAATGTGTCCTTATAGACCAAAATACTACTTTTTCATTTGTTTGGAAACTTTCATCGTAAAATGACATTTTCACTGTGCATTAATGCTTATTAATCTTTCTTTCATAGTATAACTAAGGGGAAAATAAAACCGCTTCAAGAAAAATATCTTTGTAATGCATAGACATGAAAAACAACAAATTACTTATATAGGCTACTCGACCAAACTAAAGGTAATTTACATCAAACACCACTTATTTTATTGTATTATTAATATATACCTTTTTTTGCCTTGGAAATGATGCTTTTTACAATTGGACAATATCCAGTACATACTTTATAGTCTACAATGACAGTGAGGAAACTGATTTTAAGTAATGAAGTGAAAAGTTAATATGAGAACTACTTACTGCGGTGTCCAGGTGTCCCGTAGACATGGCTTGTCGAAGCCGCATGAATGTGCCGTTTCGTGTGGGGAAGAAAGAGGGAGACGAGGCTTTGGAAAAGAAGTTTCTGGACGGAGCATCCAAACGTGGAATGATATCGCTGAAAGGACACAGGTTAGAGTTTGTCAAACACATGGTTGTTGCATTGATTCCTACTTCATTGCTATAATTTGTGGGTTTGTAGAGAGAATACTGGGTCCTGAAAGTAAGGCTATGTAAAGTTACACATGAACTCCAGCAGCTGGATGCATAAAGAATTTGTTTTCTTGTGATGAGTTTCTTATAGAGCCACGTGTCCTTTTGTAGACCTTTTATTTTTTATTTTTTATTTTTTAAACATGGCAGTTTTTCTCCCCCTGCAGGTCAGTCGGAGGAATTCGTGCATCTCTGTACAACGCAGTAACAGTGGAGGACACTGAAGCCCTCGCCGCCTATATGAAAGAATTCCTGAAAGAGTACCAGTAAAACAGGCCTTACTAAAAGTCAGCTGATGTCACACAGTGGCATTTAATTTCTCCAGTACAGTTAAAAAAAACAAAATACTCTTGTTTACCTCTAGTTTGGATCCATGTTGGATCTGTAAGGTGCACCTTTAGACATTTGTTTCATAATAAGCATTAACCACTGCTGTTGCCAGTAACATCTGTTTTTCATAGAATCACTATTTTAATGCATTTGTTGACTTACAGTGCTTTGATGCACATACTGTAGGTAATTCTTGTTACTTGTTCAAAATGTATTTACATTCCAGTAAATCTAACTTGGCAATACTTACATCTTGCAGTGTAATTCCTTTTCTTGAGTGCTGTTTTACAACAGACTGCATTTTGTAATTTTAAAACAATTTAGCAGTGCGAAACAGACCTGGTTACCATTTAAGGAAGAGAAGAAGAATAGTCACATGACAGATATTGTTAAAAAACTGACTGTAGTCAGCTGATTGGCTGTGGTGTTTACATGGATTATTACACCTTTTTTAAAGGGTTGGTTTCACAAACTTAAGAAAAACACACTTTCTCACTTACCTCTAGTATTTAGCCATGAAGACAGTTTTGGTTATGTTTGCCTGGGTTTTTAGATGGTGAAGTCTGCCTCCACCCCAAAACAATTGAGGTGAATGGAACTTTGTTTGTGGTGCTCATGTTAATGAAAATATAATAAATCAATATCCTCAGCTTTGTGGTGGATATATAACACAGGGGTGTTGTATATAATGAATGTTGTAGGATTAATATTATCACACAAAACATGTCCTAAAATCAGCTCATAAAGTCACATCATTGGAAAAAATAAAAACATTCACCACTATTGCACTGCTACCACTATTGTATTGCAGAAGATCGCAGAGATGGATAAACTAGTTTAACACTAAATCAGTGAAACATCAACGACCGTGGACTAGAAACGAGGAGAACACAAGCACAACACGGCATCGACTGGGAAGGGATCAAAGCGCCAGAGACCATCTTTGAACAGAGACATGGATTATGAACTTCATGTACAGTATGACAACCTCACGTGATAATCAAACAATCTCCATGACAACTGAGCAACACCATCTGCTGAGGAAGGCCACAAGATGTGCTTGAAAGCTTCGGAAACTAAAAGTAAGTTGGACCTTGTGTTGATTTTTTTTTTGTCAGCCTGGTTTTTCCAAGGTCAAGAAGAAACCTGCAAACTAAAAACCAAAAATATCGGTGGTAAGTGAGAAAACAACAAAACAATGATAAAATGTGTCTTTCCAAATAACTCTTAATCTGCAGTAATGCAGTGATGTACAGTATAGGTGTACTGCAGGGTGTGCCAGTACACCGTTATATCACTGGTAGGTGTGGTTACAAGTGTAAGAGCACACTTCTGACCACACCCAACCACATCCATCAGTGATGCTGTTTGAAACTTTCAACCAGAGGGGGCAGTGAAAAATAAATAATAATATGCAGCACAACTACTTTACAAGCACAGTTAGTCTTTTCCCTGTGAGGTTAAACTTTAACCTCCTGCTACTTCACTGCCTGCTGACAGCAAAAAACATCCCAGTATGTAGGAGTGAACAGGTCTACATAACACCAGCAGGGCGGCAGGATGGCTTCATGGTGAGCGAGACCGTCCTCCATCTGGATGTCCAGAGGCCAGCTCCCTGCTGCACTCGCCCCGCTGAGGCTGTTCTACAGCCGCACCAGCTCCAGGAGCTCTGAGTGTATCTGACCCTGACCTTTGACCTCCCTGGAAGGGAAGCAAAAGAGGAAAGGCAGGAGGCGGCAAAATGAGAATTTCATTACAGGGATCAATGACAGTAAATATATCCTTACAGGCTACTAAACATACAAAGTTATCATGTAGATTTGGTTCACAATGACTAAAACATAAGAAATTTGTCCTCTCCTTCCACTGGTACTTTTTTTGTTTATACAGAAGATATGAGGATAAAGACATATGGGGTGGTGTTACAAGGGTCCACCAACCAAAATGTTTGTATAAATGTTGTATATTCAAAATTCATGCAAGCACTTTGTTGTAACTGCCTGGATATAGCAGGCATTTATCTGAAACATCATAATAACAATAAATAAATAAACAATCATTTTAATTTATAGAACGCTTTCCAAAACCCAGGTTACAAAGTGTTTCACACAAGGCAGAAACTAAAACTCTTAGAAAATCTAATATAAAATCAAACCAACTGAAGAAGTAACAAAAAGCACAACCTGGACCAGAATAAAAGGACTAAAACAAATTCCACTGTTAAAGACACTGTTGTGGTAAAACGTTGAAAGAAAGAAAGAAAGAAAGAAAAGCTCAATTAAAATTAAGATCAGCTATCAAATAAAAGTATGTTTTAAGAAGAGATTTAAAAGAGGGTGCTGACTTATAACCAATTAAATGTTAAATATTTAAAGTCTCAGCCACATTGCTGCTGATAAGTGTGAACAAAAATCAAACTAGAAGATGTTTTTCCTATAAATGACCTCTAGGTGGAAGTGTTCATCAAGAAACTCATGTTTGAAAAATGCAGAGGTGATCAAATGAAGGTCTGACTCATTTCATAGTGATATCTGGTGTTGCCCACACCACTCAATGAGGCTTTATTGGCATACAGTTTTGATTAAATCATGTTGCCGAAGCATATACAATAAATGCACACACACACACACACACACACACACACACACACACACACACACACACTGATTCCTGTGGTTTAAGATAAGGTAAACTCACCACCACAGGTGAGGGGTCCTCAACTAAAGAACAAAATCTGTATCCTCTCCAAAAGTACATATCTCCGCTTCATAATGTCTTGACAGAAAAACATTCTCAAAATGTTTTAATCTATCCATTTATTCAACTGTAAATATATCTATATTAGACACAGAGAAGCATGTTGTTTACAGTTATTGTTGTGAGGCACAGGATGTGTAAAAAGGCTATTAGTGTGGAGTGGGCATGATGTTAATAGAGCATGAGAAGCACCGTTTTGTCAGTGCTTTTATCTTTCATGTTTTACAACTCTATCAGGGCATGAATGGCTGCATGGGTGGAATGAGTGGGAATTGAACTATTAACCTGGTAGCCTCTCAAAATGTTTTCAGGCTTAGCATTTGTATTATGTTGCAACCCATCTTTTTTTAGAAGCAAAAGATCCTTAAAGTGATATTTCTCATTAAGTTCTTTTTTTCCCTCAAAGATTTAATTACCTCTTGAATGGTGGATGATCATGAAGTGTAACCTCTGAAACTACTAGCGACTAGCTGGTGGCCGCAGAAAACAGTGGCTAGCTACTTTTCTTACTTTCATTTTGAAATGTAATGAAACACAAGGTAAAGTTGATCCAGGACTTATTATTTTATATAACATCCCAGATGATTCTTTCCAAAAAGTAATTTTGGCTGTTAGCAAATATCAATACCAAGAGCAGGGGAGAAAGTCTGAATGCTGGTGTTGACTGTGGATCCCCAGGGCGGGAGATGTTGGACCTGCTGCGGAGGTTTGTGTGCTGAAAGGTAAAAATGTTCTGTTCAGAGTGAGGTATTGCTTTAAGCCAGATGAGTTTTGTGTTAGTACAATACATTTTTTAAGGCTTCAGTCTTTCGGTAACAGCTAGTTCTTAGTTCATGGTCATCTTCAACTGTGGCCTTGAAAGCCTTCATGCTCCCATTAGCTGCAGGAACTTTGGCATCATACTCATTTTGGTCTAGTCATCAATGAACCTTTCTTTGCCGCCTCCTAGTAGAGCCACGGGGGCATAAGCACACATCTGAGCCCCTTTACTTCCATCTTTACTGTAGCTTGACTTGGTGGCTCATCTTCAGTGTACCAAGACCTGAGGCTCTCCACATATTCAGCAACTGTGTCTCTACAGGCGGTCTATTTTAGCTTATTCCCTGTGTGTTTCTAGCTCAGCTCCTAGTTTATCTAACCTCTCCTGGCACACTTCATGGCCATGGTACCTCAGAACATAGGAAGAGGAAATCTATTGTGATGATGCACATGGTTCGATTCTGTGTTTGGGTCAAGGTGTAGTCGTCAGTTTTGGATTCTGTTAGCGGCTCTGTGAAGCTGAACTTAGACACAGTGGTGCTTTGGGCTGAATGCTAACATCAGCATGCTAACATGCTCACAAATAATATTAACATGTTGATGTTTAGCAGGAAAAATGTTTACCATATGTATCACCTTACCGTAGTTTATTAACATGCTAACATTTACTATTCAGCACTAAACACAAAGTACAGCTGAGGCCGATAGGAAGGTCATTAGTTTTGCAAGTTTCTAGTCATAAACAATGTAGATGAAAAGTCAGTCTGTCCATTAATCCTGAGGGGAACATGAATTTCTGTACAAGAATTCATGGAAATCCACCCAAGAGTTGTGGATACGTTTCACTGAGAGCCACAAATGCTAACCTCATAGTGGTGCCAGAGGAACAGTCGGGGGATCACAATTTCATCCAATAGTTGTTCTGATATTTCACCCTGAACCAAGGTGGTGGAATGACAGACCAACACTGCCACCCATAGAGCCATAGTGCTAACGTGGCTAAGACTGTGCTCAGATGAGAATTAACAGAATAGAAACGACTGAGTTGTAAGCGAATAAATATTCTAGCAACCATGCGGATCCAGAGGTTAAAAGAAATATGCTGATTTAGCTTAGAAAGAGAAACCTGGGATACTGTTATGCAAGCCTCCAGTGATAAATCTCAGTCCATATGGTTGGGTGGGGACCTCCAGTTCAGGCTGAAATACAATAAGATCCACTGTTGCCTGAGGCAAGTGAGGTCCAGTAAATGATGCACAGGGATTAGTGTGAGGTCTTTCCTCTCAATATATCTGTTTCTATAACATGAAATGTGTTTCGGGAATTAAAAACGGGACAGGTCTCTTACTGCAAAGCCAAGAAACCTTTAAACCCCAAAAGCCCAACAAAAAATGGAACAAATCAGGAGATATAAATGCAAGAAGGGATGGGAAGAAAAAACTCCATCCCTCTGACAAGCACAGATTTAAGATCGTCTCATTAGAGGTGATGAAGCTGTAGAACTTGTACAGTCCATTAAAAAGAAATATGCAGGCTACAACATCCACTGGAAGGCGCTATAATCGATAGCAGGCCTGCATTAATTGGAACAAGCCTGTCAACAATTTGTGCTTGTTTGCAAGTGCATGACTGTGTTGAACAAACCTTGCTGTTTGTGCTTGTGGCTGTGCAATGGACTGTGCACAGTTAAATTAAGCTCATTTCAACAACTCATCTATATTTGTGAAGGAGATATGAGAAAATGGTACTTATGCATTGTATTTTCAGTCTTTCCAATGGATGTTTTGCTCTTGTTTCTCTATCAGGTGTACAATGACAAGTTATTTAGACTCTAGTCTCTAAATGCAATTTGGATTCTGACAAACTGCCTAACCTCTAAGAAATTTCCCCCCAAAATATTGTCCATGACCCTGCTGCAGATCCACCTCAAAGCAGAAAAAAAGCAAGTGAAAGATAAGAAGAGGCAGAGGGGCTTTGAAATGTGAGTAGGGTTACAGCAGAGATGGGAGGTTGTGACAGGATTGTGTGGTGATTCTCATCCTGTCAAGCCCACTAATGTCGCGGTAATGCCACCGGCAGGCTGCAGTAAGACGGTGATAATGAAAAACACCGGGGAAGACAATATCAAATGGCTCCTCTACATCCTACAGTGGAGATTAGTCGACACAAAAGTAGGGTGGCAGAGGCAGAGGAGGCAGAGGCAGGCTTTAGTGCTGCTGATTGAGTCTCTTGTCAAGAGCTCCATGCTTGCAGCATGAAAAGTTGCTGTGACTGACATCCTTTATACAGTCTATTTCAGAAACACACAAAACACACACACACACAGTTTGCATTCCTCAGAATCTGTTTTCTATAGATACTGTATAGACTGTCTGCTCAAAGGAGAACACTAAATTATGACTTTATCCTTGAACTAGTTTATTCCTTTTCCCTGGGACTGCTCAGTGTGCATTATAGAGCATTTAGTAAACCCTCAAAACTGTTTTGCCATACTGCTGCATACAGTAGCTCCACAGGAAAATGCAAAGTTTAAGTAGAAAATGAAATGGTTCATGTGGATTAAGTGTACCCTATACACGTGATGGCTGGTACAGATCAATCCAAAATGTATATATTTCTGTTACATTTTTAAATAACTCCCAAGTGGATCGATCCTTAAAGCTGCATGTTGATGTTTTTGGCTTTAAACTTAACATTGACTGTGAATGTGTTCACAAACAGTTGTCCATTTACACATCTAGCAGACACAAAGCAACATAAACACTTATTTGGAGTCATGTTAGTGCCCACTTGGTGAATGTAAGTCCAATATTCAGTCTCCATCTAGCTCTGTTTAGGTTTGAACCAACTCTTGAGGGAAATATCCGCCCCTTAATCTGGCTGTACTAAATGCTTCTCTATGTTCACCAGCTAGTTGCTAACTGTGTCTATCTGCTGCTGAAAACAATGCTGATTAAAGCAATGAGAGTGAATCAAAAGAGTAAAGTTGCAGGCCAGAAAACCAAAACAATGAGCTGTAAGACACTAAAATGCCTTCTAAAGCTGAGATGACTCTGTAGGTTTGTCTCTATGAGCTCCACTTTCTCTTTACACCTTGTAATTTAACACATTCTTTAATGTAAAAATGTGAATTAATGCAGCTTTAACCTGATCAAAACAAGCTCTTCCAGTACCAAGAGCACAATAAACTTGCTTGTAGTGGTCATGGACAGCATAAAAACCCAGGATGGTCCTTTGTTTTGAACCTTTTGTTGCGAGGCTTATTATTTCTGAACACACCAGATTGTTTTGTTTCAGTTTGTCATTATTACTTATGCCAGTACAACTGCCGAAAAGAAGCAACACAGAGGAAAGACACTTGTGCCTGAGACTGTCTGCACATTGTAAATGAGCAGTGCCATAACAAGGTCAGCGCAGGCACAAAACATAGATTTATGCTTTAATTACAAAGTGCATAGTTTAAAATCACAAGCAACATGCACAGATAGATAAATATTGCCATCATGATTTTAGACAGCAGCAGCAGTTTTGGTGAAACTGAAGGCTGAGTTCACCAAAAGAAATATTTTTGCATTTGGTTTTATTTGCAGAAGTTTTGAGATGCTTCTGCCACCATTCAGATACAATGGACGTGAATGGAATTGTATTTTTGATGCCATGGGCATTAAAAAATAAATTTTGTCCAAAACCTGGGCAAATTAAACCAGTTTGCTAGGGGTGAGTGGAATTTTCCTTTAGCCACTCTAGCAACATGGCAATGTCGGTCGCTTCATTAGTTCACCACTTTGGTACGGACTTAAATACTGTATTTCAACCAACTATTGGATGGATTACCATGAAAGTTTGTACAGACTTTTATGGTGTCCAGAGGATGAATCCCAACGACTTCGATGATACCCTGACTTCTCCTCTAGCACCGCCATGAGGTTGACTAATAGTTTGTTTTGAGTGAAACATCAACTAACAACTATTGGATGAACTGCCATGAATTTAGGCACAGACATTCATGTTCCACTCTGGATGAGTTGTAATAACTTTGGTGATCGCTTAACATTTCATCTAGCACCACCATTAGGTCACAATTTAAAATTGTCCAGTGTTGGTTCATGACCTACATTTCCATCAGCCTCATCTGTACTCATCTGTACTTTGTCTTTAGTGGTAATTAGAAAATTTTAGCATGCCTAACAGGCTAAACTAACTAAATTAAGATGGTGGTTATCATTCTACCTGCTAAACATCAGCATTTCAGCATTGTCACTGAGAACATGTTAGCATGGTGACGTTAACATTTAGCTCACAGAGACGTTAGCATGGCTGGAGAGATTCAGTTCAACTGCCAAACATCAACAATTGTATTCTGCTCCAAATCACTCAGGACCCCCAATTTAGCTTATCCAATTACTTAATTCAGTAGTAAAGGAACCGCTTGAAGCCTCTCGGCCTTCTTTTTATAGCAAACCACAAACATGTGACTCACTGTACTGGTGATCTAATTTCATGTGTTGATTCTTGTACCTACATGAAATAAACTGGCGTGTAAACATAACCTACATACTGCATTTTTTTTTTTTTTTACATTCTGAATTTATTTATTACCTCTATAATCTCTCTCACACAGGCTCAAGTATTGTTGGTAATTAAACGCTGTCATGCTCAGAGGTGCACAGTCTCTTCCCTGCCTCTGTTATTATTCAGTGAGCTCATGAAACTAAATGTCCTTTATGCAACAGCCCATTTAAAGGCCACTCTGATGATTCATGCAGGAAAATGGGAAAAAAAGGTTCTGTTTGAAGCACACAATTTCTCCCTACTTTAACTGTCTTCTGTCCCTTTCTTCCTCCTTCTCTGCACCTTCCTCGTGCTTCTCTTCCTCATTTATCTAAATTTGCCTTTTCCTTACTACTACGTCTTTTCTCTGCCTCCTTTCCTCCCCTTGTCTCATTTTAGTCTAATTTCTCTTCGCTCTCTTTTTGATTCTTTACATCCACACTATCTCTCTCCTTCCTACTCTCTTAATTGAATCTCTTTCCCAGCTTTACCTTTCCCTTTCTGTGTGTGCGTGTGTGTCTGTCTGTCTCGTAAACTCATTGCTCCATGAGGCTAATCTTGTTAGCACCAAATGCACCATGTTCTGCTAGCTCCTCTTAATTGCTGTTGTGTTATTAATGAGTGGGGAGCGGGGAAATCACTCTTAATTAGCTTGTCTCATTCGGCAGGCATCTCGAGTGAAGCGGTGGCGACGGCGCTCAGGCACAAACACACTGGGGATAATTAAAGCACTTCACTTGTCGGAGTATTTATCTAAACCAAAGAGCAACAAGCCGTTCCCGCAATTAGCCTTGTCATTCATTAGCAGCAGAGTGCCATTGATTTGAGTGTTACATTGTCATTTTGCCACCGCTGACACTCATTCATTCAGCGCCGCTGCGGTACAAGTGTTCTTAACTTATTCATGTGGTAAAGTCATGGCATGGAATCACTGCACATTTGTTTTTTAAGGGTTTTGCTGAGTTACATTTACAAACCAGATGACTGTGATAAATCAGGTTGTGGTAAAGCAAGAAATCAGGTAATGCATTTATGTTTTGCATTTATTTTACTCTGATTACTCTTAAACCCCACATTTTCCTTGCTGTCACGGTGCAGAGAAACGTTTCCTGTCCTGGGCTTTGTCATGCAAATGCACACCTGGTTAAAGTGAGATGTCCTCCAATGAAATTACGTCTAGAGAGCACCTGGCCTGAGGGTTTACGTGGCCAAATAATTGTGTTTCCCTAACAGACATATACCTGTGGTAACCAGGTTTCTCTAAATCCTTTACCTCCATCCTTAACTCAAATGGAATAGACCCAATCTGATGCCACGGTGGGGTCTAATCACCAAAGACTCCTCACATATCTCATATCGCACATAAAATCTTCAATCTCATCTTTCAATTAATACTTGGCAATGAACCTCATCCTTTTTGGTAACACAGTTTCATGAATCAGGTACCAATAAAATACTTATTGGTGTTACTCCCTTGTTCCCCATTGTCTTGTTTTCTCCCTCTGTGCTGACATTCAAGTAGGAAGTAAGTATCTTATTGGTGCCAAATTCATACAACACAATTACACTGTAAATGGGGGGGGGGGTTACCGCATTTTTCTAGATTTTATCAGTTGCTTTCATCTTGAAGAGACATTTACATTGTGCTACTTTAGATTAAGATATGTCCTGTAACTATTAACAGGGTGTCTAAATGGATCTAAAAATTCAATTTCCCCTTTACAGATTGTAGCTTCCCTATAAACTCAGTTGTGTGATTAATCTGTCACTGTTTGTCAGCTCTCAACACACAGAAACCAAATTAAAACTCTGCAGCTCACCTCTTGAGATTCTACGTTTCACAGCATGAAATAAAAAATCCTGCTGTGAGTGAATGCGCGTGTCTTTCCCTGTGTGTGACCCTGACATATTCATGTTATGATGAGAGACCAGTGTCAGTGCATTAAGACAAATTTAATTTGCACCTACAGCTAAGTGAGATGAGGGAGGGAACTCTTATGGGGAAGGACTAATTGCTGCCTGGGGATCTGTGTTCATGTGTGTGCTAGTGTGTGCACATGTGTGTGTTTGCCTGGCTGTCTTTCTGCCAAAATAAACACTTTAGTGAATATTTAATGCACATGTTTATCTGTGTGTGTCTGTCAGTGTGTGATAACAGAATGTCAGCAAAGACACAGGAGTTAATGAGGCCTTTTTTGCCACCAGGAGTGGATTGAGCAAGGTGCACTCAGCTCTGTGGGCATTGTTTCTGTGTATAATCATGACTGTCACAAGTAATCTGTGCAGCCATAGTGCCGAATATCAGGACGGGTTCTCAAATTCATCATCAGTACAGTTAACTATCAATCCACTTGTCAAATATAACATTGATATCAGATGATTCTGCAATCCCAGATACATCATTCATCAGAGTAGTAGGAATAGTGGCAGCCTTTATTTCTTATAATAATGGTGTGATCATCTGCTTTTTTGAGAACAAAGCTTTGAAATCATCTTTAAATAAAATGCTGCTGTCCTCCACTGCCGAACAGCTTTAAACATAAGGTATGATGAGTACTAAATTCTAGGAAACTAAAAATGTTCCAGAGCAAATTCAAATTGAAACTGTATATCTGATAAAATAGCTCTTGAGCAATAAAATTCAAATGGAAATACAATGGCCACGTTGTGCTTTATGGAACTACAAACTCATACTTGTTTACCCATTAGGTTTCTCATCCAAGCTCCATGTCATGTTAAAGGATTGAAAAACGATCCTGAATTGGTCCTCTTCCACCTAGACAGGTGTGTAATATGTCTATTTTATTTATGGAATACATTACGAGACGTGGTTTTACATCAATATATTAATTTACGTTGGTGGTTAAAACAAACCTAGCTAACGCTTTGGCTGACGTTAGTTGATGTAGCTAACGTTAGCTGCATGTGTCAAGGCAAAGCGAGCACGGCAAAGGTTTCTGTGGTTCTTAGCATTGTGACCCACATGCACCAGGCAATCGACAGTAGTTTGTATGAAGTTGCGAGGCGAGACCACTGAAGTGAGTAAACCTATTTATGACCAGGCTTTGCCCTTTCAGTATGTGTCGCAGGTTTTGTTTGCCAAGACTGACTTTAGGTAACGTTAGCTTGGCTAGTTTCGGGTTAGTGGTAGGTACTAGGTAATTGTTGTTGCAAAGTAGACATACAGAGTCTAACGCAAGGGTTGTGTTGCGTCTTCCTTTCACTCGCTTCCAAAATGAATGCACACGCTAGCCAGATCAGGATCTTTGGTGGCGAAACACTACCACTTTTGTGCACAGGGGCCGCCAAAGTCAACACAAAATGAAACTTCCTTGCAGTTGCTTCATGCTGTTATCTCCTTACATTTTGACTACCATAATTTCTGGTTTTCATGCGTAACCTGCAAAGCTTCTTTGTGTTGCAATGAGACTTTCAATAGGAGCAAAGATTGGTCATATCCTTGATTTTAGGATCCTTGCTAACTGATAACTTACAAAGCACTGAATGGTTATGTCCCTACACACCGACCTTCTATCTTGTTTTCAATTTAAACAAAATGTGACCTTGAATTTACTTTCTCTTAATTGTTGGCTGTGTAGTTTTACAACCTGTTCTATATTTTATAATTTGCTACTAATTATCTATAAATTTGCATGTCTTAAATAGTGTAGTTTATTTTTAAAACCTGTTTTCAACACACAATATATCACCCTCACTGGATTAAACAAATTATATAATGTAGTCCTGCAAATCATAATGACACATTAATGTTATTTCGTCTTGACTCTACTTCTATAAAAGCATATTAAAATGCTTTAATTGACGCTTGAATTTTGTTTGCTTGTTTCCACATGATGGTTGGAACATCTTTTAGTTAGCAAGCTGATCCAGTTCCTTCACTTCTTGTAAGAACAATATAACACAATGTCTTGTGTTTGCATTTCTGAATAAAGTGGGAGAAAAAGTGCTGTCAGGGGTAAAACTTTTTGTTCTGTGTAATCTCATCTGATGTAGTGCTGCTGTGTTTCCTCTGTCTCTGCACGCTCATGTCCTCAGCAGGCAGGCTCATAAATTGGACAGCTAAGCCTTTCATAAAGTTTAATAAAGCGCTGTTTCGTGGCTCAGGGGAGCTGGTATTAGTGACGAGAGCCGCTGCTGCCATTCCAGCAAATCACATCATCATAATGAGGCTGTACTATGGGAGTAAGACACCTCCCTTACCACCCACACATCCACCCACCTCCCCTCCACCCCCTTTGTTTTCTTTATCATTCCTCTGACACAATACGATGTCTTCACTTCACAGCATTTTTCCAAAGGGAATTTGGTGGATAGCGTTGTTTAAACGTCGCGGCCAGCTTGGACAGGCTAGGGTTATTTCTCATTTAGTAAAGATCACAGACGCTGTAAATGCTCCGGCGGCATGCTGTGAATGCCAACACCACCGTGATTGGCAGCTTGACGGCAGCGGCAGCATTTGCATGGCATTTAGCTGGGCGGGCGATGGCCACCCCTAACACCAAGGTGGGTAAATAAGATGACTTCTCTGTTCACACAATGTACACATGCACAAACACACACACACGCTTATGCACTCACGCATGCAATCTCACTCCTCAACAACCCCCAACCATCTTGGCCTGCCAAACCTGGAGCCACTCATAATTGTGTGGCATTTAGGTAGAGGAAAGGGACATCTAGTTGTGTGGGCGAGTGCACCACTGAAAAGTCTGAGTCTCCCAGTTCTACATTTTAGGCTGTTATTTGAAAATGATTAGGCACAGTTGCAATTTCCCTGAGCTTAAATAGATGGACTACAAATATTAATGCAAGCTTGGATAGAGTTTGTATAGTTAGAGATGAATTACCTTTTTGCTTTTGAATGTTTGGAAAATGGATATTAGGTAGCCTACTTGAGTTGAGTAAGAAAATAAGATGTGTCTTTGTAATTGTTAATAAGCATGAAGTCTTCAACTGAGGGTGCAGCAACTTTAAGCCTTGGTCACAACAGATTACTTAAAGCTGCTCTAATCAATATTTTTTATATCAACAATGGATCAAATGCAGTGAAAGGGGTCACTTGTAGTGTTGAACCCACAGATAACCCTCTCTGCAGTTCCCCTCAGATCTACAGAGCATTTTAGCATCTTTCAGCTCTTTTCTGCAGCTGTTTCCTCTAAAAACCCACCGTATGCTGCCTGCCTAGCACCAAACAGCAGCAGTCACAGTTAGCGACTTGCTGGTGAGCATTTAGCAGCTAAACGGCAAGACATTTCCCTTAAGAGTTGGTGGAGAGAGCTAAAAAACTTAAAAGACTTAAATTCACCAGGTGGTCAGAAACATGACTGCTAAACTCTGCACCTGCTAGATGTGTGAAAAATATTAAATAGTTTTCTAACCAACTTTATATGGTGCTAATATGTAAATTATGTTTTCAGCTTGTTCTGCTAAGTGGCCAAAAATAAAAATAAATAAAAGCAGCTTTAATAACTTTTTCTTCTGTCACAAACTCCATTGTGAAGAGATAGGTACATTGATACATGTGAACATTGAAAGATGTGTCTTAGAATTTGTTCAGCGCCCTCTAAATTGCCAAGTAACCTAACAATGTTACAGACTGCATCACATTTTGACTGTGTTTGGTGGGCTAGCGAGTGTTAATTCAAGCTCTGAATGTGACGACCCTGGACTTCCAGAAGTTCTCGCTAACTCACATTTTTGTTGAATCATTCTTGATAGTTGTGTTGTCTGTAGAAAATTATGGTTTCACAGAAAGCACTCTATTAGCCAAGCTGGGGTCCTTTATCCAGTCAGTAACATTTGACAAAGATGTTGAAGGATACTGCGGCCACTACAGAGATGACGTCTTTTAACAATTTTAAACATTGCACAAGAAGCAGCCCTACCTCCGGTGGAATCAGTCAAATCTATTTAACCTTCTTTGTATTATCAGGCTCTGATAACAACCTCTATGATCCAATGATACAAGCACTGTTTAGACAGTTGCTTTCCCTGGACAGGATGAGCAAAGCAGACAAACAGCTGGTTGCATAAGCACAAAGCTGGCTGGGGGCAGAGTGCACGGAGCCTCTGTTGAGTGGATGCAAAAGTATGAAGGGAAAAGAGCTTCTCGGTCAAGAGACAGGTACCAAATGAAGTGCATGCTATGGTGCAAAGTGACCTCAAACCCTGCAGTGCAGAACGAGAGTGATGAGCTAACACTGCATACATACAGCCTATTCTTCTGGCTGCAGGGAGAGCTTTACTTCTGATATACTGTATAGAAGCATCATGAAGCATGTAAACTAAAGGCAAATATTTATGTACGTACTAGATTTTAGACATTAATTAAGAATGTTTCTTTCATGTGTTGTAATTTAGACTTTCAATTGAATGTGAGTGCAATATTCACTCTCTTTTAGCTCTGTTTTGGTTTTAAATATCTGTCTCATTAACTGCTAAATCCTCCACTATGTTCACCAGTTAGTCGCTAACTTTATTTATGTGATGTTTTGTGCCAGGCAGGTAGTGAATAGTGGCTTTATATAAAGCTTTTCTGCTGAAAACAGCTGCAGCGAAAATTGACCTTGACAAGTGACGGTGAGAGTGAACCAAAAACTGTAAATTTGCGGACCGTAAAAAAACAGTATTAGCTAAAGGATGCTGAAACACCTTTTTCAACCCTTTTCTCATTACACAGCCATTTGATCCATTGTTAATTTAAAAATATTGATTGTAGCAGCTTTAAGAAAAGTTACTGTATATATATCTTGCATTTAAACAAACGTTTTCTTAGCAAGATTACTTATCAGTATCATGATAATCAGTCACTGATTTTATTGACTTTCTTAATGGTTAATACATTTATTTAAATGTTTTACAGGTATGTTTTTACAATACATACATAAAGAGAACCACTGCCAGGCTGTGAGCTGACATTTAAGTAAACAATCCATTTGGTTTGTGTACACCTCCTGCCAATGTAGCTTACTTTGGTTTGGTAACCTTCTGCGGTTTTAATTAATGAGGAAGGACACCTGCACGGACTGTTTGACCACCTACTGTAGAGCATCTGGGCCAAAAGCCATTTCACTCAGTAACATTTACACATGCAGTATAACTGTAAACAACTTATAAAAGCATGCCTGCTAAATCAGTTAGGTTTCTCACTTTTGGCTCTTGTGTGATGATTTATTTCTTTATAAAAGTTGTTTTATGGTATGATTTGTTATCCTCCATACTTGTGTGTTGTTTGTAGCAGCAGCAGTAGCAGTAGCAATAGAACTAGTAGAGGTGGTTTTATTGGAGGAAATAATGGAAGTCAAATGAGTAGTTATTAGTAATTAGGTTAGGTGCATTTTTCACCCCTTTGCCCTATAAATTAAAATCTTTGCATATGTTCACGTACCTTTTCCTATTCCCAGAGCAGGAGATCAGTTTATGTGTCAGAAGTCATATTAACCTCTCCAAGTCATCTTATTTTCTAATATTTTATCCAGTGGCAGAGCAATCACACGCTCACATTTACACACTGTCCCTCAACTTTTATTCACCTGAAATGATTCTGAAATGACATTACCGGTGACAGCCAGGCAATAACAAAAGTACAAAAACTTCTTTGAAAAACAATAAATCAATAAGCCTCGCCAACATATCCTGTTACATTTCCCGACTCCTTGACACCTGAAGCTCATTAAACACAGCCTAACGTCAACTTAGAAGAAGGAGAGTACACAGAGGCTCGCCTTTTCACAGCCTATCACAATAAGAGCTACTGAGCAACCTTGATATATTGTATATACTAGAAATAAATATGATTGTCCTTTAATCTGATTTTATTATACTGGGGACTCCCGCTGGCAAATCTACTGAGGGCTGATAGCCTGTAATCTTATTGCAGGGAGCGCAGTGTGTTTCATATCCCCTTCTTGATGGTGTTTTATCATGTCAGGACTATTATTGTTCCTATTGGTATATGTGTTTCTGCATTTATATGTGCTGGCGTATATAACCTAATAAATCGAGTTATTGCACATTCTTGAGCGTCTGTGTCTGTTTGCATATGCATGTGTGCATTTTTGCGTGCACCCTGAAGTCCCTCCAGCTCAGATGTGGGTGCTAATTTTGCCCCTCAGCGTGCCGGGCTGCTGTGAGGGTTCTGCTCTGTTTATGAACCAGGCATATTGACCCAATTTGTGGCCTCTCTCTCTCTCTCTCTCTCTCTCTCTCTCTCTCTCTCTCTCTCTCTCTCTCTCTCTTTCTCCCTCTGTCTCTCTCTCTTTGTCCACCTGCCGGGGCATATTGTGAGTCTGCATGGCTGGAGAAAACGAGCGCACTCAGACTGAACTAAACGCCATACGCATCATTGAGCAGCATTACCAACCTCTCCCCACTCATCACTCTCGCAGGATGCTGCAGGTGTGTTTGTGTGTGTGCGTGTGTGCAGCATGAGCCTGTGCAGTGGGCTCAGTTAACTAGAAGGTCTAATAAATCAACCTCCTCCCTTCCTTTGCTCTTACCTATTCTCCCGTTATTCCCCCCTCCTCTGTCCTCCCTACTCATCTTCTTGCTCCCTCTTTCTCTCTTTCCTCCTCCATCGCTCTGTCCATCTCTCTCCTTTATGTAATTCTTCTTTTAAAGCTCAGGGGGTGGTGTTGGAGGCATTATGTGCCTCCTGATGAATCACTTTCTGGGAGCAGGTCAGAGTAACATGGCCATCTGCAGATCAACTTACTGTCGTGTGTGTATGTGTGTGTGTGTGTGTGTGCGCGCGCATGTATTTTCTGGCATTGCATAGTATCGTCCCAGTGATTGTACACTTTTATAACAGTGTGTATTTGTGTGCATGCATGCCTACATGTGTCTCAGGTATTTGTGATTGTATATTCTGTGCAGCGTGTGTGTGCATGCATGCACTCCAAAAAAGTGACTGCAGTTTCTGGCCAGTACTGATCTCCCTGTCCTGCTGAATGGTGGCTGATTGAGACACATGGACTGCCTTTGTGCCCTGATCTAGTTGCCATTGATTACCTATCAGGGTTTTTGATTGCATCCTGAAAGTAATTCTTTTAAATAGGCCCTAATGGCCTCCAATCTGGGCTGATGACGACCTCAGAGAGTCCAATCGCAGATCCATTTAGGCCCTTTCAGACCCCTCCATGTACACTCTGAAATTCTCGCTCATTGCTCACATTCCCCCTCCGCCACCACCACCACTACTACTACCTTTTTGCCTTGTGTCGTGTCAGCGCCACATCTCTACGCTCCGTTACTCACTTCCAAATACACAACGAAAATCGGCCCCAAACTTAGATCTAGAGATCCTGCTAGCATGTCCTTTATAGCATGGATCAGGTAAAGATTAGAGAAGCTGATGATGGCAGGAGGTGAGCAAGGCATTTGAGAATGACAGTGAGAAACATGGCTGAGAGAGACACAAATAGAGCGTAATCCTGCTTTTAACTGAGAAAGATGAGGTAAGAGGGAGAAAGTCCAGGTTTCAGATCTGCGAAAAGAGGAGGGAAACGAAGCCAGGGAGAAAGAGGAGGTATGACAGATCTGTTAGGGATAAGGGAGGAGGGGGGAGGGGGGGGGGGGGTCATCAGTATGTCAGGCTATGTTATTATAGTCTGAGGGTTGGATGGAAGCATGAGAAAGAGGAAGAGGAGGAGGAGGAGGAGGAGGAGGGGGGAGTTGCAGCAGACAGGAAGAGGGCTCGCCGTCTAATCCTCCAATTTTCTTACATTACTGCTCCCCCTCCTTCTCTCCACCTCCGTCCTTCTCCCCACCTCCTCCTCCCTCCCTCCCTCCCTGCTGCCAGACCTGTCGACAAATGAAACTGGAGATAGCGGCAGCTTCACAGAGATTGACTTGAAGGAGTAAAACACACACAGAAAAGAGAGAGCGAGACAGAGACCTCCTGCACCTCTAACAACATAAATGTACCTAGAAAACCCCAGTGGCTCTGTCATCTATTGTTCTGTGCTGGACAAAAAACTAAAAAAACTACACTGTGTAGGTTCCTACATGTGCTATATGCTTTTCGCAAACTTTCCTCCACTTCAATCAAATAATAAATCACGGCTATATGAGCAGGTGAATGTGAAATGTGAATGCACCTGACGCGTAGAGAAAATGCAGCTGTCTTGTTGCGAAAGCAGCTCTGAGCATGATCAATAACTTCCTGCTGATGAGGAGAAAAACCTGATGACAGAATATTAAATTAAAGAGATTGTTTTACGCCGAGAATGTATTAACGGCTCACTTAGCAGAATTACGAAGCAATGATGACAAACAAGGTTCCTTTGCCAGGCAATGCTGCTTGTTAATATGCTGAACCTTGTTTATTTATTGATAGATAGATTTTTTTTTCCAGGACTGGTTCATTTGATTTAATTCAGAGAAATACTGTACCTGGTTGGCCTGGCACTGATTTGATGAATGGCTGCTCTTGATTAAATCTAGGCTTTGGTATGTTCCTACAATTTACATTTACAATTTCCTCAGACTAACAATCACATGAAACAGTGCAAGGCATTGCCAGGCGAAGGCAGCTGATACCCCTCACTTTCTACTAGTAACAAAGCCATCCCAAATTGACTCAATCTTGACCTTTTCCCCCTTTTGTCTCTAATTTCCAACAAACTAGCCGACTTGATATTTTTATCTCTAAATTAAAAGTTTACACAATTTTCTCATCCTCCCCTCTTCACCACAATTTAGTGATTTCCATTTCCCCGCCCTCTTGATTGATTTGCATTCCAATCACTTCTCATTGGGCCAGGACGAACCCTGACTGAGTGGGACTAATTTGCCATGCTAATGAGATGGCTCCAACAAACAGAGCCAGCTGGAGACCAGAGTAAATGATCCTGTCATCAGTCAAGAACACAAACATGGCTAACAGCTAATTAGCTCACGGCAGTTTGTAGAGGTGACATTCTATCTGATCTGTGCCGCGGTGGAAATGAAGAAGACAAAAAAAAAAGGAGGGGGAACAATAAAGGGGAGAGGAAAGGGGAGGAGGGAGGTTTGGCTTGGTGATAAATTTGGCTTTTTGTTTTTCCAAACACACTCTTGAGGCATGAGATGTAAAACACACACACACACACACACACACACACGCACACTTGCAGAAAGACACAGAAATCTACAATTTCCCCCTGTTTCCTTTGCATTATGCCGTGCAATGAGGATAAGAGCGAGTATGTGCCATCAGTGTGAGGGGAGAAAATATGCTAAGCAGACAATCAGAGGTGTACCCCCTGGTGCTAAACAGCCAATCATGGCTGTCCCAGTGTGTGTCACCAGCCAGCAGGAGGCAGAATTAGTCCTGGTTAGCAGCCAGAGCCCTGCAGAGTGGCTGATTAGTCTTTTAGACTGAAGAGGAGGCAGAATGTTAAAAGTCCAACTGCCTATCTGAGACTCCTCTGCACAGCAGACAAAGGCCTTTTTATATTGAAAAGAAAAGTTAGCTGCCTCTTTGTTGCCTCCTTTTACTAAATAGTTTGTAACACATATATAATGCAGTTGTAAGCAGATATAAGTGTTTATTAATGTACTTGAGGCTGGTGTACAGACACCTAATGAATGACAATATACAATTCTTAATAACATGTCCTTATATCTGCTCATAACTAGACTATAGTGTGTTGTAAAGCATTTATTAAATGTGTATATACTGCTTATGAATATCAGGGGCACATAAAATAAAGTGTTACCCATGATATCTTCTTCTAAAATGTCTGCCATAAACTAGTGTCATGTACGTTTTGGGATGTTGTAGCTCTGATTAGCTTGCTGCATTATTTAGGCCCTCAGGATTTCTTTTTTTTTTTTCCAGCCGTTCTTGATGTCACCACTTCCCTGGTAATTAATTGTTCTTCATCTAGGCCTGTCTCCCTTTTTCTGCTTTCAGCGTCTCGGTCTGTTTGTCATCTGGTCGCTCCGTGCTATTTTGGTTTTTATCAGCACAAACACTTGCATCCATCCATTTGTAATCTAATAAAGAAATGGCAGCAATCTGTATGTTCCTTTTGGGGGACTGGATGACTTTGAGCACCAGATGCTGATGTTCCCCCAGAGTCGTTACCGTGATGGAGCCGATCCTTAACTGTCTCCAATAAAGACACACACTTCCTCACACACACACACACACACACACCGCCTCCCCTCGCTCACTCAGTGTGGAGGCAGGATTAACCTGCTGGTAGCGGAGTAAATCCAGCACTGCCTCCGCCTCTCTGTCTCTGTGTCTGAGGAGGCCTGGTTATCCCTTCGCACAAGCTCCCTGTTCAAAGGGGCGGCCGCCGGGGATTAATGACGTGTTAAAGGGGCGAGCATGGGGGATTTAGACGCAGCTTGCTGTAAGGACAGGAGATTTAAGAACACCAACCAGTGGTTAGTGCTGACTGAAGTATGATTAGTTAGACACTGTACCCCTAACACACACACACACACACACACACACACACATATATACACGGACAATGACAGACAGGTGCTATATTATTATTCTATATACCCAGAGGATGGTGTGGTGGTGAAAGGACAATACCAGTGTGCTTGTCTTATAGTAAATATACCTCGGTAACTCTGCTGACCTGTGGGATAAGAGCATAAGCCTGGAGGATCATTGTCACAGCGAGGAGAGCGTCCACATCTTGAAGTCAGTTGTAAATGTGTGAGATTTATTTATCTGTTTTTATCTTTCTAACTTCTTCTGAAGGGGTTTCTATCCGTATCTTATGCTATATTTCTTAAAATAAACTTGCCGTGTCTTACCCTGGTGTGGTGTCTGTGAATTTTATTCCGTGGATATTGAAAGTGCTTCGAAGTATAATTGGCATGTTGGGATGGAAGTGACATTTAAAACTTGTGAGATGGAGATGCGTTTGATCAACCAAGTAATAACATCTCAGGTGATAGAATGAATGCAAAGAGTAGGTTATTTATGCTTGTGAAGGAGAGTGTGAATATATGTAAAACAGTGGAAGGGCTGTTAAATACCACTGCATAGTTATCATAATGGATAAGATGCAGTTTGTAATGATCAGGTAGTGACGGGAACAGGAAGAAAATTGAATAACATAGCAAGCTTGTGAGAAATAAATGTGAAGTAAAGTGCAACGCAGGAAAATAATTTGCTTTCCCCCAATCAAGTAATATCAAAAAAGACAATATGGCAGACACCTCTGAACTGGGACTCTGGGAAGAATGGGCTGAAATCAAAACCTGGTTTTTAACAGGCTTTTAATAATTTAAATTTTGTAATTTATCTAGCCTAATGACATGGAGATTTGAGCCATTAATTTGTGAAAATGCCAATACAAGCTAACATAATAGGTCATCTTACTGTGCGAAAAAGTCTACCTGTACTGTGTCAGCCCAGTGTCCCTCAGAATTACGTCTATCGATTTAGGTCCCATGCCAATGTTCAGTGCCAATGCAGGACGATGGACAGTAAGGGTGTGGTGGTCGGGGTGAGTGATGCGTGTGCACCTCACCCAACTTTCATGCAGGAGAGGAGAGTTTGTGTCCTGTTTATTAACCGTATGACCTTTCCCTAATCTCGTATCTGCTATGAATAGATATTGCAGAAAGCTAGAATTTTAAGAACTGAAGGTAATCTGGGATTTTGCAGAATCATCCAATATTGACATTCTCGTCTGGTGATAAAGTTGACTCTATGCGCTCATGAGAAGAATCCTGTTTCAAATTGGAGCTAATTAGCATGCTGCTGCAGGTCTTTTTTAGCCTGCGTTTTCCAATGAGAATTTCCACAGACCTCCAAGTGTCTTGTGGAACATTAAGTGGCTGTTAGCAGCAAGTTTACTGTAACCTTAGTTACAACTAAGTCTGTGGAGGCACATAATATGTTTAGCCCACCTCTTTAGTTGGTGCTGCTGTTATGCATTAAGGGAGTTTACAGCAATGAATGTGACTTTGGTGATACTGTTATATCCTTTTGTTATAAACTCTCTCTCAAGCTGAAATGCACCCTCTGCACCATTCAAATCTGCTGTGGCACACTTTATAAAACAATGCACTTAGCTTTTTTTGGACATGTGGTGCAGTTAAAGGGAAACTACACCAGGTCTTGGGTAGCACTACTGCATATGTCAAAAAAAGGTGTATTTAGCCTCTTGTGGCTCCAAAAGAGCTGCGCAAAATCTGACAAGTTGCCTTAAGTGATGTCGCTTGAGTCAGCATCATTTTGATAATGAAAAAAATCTGGGGGTGTGGAGTTAGAAAGAAGCAAGCTTACCTGACCTCTGTAGCTCTGTTTGAGGCTACATTAGCCGCTACTAGCATAACACACCTGAATCATCGTGTTGCATTGCGGGTAATGTAGTTGCCAGCTTTTGACAAGGAAGGAGAATGCTCGGAATATAAAATGACAAAAATTGTAGTTTTGCTGCATCAATTATTTATTTATCCTTTTTATTAAAAACTGTCCATTGTGTGTCCCACAATGTTACAGGAGTGCAATGCTAAATTGGTGGAGGAGGTTACTATTTTAAAGCCTCACAGAGAGTAAATGCTAGGACCAGTGCAGTGGGCTGTGTGTGTGTGAGTGTGTATGTGTGAGTGCATGATGTCAAAGTTAGTAATAGTGAGGGAGTACAATATTAGAGACAAGCAGATAGTGTAGGAAGTGATGTATGCATATTTGTGTATATGTGTGAGAGTGAAAGCAGGGAGGACTGAAAAGAGAGAGCTGCAGCGAGATTAAGAGACATATGTACAGTTGCAGATAGCCAGTCGGGACCACTGCATTGAGCACCCCCCCCCCCCCCGCCCCCCTTAATCCCCCCTCCCTCGATAAGCCACTCTGCCCCCCCCCCATACACACACACATCCTGCTTGCTACCCATCTACCATCTCAAAATCCGCTCCTGTGCAATCTCCCGCGCATCAGCTGCCAAATGAAGTTCCTCTTTAGAAAAAAACAACTTGACAGTCGAATCGTCTGAGGCATCGTGGCTGGCAGCAAAGGCAGCCCTTGTGTTGAAGCCAATAATCCGGCGTCAGGGCTTCAGGTGCGCAGAGGGATGTGATTGACAGGGCTTGATATGAGGCCCTCGCCTCACTTGACATTTGGGTTTCATAAGGTCTGGAACAAAAGGCAGGGGCAAAATAATCAGAGAGGGGCGCAGGCAAATAAATCTGTTTATTCCTCCTCACCTGCCCCCCTCCCTCACCTCTGCACCTCCCTTGCTCGCCCACATCACGGCTCAACCCTTGGAGGGGAAAGAGGGAGGGCACGATATTACCTTTTCTGAGCCTTAGTGGATTCACGCACCACGACAGCAGGTCACTTTAGGCCCTGTGCTTACCTGAGATATTAGTTTGTATGTGTGGTAGATAGAGATGTGTATTTGAATGGCTGAGGTGGTGTGTATGTGTGCACAATCCTGTGTATGTATGAGGGAGAAGCAGAGACAACAGGAAAGACAGAGAGACAGAGGCAGACGGACTGACTGGAGGAGGGAGGATTGATGTGGTGTCATATTGTGGATAACCATTGGTACGCCTGTGTGTGTGTGTGTGTGTGTGTGTGTGAGCAAGACAAAATAAAATAAGTAATATATAACAATGACAGACCACCTCTTTCATCATGTTTTAGCTTTAAGGCACACATATTATGAAAGATCTGATCCTAAATGCAGCTATAAGAGGTGATAACAAATTCAGAGAGAACAAACATGAAGTGTAATGCAGCATAAGATGATTAAGATTGTCGACACAGTCAGTTAGTGCAGCTAAATGACTGAACGCAGTGGTTAGGCGAGCTGCTGACCCAGCAACAGTGTATTTCATCTACCCACACTGAACATCTACTCACAGCGGCAAATGTAGGCATATTGTATGCACTCATTCCCTCACGCTGAATGGGTGTGTGTATGTCTGCGAGAGGGAGAGAGAGAGGTATTGGGTCCTAGTCATAATAGTCTTAATTGGATAGGAGCACTTGTATGGGGTATACAAATAATGCAAAAAATGTCACGTCAGTAATTGTACATGACTTAAAGTGGCAATAATAAATATCTTTATAATAACATCGTACACAATGATAACAATTGATTAAAACAATGTGACAACGTGTGAAAGGGGTCTCTTGTAGTGATGAACCTACGGAGAATCATCGCCTGAACCTGCTTTACTGTTTTGGGTCACTCTCACTGTACTTAAGTACAATTTTGATGTATTTATACTTGGTTATTTCCATTTTCTGCTACTTTATACTTCTACTCTGATAGACTGATTTTTTTACTCCACCACATTTACTTATCAGATTCGGATTATTAATACAAAATACAATAAACAAATATGATGGTGTCCAAATTAATGCATCAATAATTATAATTATAAATAATATAACATTATTCTGAAATGTGCCATTCAACATGATGAGAGAATTTGGTACTCTTCAAGTATATTTTGATGCCAATACTTTTGTACTTTTGAATGCAGGACGTATACTTGTAACTGTGGTATTTCTACTTTTATTCAAATTGCAGGTGCATCAGTTAAACAATAGTGAAAGTCTTCATGGCAAGGGGAACAATCTAAAAAAAAACTTGAGGATATGTTTTAACATGTCCTCAAGACAGAATAAAGGGGGTTGAGAAAGTGCTAATGAGCACAACCCACCTCTGTAGCAGTAATAGTAATTCAAATTGAAGTTCATTAAGTGTTTACAGTATTCTGTCAACCCCTATATGATTTACATCCTATACAAGGAGGCAGAGGTACCTACAGGGGAGCTCAATGAGAATTTAATTGCAGGGCTGTAAGTGCAATCTGTGGACACAACAGCAGACTGTTTTAATAGGCGATTCAATTAAAAAGCAGGAAAAACATGAGACACCTAAGGGCCATATGTTCGCTTCTGCCTCGAAGTGTCTATTAAAAAAAAACACATAAGTCAACAGATAGTTTCCAGATTAATCCCTGTGACATCTTTTAGTACCAGATCGAGGCCCCACGTGGGGAGTCTGCATGAATCTCCTCCTGTTGGAGGTGATTGGACAACATGTGGATGATTGGCAGGAGGTTGGAGCTCAGTGTGCGCACTCGGCTGTCGCTATTGGTCGCCTTTAATGGCCGCTCCTCCTTCAGACCACACGCCATTGGCTTCGGGGGCTTCGCGGAGGAGCCGGGAAGTTGTAGTTCTTTACAGCAGACGCACATCTGTAGTGCTTATTATCGACTGAAATGAATTAAACTACACGTCCCGACGTCACGGTACGGGCTCTTATAATTGTTGTGAATATGTAATTGCGCTCGTGCGACTGGTTGCTTTCTAAATTTGGCTTCGCAGGGACAGGCTGCTACAGTCGGAGAGGTGGTCGCTCCGCCGGTGCTGTGAGAGGATGTGAACATTGACGGAGGCTGTAGGAAATTAACTGATAAATGCGTGACGACGGGACGCCGTGGAGGAGCTCAGTCGCGGACAAGCAGGGTCATGATGTGCCAGAAGTCGATGCTTTGTAGGGAAATTCAGAGAAAATAGAGCTTTCGTTGTTAGTTCAGAGGCAGAATATTAAGCTTCGTGCGCATAGAATAACGCTCCGGAGATTTTGGAGAAGACTGAGGCAACTCCTGCTTTTGAGATCCCACTGAATGGACTTTTGAAATACTGTGCAACAGAATGACGGCCAGCCAAAAGTCCGAGGATGTTTCCACTCTTCACGGAACCTGCACATAGCCCGCAAAACGGCCACTGACTGACCTTTTACGCACGGGGAAAGATCCGTGCTCACGCATTTTGTTTTCGTGTTTATGTGGATGAACTTTGCAATACATTTTTAATGATTCGAGATTTGAGCAAGATGTACCCCCCGGCACGGCATCCGGTAAGTAGAGAGCAGAATGAGCCAAGGCAGTATGTCAAAACAGCGCAGATTAACAGCCGCGCGCCTGATGCGTAATCAGTTTAGATCAAGTTTCCGTGCCACTGCGCGCTCGCACGGACAATTGCGCTCATTGTCAAACTGCTGCAGCTGCATGTGTGTGTCTGTGAGTGTGCGTGGGTTAACGTGTAAGGAGACTGAGTGAAACCAAAAGGCCATCCGTATCACAGAGGCCTATTGTCATCTACAGTCTTGCCTGTGTGTGTGTGTGTGTGTGTGTGTCTGTGTGTGTGTCTGTGTGAGTGTGAGTGTGTCGTGATACTGAACTTTGGTGGCTCAGTTCTTCCTCTCCCCCCCCCTTCCCCATACGCTGTTTTGGTTTGGGTTGAGGTCCCCCACCAGCCGGGACAGCCGTTAAAGTTCACTGTCACCGAGTCCTGCGACCGGATCAAGGAGGAGTTCCACTTCCTTCAAGCCCAGTATCACAGGTGAGAGTTCGGATGGAGCATGACATTAACGCTGCATGGAAACCAAAAATGCCAAAAATGCTAATGAAACTTTCTGCATTGGGCTGAAGAGTGATTGTAAATTTGATCTTGTTCCATTATACTGGCCAGGCTGAAGAGAATCAGTAGATGAATTGATAATGAAAATAGTTGTAGCTCTTTGCCATATTATAAACTGAAACCCCAGATTATGTGAGAAAAAGGGTCATTTCTGTGATATTGACCTGCACCAGTCATATATGAATCATACACTTCAACACACCAACATTTTTCTGGAAATGCATGATGCAATGACATGAAATACAAGACAGAAGCTGATTTTTGTTTAGGATTTGATTGAGAAATAAAACAGTCTAAGTTCGAGGTAAATATCCATCTGGAGATCCCATGAAAGGATTCTCCTCAGACCCTCCGCGGAGCTGCTGGTACATTTGTTTCAGGTCCATCTATCACTGGTGACTAACCACAGGTAAACCCCCATCAACCTTGGTATGCACGTCTCTCTCTGCAAGCTCAAGTGGTGTGAAATACTTTTTTAGCTGACATGATGAAGTGTGAAATACATTGCTTGGGGGGCAGAACCATAAGCACGATACCAATGCATAATAATCGCCCACCTCTGGCCACCTCGTAATTATTGCCCAATCACCTGGTGAGATGAACCAGCGGTCCAGTTTGCTGGCCAGACCTGGATCTGAATGAGCCGAGCCAACGATAGTTGATAGTGTCTGCTGCATGTGTAATACTGTGATCAAACTGCTGCATACATGTGAAATCCTATCTGCAGGGAGACACTGATTTGGTAAAAAAAAAAGGAGTAAAGTGAAGTAAGGGTTGGTGAGATATACATGCTGAATATACATCGTGATTTTCTTTGGAGAGTTTTTGTTTTTATTTAGAAGAAAGTAAAAAGTCTTCTGAAACTTTCTTTGAGCTCAAAACATTTGTCAAAGTAATTATGCAGTCTCCAGTCACATGTAATATAATTTTAAATATCTGAAGAAGCGTCACTTATTGACATTCATATTGTGTAAAAACCTGCGTCTCCAACTCTGTTGATTTTCACCTTTTTACTTCATTTGAAGGACTCCACAATTTCACGGTTCACCAACTGGACTCAAATCAAAGCATATCTTAATGCTTGTTTGAATCTCGTAGTGCCAAAATTCTTCAGCTGATTCTGTAATTTTCTTTAGCTGTAACATTGTATACCTGCCAATTGTCTCATAAAAGACATGAACAAAAGCCTGTTGTAGTAATATGTGGAGGCTTTCCAGTAACACACAACATTTGAAAGAGCTGAGCTTTTGTGTGACTGCAGTTGTAAAATGGATCCTCATTATATGGTTGCTTTTTTGTTGATGGTGCAGTTTGGGCATCCACTCACACTGTAAGAATATATGATGAGGTTTGTGTGGTCGTCTATTGATCCATTAATTACTGCACAGTACCTGCTGAGTAAGTGTCTGTGTCTGCAGTTGAAACTGGTGTGATCCAAGCAGCTTCTTTTTTTTCTTTCTTTTTTTTGTTGCACTCAAATTTAGAATGCAAATTTAAAGTAACAGGATGTCATTACTTACAGGCTCATTATTCTGCAAGGGACATCTCCAAATTCATTTTTGTTAATTTGTTTCATGTGACTAAACATGTAAAGGGAGTATCATAGTTTAAAGTCATAATTGATTTCTGGTAGGGTTTTTTTTTAACTTAAGAACAGGTGTGTGGCATCTGTTTATGTGTGTGTGTACTCATGTTGTGGGGACATAAATCTGTTTACACTGTCACATTGTGGGGACTCGCCTTCCTTTTGGGGACATAAACACAGGTCCCCATAATGTAAATCATTACATTTTAGGGTGAAGACTTGTTTGAAGGTTAGGGAAAGGTTAGGTTTAGGAAAGTAGTGGTTAGGGTTAGAATAAGTTTCCAGAAAATTAATGTAAATCAATGTGATGACCACTGAAGTGAGGGAAACACTGTGTGGGTGGCTATGTGTTTGATTATGACATATAAACTAACATAATGTTTTCCTTCTGCCTCACAGTCTGAAATTGGAGTGTGAGAAACTGGCCAGTGAGAAAACTGAGATGCAGAGACACTATGTCATGGTGAGTCTCATTGACTACGTGTGTGTGCGCATGAATGCATCAGTATTTTTAGTGTGTGCAAAAAGAGGAACAGAGAATCCCTTTTTTGACTTTGCTTTGATCTTTGTTTTTTTCAGTACTACGAAATGTCATATGGACTCAACATCGAGATGCACAAACAGGTAGGAAACGTTTTTACGCGACTGTTGAAAAGAAGAACTGATTCAAACCGCAGTGTAGAAGATGTCAGAGGAATACAGATGGTACATAAGATGAACATGAGGTTTTAGTTTAAATGAATTTGAAATCTGTAGTTGATAGATTTTTTGATAGTTGTAGTTGTAGTATATAAAGTCCAGTGAATTTGGAGCAAATTTATTTATCACCGCCAGTGCTACAAGGTTATCACTAGGAAAGCCAAACTGCAGTTGATGGATTAAAAATATCTCAGGTTTCAAAATGTCCCACCATGACTTTCCAGGCCCCACATTTTATACAAACTGGTGTTGACTGATGTTTAAAAAATTGTTTTTACCTCATTATAATCACCTCGCTTTGGCCAACTAATTGCTTGCCAATTTGTACTCTTCATGTATCACCATTACATTCGAGCTACAGAGCTGAGCCTCTGATTTCCCTAAAAATCCAAAAGGTCACTTGAACTCGCTTTTTTGAAAGTGTTCCCAGAATCCTCAAAGACTCTTCTAAACATCTGGATGAAGAAATATTCTGTTAATGTTATCAATAAGTTTTAACATACAGCGAACTACCCCACTACTTTCCTAATCCAAACAAAGATGGTAGATGGAAATGACAGATCTCCTTGCTTAATTGTACATTGTGAACCAAAATTAAAATGGTATAATCAGTGTAGGTATATATTGATGTGTCTTTCCAATATTTTATATTTTCACACAAAATAATGTGTCAATATTTTTCTCGTGCCAGAGAAATGGGTTAAAAATGCAACATACAGAATATCTAGATGATTAGAAGAGTCTTAGAGGATTCTGGTTTATACCTTCAGTGGTAAACTTTGGTAAATAACCTCCTGGGTTTTTTAAAGATAGTCATGTAATTATTTTTAGGAAAAGTGAACGCTTAGCTGTGACTTGAATGTAATGCTAACCCCAACATGAGAGGCACAAACTGGGGCAATCCTCCCGGAATATATATTAAAAGTGTTGCATTTCATAATGGAAACGTGATATATATTTACAGGGTAAAAAAAGCTGCGGTTTGGTTGCCCGGTGAAGCTGAGTAGTGATTCCATGTGTGAATAATGATTTCATCAGTTTAATTGATCGAGAAAATGGGCAGAAAAAAATGACTCGAGTGAACAATGATTTGGCCTTTAACGAGCCTTTACATTACTGCTGCCTGTTTTTAAACACGGAAGGTCATTAGCATAAATGTCTGCGTTAACCACACATCAGCTGCCAGGCTAAATGGGCCACAGCTAACCAGCTACACAATCATTTCCAGAGAAATGGTGTGTGTAGTGTGTGTGTGTGTGTTTGTGAGAATGAGAGGAAGTGATAAAGGCTTGGCATTTATCTTGCTGTGTGTATGATTTTCTGTGTGTATCTATACTGTGTGTTTAGTTTTCTGCATGTGTGCGTGTGTGTGCACACATATGTGTGTGTGTGTGTGGTGGGGTGTCTGTATAACAGCCTGTATGTATACGATACATGTTTACTTAGTATGTGTGTGTGTGTACTGTCTGTATGCACACTGTAGTTGTTTATTTAGTTTAGTGTGTACTACTTGTGGATTTGTGCACATTGTGTGTGTATGTATGTGCTCATATATTGTAGACGTTTACTTGGGCGTGTGTGTTGGTCTTTGTGTCGGTTTCTGTTCTAGTGTGTGTGTGTGTGTGTGTGTGTGAATGTTGCACACGTGCAGCTTTGTACTGGCACACTAATCAGACTTGTCTGATGAAATACAGGGCCTCTACTATAAATCCTGCTGTCTGCTGCTGTTTGTCTGTGTGTGTGTGTGTGTGTGTGTGTGTGCGTGTGTGCGTGCGTGTGTTTATTGGGGGAAAGGGAGAAAAAATAAAATGAGGTAAGATGTGGCCTGTGGCTCTGTGATTTCTGTCAGGAAACAGTTTTGGAGAGTGAATCCCTAATTTCTGTGTGTGTGTGTGTGTGTGGGGGGGGGGGGGGTGTGTGTGCGTGCATGTGTGTGTGTGTGAGAGAGAGTTTTGGAACCAAATGATTTTGATGTGCAGGCTGTGTTTGTGTGCACTTGTACGGCAAGCGTGCATGGCTGTTAATGTGTGTCTCCTATCCACGCCATTTGATATGACGATACGCTGTGTGTGGTTCGTTGAGTGGATGCCAAGATTGAAGAGAGGGGGTAGAGGTGGTGGTGTTTTGTTTGTGGGGGGGTGTCGAGCCTCAGTCCCATTAAGGCAGTCGGCCTCCGCTACCAAGCAAATTGCTAATATTGCTTGTTTAGCATTTTCTGAGGGTAATAAGCCCATTGATTTTTGGCTCTGCTCTCTGTTTTATTTACACAGAAGGGCTCTGGTGCCCTCGTTAAAGAGAAATTGACTCGTAGATGGAGGAGAGGACGGGCGGGGAGGCGGGGTGTAGAGCATGGGACAGAGCTGCGAGAGGACAGCTAATCAATTGCAAATTAGCGAGGCTGAAAGAGAAATAAAGCAAGCGAAGGATGGGGAGAAAAAGGGAAGGAGGAGGGTGGAGAAAGTGGTGAAAGAAGGAAGTAATAAGACGTTTTGATACTGAAGACTGGCAGTGTTTGCAATGAGGTCTGACAAGTCATTTTACTGCAGCAGATAGGGAGCAATTTGTTTCATTTCGAGGATTTTGGTCACGTAATGTTTTATCCGGCATTTTAATATTTGGACTTTTGGCAAATGTATGCTTTATATTACAGTAAATAAGATTTTAAATGACAAAGTAATTATTTCTTCATATTTTCTGATGGTTTACTGGTTTCATATAAAGCCTTTTTTAATTTTAATAATCTTCAGATTCAGGTTTTACTTTAAATTTCACTTCTATGTAACAGTAGCATTCTGGGTAAAACTGTGACAGTGACAGTGTATTTTAGTGGTTCCCAACCTGGGGGTTGGGACCCCACAACATTATTCTGAGCGGTCCTGAGATGACTGAAGGAATAGACATTTTGGGAAATACTTCTTCTCTCTCTAGCCGAGAGTGAGACGAGAAGATTGATACCACTCCTGTATCTGTCCAGTAAATGTAATGCTACAGCCAGCAGCTGGTTAGCTTAGCTTAGCATAAAGACTGGAAACAGTAATTTTATATAAACCTCAAACAATGCTTCAAAGTGCCAGGGGCTCGTTTCACAAAAGCAACTTGCTTACACACACACACACACACACACACACACACACAGATCACAAATGGAGGCAAAGTCACGTTTCAGATATGACTGTTGCTCACAAATTTCAGATAATCTCCTGCTCATGCATGGGTCGCATGTACGTTGTTTGTTTCGATTAGTCAAATCCTCCTGGTCTTCACTTATAGACACATGCAATTGTGACATTTGGGCACGCATAGACATAGTTTCACCTCTTAAAGTAAAAAAGAAATGTATGTTTTCAAATATGTAAATACGTCAGTGTACTCTTGTTTATCATGTCAATCAAAACAGTGACCAAGACAATCATCACTACAAAACCTGTCTGGAGGAAGAGAGGGTTTATTTTAAACTTTAATAGGGTGCAAATACTCAAGAGCAACATAACATTAAAAACTATTAGAAACTAAATGTTTACATTAAGCTCTAACTTTGCAGCTTGAGCTGTTTGCAGCCTGTCTGTATAGCGCCCTTTGTTTTGCCTCTCTATCCCTCCCTACCTATCTAGCTGTGTCTTTCACACACACACACACACACACACACACACACACACACACATACCGTCACAAGGGGATACAGCCTTTATATGGTGGGGTCCATTAGGTGTATTAGCTGGTGGTGAAAAGTGGTGCTGATGTGGTGCTTACAAAGCTCCACAGGGGAGATGGACATTTGATCTCCTATCTGACCCAATCTGACTCGTGGGCTCCTGCCTGATCTAATTTCTTTGTTGTTAGGAGTTAAAGTGGGAGAGTTGGAGCAGTTTTTCTCCATTCTTTTGGGCAACATCTTCTGGTGATAAGTGGTTATTGCTGGGGTGTTTTTGTGCAACACTAGCTTGCCATCCTGTTATAAAAAAAGGGAGAGTACTGTAACCCAAGTAGGTGCTCTCAGGTAAATAATGAAAGCATATTCAGGGGCAAATTCTGCAGTAGCCCTTTTTCAGATTCAACATTTCAAAATGTCAGAAGGTCAATGGCTCAGGCAGATCACAACATTATTGCATGTTGTTGATCTGATCACAAGGGGCAAACCATAGAATAAGAAGTTTGATGTTGTACAGCTACTGCTCACTGATTTTTCTCTTTTTTAACTGGAGGAAACTTTCTCCAGCGACTCACATGGAGGGTCAAAGATAAATTCAGCGCTCGTGATCTCGCCTCTGAGGTTACTGGGCTTTATGTGACCACAGAGTCCTCTAATCTCGCAATAAGCTCAATGGATCGACCTGGTTTGAGTCCTAACCTTAGAGAATTCTCTGGCCAGTCGTTTCTTATTATTTATTCACTGTCAAGACGGTGACAGGTCCAGGTCGAAGTTGAGGCCTGCTCGCTGCAGACACAAATTCTCCAGGTTTGCACGAACCACAGGACGCTTTTTGAGGGAAAAAAAGGAGCTTTGGTCTCAGTGTAAACAGACATGTTGGCCAAACAGGCTGACATCCCTGCACTCTGGCCAACAGTCACGATTGTCTGCCATTGAAGTAAAATGTCAGCTGAAATTGGTTGTGTTGCCTCGTGGAAAAGCACCTCCGTTTCCTTTTCTGCTCCAGTGCTTTTGTTTCCATTTGTGTGCCAACATCTCAGGGTCACCTCTTCGAAATGAATCAATTGGAGGTTGTAGAGTTGTTGGTGGTTATCTGCATCTTTTCAACTGATCTAATAGCTTTAAAATCATTACTTTTACACAACTGTGGTTGTCAGCCCTGATGGCCTAATGGCCTATGGTGCTGACTAACTGCAACGTCCACAGTTTGGTCTGACCAAAGACCTTTGTTGCATGTCATTCCCTATTCCTCTCTCTCCTCTTTTCCTCTAAACTCTCAACTGTCAACAATGACAAAATGCACCTAAAATACTTCAAAATCTATAGTAATACAAATAGAGCTCAAACTTGCAAAAACAATTAATCAAACCATGATAGGTGATGTTGTTCTAGTTTCGGAGGTGCCTGTCCAAGCGGATTCGGCAACATCTCATACAGCCTGATCGTCACCACTGTAGCTATATGCCATCCATTCACTGTGTCCTTGAACGTCCATCTCCTCATGCCAGACCAGAGGAAGCAGTTCTTTTATTCATTCATATGCTGCAGCTAGGGTTGATGTTAGCCTTGTGGAGGATCAAGTCATTCCCCAGTTATAAAATCCTGAGCATGGCCTCCTTTGCCCTCACCACCTATCACTATCATGCCCTTGAGCAAGGCATTTAAACCACAACCAACTAATACAGAGTTTCTCCAAGGCTAATATGTACTGGGCAGCTCCCCGGTGTGTATGAATGTGAAGCAGAACCGAGCTGAAAAAGGGCATGTGTGCACAGCAAGTCTTCCCTGGATAAACGTTAAATATAAAATGAAAATGTCAGTGTTTTAGATTGTCTGTGGGAGTGCGAGCGGCTGCAGCACTGTGTTAATCACAGGTAAATTGAACTGCTATCCTCCATCGAGTTCCCCATCTGCTCGACACTAAATGGCTCCTAACTCTGCTGATAGTTGGTGCTCAGAGATCCTGAAGAATACTGTTTTTTTTTTTTTTTTTTTACATTCATGGCCTCTGAAGTCTTCTCTTAAAAGCCTAGCACAACACTCAATAAGCCCTAGGGTGACAAAGATGTTTTAGGGTATTTTCTGACACAGTGAGATCATTGTCAGTAAGTGAATAATCAAGGGTGAACATTAAATGAATCAATGTACTCAGTGGAACCTCTCGAGTATTGTGGGAATTATTGTAACAGTAATGTCTGAAGAGTGAGTAAGACTTAGTTGAAGTCTTGCGTCTGCCCTTTTGTTTGGTTTTCCATCTGTGTGTTGTCTGGCTAAGCACATTTTTGGAGAACATGGCTGCTTTTTCTAGCGACAGCTCTATTCTGCAGCATCTTCACCTGAGCTGGTGCTGCTTCTTTGGCCGATCTCCTGCCTCAGAAAAGATAAAGTCAGACGCGTCAACTTTCAGCCCTGGACTGCTGGCCTTTAACACTGAACACTTCCAAAGTATTAGACACAATATATAAGAACAAACTTTATTTATATAGTACTGTTTGAGATAATGCCTGTTTTACATTTAGTGAAAACTCAACAGTAAGCTTGATAATTGCTATCAGTTATTTAAAACTGATGTCAGATCCCCTTGACTTATGGCACTTAGAAATGTTCAGGTGGTAGAGATGAAATGATTAGTTGATTAATCGATTAGTCGATTGACAGAAAATTGATCAGCAACTATTCTGATAATCGATTTTTCAGCCTCTCAAATATGAGGATTTGCTTCATTTCCTTTTCTTATGTGACAAAAGTCTAAACTCGATTTTAAATACCAAACTTTTTAACAGATTCTTTTACACTCTCAACTGCGTTATTAATCGTGTGACTGACAGCTACCTCCAGGCTATCTTGTTGTTTGGCTAGGGCTAAGGAGATAACGTCTTCTATGCTAACATCCGTAGTTGTAGTGCTGTTAGCATTCTGTTGTTTTTGCTTCACTCATGGTATTTCAGTCGGTGAGTCAAACTGTTTCCTGTTGCTTGACATCTTACAGAGTTCGTATGACCAAAGAAAATACTGCTGTGAGTCTTGGAAGTCAAATTGTTTGAAAGATCGGGGGTAGAGAGGGAGAGCCCCAGAGTCCTCCGACCTTTGAGCTTGCAGGTCACTTCCTGTCTTGAGGAAAGACTTTCTGTTATACAGTTGTACGTATTTAGTCTTACAAATAAAGAAGGTGTATCCCTGTGAGTCATTTAGTGTGTGTTTTAGTGTGAGTCTGTGTCTTTTGTCTCTGTTTATGTCTGGATTTGAGTTGCACTACTGGCACTCCCTTTGGGACAGTGGATCAGGCAATTTCCTGTTCAAAAAAAAAATCCTACCTGATGTGGGAAGAGAGAGAGAGAGAGAGCTGTATAATCTTTAAAAGCCAACCCTTGGGTTCAGTAAAAACATCTGATGAATATAGAGAAGGCTGTGAAGGTGTGTGTCTGCTTGTGTGTGTGTGTGTGTGCGTGTGTGTGTGTGTGCACATGGTTGTGTTTATGTGTAACATCCTGCTACAGTTGTGCTAGTGCTTCTGTGTGAAGGGTTCGTATCAGTGTGTGTCTGTAGGTTTGCTCTCATGGCCTCTGGGGGCATCTGTTACCACTGATACCAGAGCAAAGTTCACCTCTGTCAAGGTTATATACATGAAACAAGTGCTCGACAAGGTTAGACATGTAGCTTCTTCTGCTTTTGTGTTGGACTTGGATGAATTATCTCAGTCCATGATGGCTTTTTCAGTAGTTGGCTCTTAATTTAGCTGATTAAGTCGTTAAAAATCTCTCATGTGGTTTATGTCTTCCTTCAGCTGTCTGTGAGTTTCAAAAATCAGATAATATATTGACCAATAATAATTAAAAAAACAAAACAACACATTTTACAGTAAATATTTCTCCGACTGAACTGTCTGTGGCCAGGCTGCATTGTGGGTAATGTAGGCGGCAGGTTTTGACAAGGAAGAAGAATGTGTGGAATAAAAACAAAATGTTTTATTTATTTTTATTATATGTCATGAATGGTTTAGACAGCAGTTTGCACAGTAAGTCTGTAGCATCTTGGCAGAAATGACAGTATATGATATTTATAGCATGCAGCAGTGTTTTTTAGTAAGTTAACAAAATCACTTTTGACCGCTTTAAACAACTAATTATTTATCTAAGCACATGTTTGGTGTATGTGTAATAACTTAAGATTGTTAATAAGCCACCTGCTCAACTCTTAAAAACATAATTACAACAACATACAGTTGTTTTTTCTGTTTTGTTTTTGGTGACATTGGCACTAACTGCTCATTGTTGTTGTGCCTGTGCTCTGCACTTCCCAAAGATCATCTTTAAATCACACAGTATGGGTGGTACTTTGATCTCTTTTTGCATTTTTCTGCTAATTCTTCTGGTGGTTTTTGCTCTTTTCATGGACATTGCTGCTCATACTATCCTCCCAGTTCTTCTTCTTCTTCTGATTAAAGTGCTTAACTCAAAGGTGCCAGTTGTCTTGTAAACAAAGTTATCTTTACATTTAGTGTTACTCACCAAAACACATTGTGTGTATCCTTGAGGTCTAACAAACGCGTCAAGTGCATTTCCTTCCTCATAAAACAATTGCAAATCCAATTTTTGAATTCAGCATAGTTTACATCCATGTTTACGACCTTGCAGTCTTCCTCTTCCCTGTCTTTGTTGGCACATTACAGCATATCTTGGTGTGTTACCGCCACGTGTTGATCAGTGGAATAGTGTGACAGCACTGGTAGGACTCTGCATCGCATTGCACGTACACAAGATAAACAAAACGGGGGCTCACATATAGCCACATAACACATAACAGCTCCATAGCGCCACTAAAGGTCTGAAACTCCACATTTAAGTGCCTCATACTATATGTAAAATGTCTCAATTCCTGTATGTCAAAAGAAAAACCCACCAGATCCGAGGTTTCTAACAGATAATGTAAACGCTTTCAACAACTGAGTATACATCAAATTGCTATTGTTTCATATGAATGGGCCATTATGTGAAAATAATGTGGGCTATTACTTTAATTTAACACACATTAAATTGACTCAATGTCAGCTTTTGTAGGTTGTGTGAAGAGGATGACACCTTCTCGTCTGTTGATGAGTGTGTTTTCTGCGCCCACCTCTCTGTCTTGCAGGCGGAGATCGTCAAACGGCTGAACGCAATCTGCGCCCAAGTCATCCCCTTCCTCTCTCAAGAGGTAAGACTTGAAAAAATGCCTGTCACTGTGAGTTAAGAAGGAGGTGGGTGAGAGAGACAGAGGGAGGGAGAAAGAGAGGGAGGAAGGAAGACAGACAGAAGGAATAGAAGGGGGAGAAGTGTGTGGTGGATTGTGAGGCAAAACACACACACACACACACACACAGATTATCCTGGGCTAATCCTCCCTGCTCGGGATAGGCAGATATGCTCCGAACTTATTAAATGTCTCCCACTAACATATGCAGGAGCCAGCGGCTGAGTGTGTGTGTGTGTGTGTGTGTGTGAAAATGCTTTTGTTAGATGAGTTTATTTTGCATATGTGTTTGTATATTTGTCCACCTGCATACACATAAAATACTCAGTAATTGTGTGCACATACAGTAGTGGGTGTGAGAAGTGTGTTTTATACAGTATGTTGATTATGGAGTCTTTAGGCGTATGTGTGTGTGTGTGTGTGTGTGTGTGTGTGTGTGTGTGTGTGTGTGTGTGTGTGTCTGTGTGTGTGCGTGTTTAGCTGATAAATCCTTACTCTGGAGGAGGTGAAAGTGTGTGCACGTGTGTGTGTATGTGTGTGTTGAGGGGTGGGAACAGCAGGAAGGAGTGAGTGTGGACTCCAAAGCTCTCCTCCAGATTAGCCATGGATTAGGAGGGTTTAGGGTGGATTAGGAATAATGGCATTAGACTATGGTGCTGCTACAGAGCCCTGAGGCCCGCAGAGAGGGGAGGCAGGGAGAGAAAACAGCTTTCACTGCTTTGTTTTGATGCACAGCCTCGTTTACTGGGTGTGCACATGAAAAGTAACACAATCATATTATTATTGTGCAGCAAATCACGTCGACTGTGTTTTGCATGTGTTGTGAGAGGTCTTTTGTTTTTATTTTTATTTTTGTCATTTTCTGATATTGTTCCTTCTCACGGTTTGGAAATTTCAGTTGCATTGTTGTTACTAAAAGGATGATGTATCAGTCAAGCTACTGTACCAACATCAGAAGTTTGTCTGATACATATAATTGTTCATATATAGAGACGGTATCAAAAACTGTCGTATTACGTTATGTTTGAACAGATATTTCTTGACTTAAATGCTATGTTATTATGCTAAATGCATAATAATTCTTCTAATATATATGATATATATTAAGAAAAAAAGATGTTTGTAGTGCATGTACTCATCAAGTAATGGAAGTGAATGAGGTAGTGTTTCGGTATCTGTGGTGGAGTATTTTTGAAGAAACCCAGCCTTAAATCCTGCATAATTTAGCGAGATTGACATAATAATTTTAGTAATTTTGTCTGTTTAAATGTGACAATTACTTGCCAATTATTGAATCGGTCAAATTAAAATCTTATTTTATATACATTACATACAAATTCTCGTAATGATTGCTGGGAGGGCTTGAAATGTACAGTCTTGTTTTCCCTTACACCAGAGTGTGACAGTCAATACTTAACATGGAAGCTTTAAGTGATTCAGTTCACCAGTTTTCTGCATTTAAGTTGAAGTAATTTGTGCTCATTTCCCTCAGCTATTGAAGGCACTTAGAAACAGTGTTTTAATAAACCTGGGCAGCTAACAAAGCAGTGTTTTAGATGTTTGTGTCTGCATCAAGTATCATCTTATGTTAAGGTAACAGGTAAACTCTAATGGCACTGTGATGGAATAAAAAGCATCTGATTTGGCTGAAATGACAAAGTAAATAGTTGGTTATTGAATTTCTGGTGTCCACCCCAGGTTTATAATTATTAGATTTATTGACATAAAAGCTATTTGCCGACATTCATGTGTGTGAGTCACGTTCAGGCAGGTCGGTCTGCAGAGGTGTAGCTGAACTCGATGGTCAGGTTCATTTCCACACCGGATAAGCTCTTTCATCTCTGCCCTACTTTGATGCTTTGCGCTCCTGGATGAATCTTGCTGCGCTCTCTCTCGCTCTCTCTCTCTCACCGTCTGGATCTGTCTTTCTTTCACTCTGTACCCTTTGGATGACTTTGCCCTGTTAGCTGTCTGTCTCTCTGGGTATCGGTCTCTTTCTCACTACAGATATGTCCGTTTCTCTATGTTGAAGTTTTTGCAGCTACACCATTTTGAGGGGTGCGAGCAGAAAACAGATGTAATTTATGGTAATAGCTGTTGTGTCATGAACATGTTAATGCAAACCAATGGATGAAAAATGTTTCACTATCCCACATATTTACATGCACACAATGATTTACTCTATACGCTCGCAGGATATCGTACACTGGGCTTCTCCATAAGATATTGTAGGTGTTTATATCAGGATGTTTGACCTCTTGTGCTACGGTCTTGGACCCATTAGCAAACATGGATCTTAAACTGTCCCCTTGGACCTCCACCTGTTTGATTTTCAAATTCTGCTCCCCAAAGAAGGAATTAGCTGGCCTGTGCAAGTTACACTTGACCAACTAGCACACCCTAATTAGCAGCTAATTTTTTCTATCCGGTGAGTTTTAGTGAACACACTGGTGAGTATCATATTTGTGAGGAGGGGCACTGCAAACAGCAATGATGACTCAGAGGTGTCTCAAGTTCTGGTCTGATGGCATTTAAACTGGATCTAGTCATAGCCTTGGATTTTAATAAGATGGTGGATGCTTTTGTCCAAAACAAGTGAGGGAAAAAAACATCTTGTTCAAGGTACAGTAAGATACTGTAGCTCCCTCTGTTACTGCACGTTTATGGCTGGTTTAATGAAACGTACAACAGTTTGTCAGGTTTTATGATCAGTGCGCTGCTGATTGATAAGTTTGTGTCAGGCTGTGTAAAGTGTGCAGTAAAAACCATCACTTTGTTGTAATTTTTCAGCAAAAAAAATCCTGAACAGATGTGAGATAGTAGCTGATTCACATGTGTCTTTTTTGATACACTCTTATTACTATCTTCATTTGCACCAGAGAATTATGTAGGAGGAAGACATTTGTAATACTGTTGTTGTAGTTCCTTCTGTTTGTCCATAGAGGTCATGATCGTCATAATCCCTCTTCAAAATCCAGACGTCTGAATCTAACAGACACATTAACATTTCTCTCTGTCTCAGTTGCTGTTTCGATATCTCACTTTCTCTGATTGCCTCTGTCTCTCTCCCAGCATCAGCAGCAGGTGGTGCAGGCGGTGGAGAGGGCCAAGCAGGTCACCATGGCTGAACTCAACGCCATCATAGGAGTGGGTGTATTGCACACGCACGCACACACACACACACACACACACACACATACATGCACACACACACGGTAATAGATGATGGTGTAAGACAGATCTAACAGAGAGAAATGTTACAGAGTGATACAGAGAGGGTGATAGAAAAAGATGATGGTGGAGCTAAACAAGAACTGCTAATGCTGGATGAGAAAGACGTGAATGGACAACAAGAAAGATGAGTGAGGTTTTCTGACCTTATTCATTCACCAAATTTCAATAAATTGGAGTCTTTGTCAGGAAACGGAGCCAACTATTGAGATTTACAATGTGAAAAATGGGCTTTTTAATGTTTGTTTATCACAGAGTCTCTCTTTTTTTAATTCAATATTTACAAAAAGCACCTGTTGATTACTGGGGGTGGGTTTAGGGCAGTGGATTTACATGGCAGGTATTATTGGCCACTTTTATCTCATCACAGATTGCCAGATGTTAGAGTATCGTTTTTTTTAGTTTTTTTTTTAAACTCCTGCACACTTGCTTAATGCTGGTATATATTTTTTTTATTGAACTTTACAATATTGATATCACATCTAATATCCAGTACTGATCAGGCTCTTGATGTTTCAGGTACCATGTGGTGCTCCTAATGTTCCTTACTTTGCTCTTATTGTGTCTCTCCCTCTAATCTGTTCTCCTTCTTGTCTGTTTCTCCATCCCAGCCTCTTGTTTCTCTTCTACCATGTAGAGTGCTTCAAGTCTAAATGTAGCATTACAGTAATTATTATTTCTGTGTGTGGTTCAGCAGCAGCAGCTCCAGGCTCAGCACCTCTCCCACGGCCACGCCATCCCCATCCCGCTCACGCCACACCCAGCGGGCCTCCAGCCCCCCCTGCCTCCCGGGGCCGGTACAGCCAGCCTGCTGGCTCTGTCCTCCGCCCTGAGCCACCAGCTGCCGCTCAAAGACGAGAGGAAACACCACGACAACAACAACAGCGAACACCCGAGAGGTAAGGCCTGTTCTGCATGTGTGTGTGTGCAGGTGTTGGCGTCTGCATGTCTGCTTTAAGACTTAGCATGCATTAATGTTTGTTTATGTTTGGTTACTTCTTCCTCCTTTTTTATTCAATACAAACGTTGATTTTAAGTCTACTTTACAGTCACATCTAGGAATGATGCAAACAAATGAGAGGAGAATATATAAATCTTTACCAAATTGTTGCATCACGCTTCATTTTATCTTATCATTTTCATTCTTGAACTTTCTATCATGTCACATTCTTGCATCATATTAAAAAAGAGCTTTATTAGAATTTGCTGTAAATCTTTACATTTTCTGTCTCACATCCACTGACAGATTATTTATCTAGATAAAGGGGATAGATCTGGATAAAATATAATTTTGCAGACAAACCAGTATAACTTGTCAATATTTCATACAAATTGCACCAATGTGTGTAAAAAACAGAAATACTGAAGCTTTTATCTGTTGTTCAGTTAATGATCACAAACTAATTTTGCATGTCTGGAATATTTAGTCAGAGTTATGAATTATACCACCACTTGCTCTGGCTGATGCTTAATTGTTAGCACTCTGAATGAACAGCAGTTAAAGCAATTAAAAAATGATTTGTCATTATGCCATTTTAATTGGCCTAATAAGGAGCAATACACAACCATCATGATGCCTCTTTTCTCTTGTACACGCAGAACGCCTCCAATTCTGACTTTGAGCTCAAGCATTTAATTACAGTACACAGAGACTGGGGGTGTGTGTGTGTGTGTGCGTGATAGAAACAGTGTGTGCCAGTTCTTAATTACTCTGTTGCAGCATGACTGTGAGGGTTTTTACAGTGCAGTAGAGCAGTTAACCTTGCCCTGTATCTGCAGTAAAGCTAACAGCTGCTAACTCAGGTAATACTTACCCCCATTAGGAGCACAATCAATAACAATCCAATTCCATCTCTGAGTTCCTGTGAATGGGTGTGTACTGCATGTAGGGAATAAGAGGTTTGTCTTTCTAGTCTTTTTAAATGCCTTTCCTTGTTCTAATGCTTGTAGTTGCCATATGCAGTCTCATTTTGACCCCCTTAATTTACAAATCCAGCAACCTTTTGGACGTGTGTGTGCGTAGTATGTACATTTAGGCTAAATGTACATACTACAGCTTGTAGTGTTTAGCTTGTCTAATATAAACAGACCCTTCATTGGAAAAGGGCAGTTTCTTTATCTTCTAAGAAAGGAGTACTGTAGCAAATGTGGCGTAATGTCATCTTGTGACCTCTTGCAGGCTTTGATAACCATCTTCAAACTTTCTAAATACTTATCGCAGCTGCTGCAGTACTTCTTTCTTTATGCAAACAAGGTGTTCATGCTGTGAATGACTTAACTGATGGGTCTCTCCATTCTGACAGAGTGGCCAGTACAATCATGCATTTGTGCTTTGTTTCCCATCATAACATTTCACCTTACGTGCTAGCTGCTAAAATAAACAGGAAAACACTCCGTTAATTCATTTTTAGTCTTAGCTGGCATTAATGTTACCTCTTCGGGTAATATCATCAACAAGCAGGAGATCCAATAACAATGGCAATGCCATATTCCTCTCTCACTCTCTTTCTCTGTATGTGTGTTTATGTGTGTGTGTGTGTGTGTGAGTTTTACATTACCTCTCTGTTTTGTGTGTGTGTGTATCTTTACACATGTACACTTGTGCTTGTTGCTCAAACATTAAATGCCTTCCATTTTAGTATTGTCAAACCTGACTACAGCCCTTGACACCATCGACCATGACATTTTACTCACTAGACTAGAAAATTCAGTTGGCCTATCCGGCCGTGTCATTAACTGGCTCTGTTCCTGTTCCTTACAGGCAGCACAGTTTGTCTCTTGACAACTTTAAAACTGGTTATTTTTTAACATTTGTTGTAAGGTCCCATAAGGCTCAGTTCTAGGCCCATTACTGTTCAATCTATTTATGCTGCCATATAGTTCCATCATACAGAAGCACAGTGTGTCTTACCATTCTATGCTGATGATCCACTATTGTACATTTCACTTTCACATGATAATCTCAGCCCTATAAATGTCCTTGTCGACTGTATCAGTGACATTAGACACTGGATGACCAGGTAGGCACTAGAGGAGATCCACTCCAAACTGATCTCGCTGAACTCTAGGTGTATTCTCAACTTCACAAGCCACATTACAATTATAACTAAGACAGCATTTCACCACCTAAACCTATTTCCAAAGTTAAATCCATCTTGTCTCAGTCAGATGCTGAAAAATGGGTTCATGCATTTATATCCTCTAGGCTAGACTACTGTAAGGCCTTTCTTGACTTCCCAAAAAGACTGTGGGACAGCTCCAAATCATTCAAAATGCTGCAGCCAGAGAACTCACTGGGACGAGAAAAACGGAACATATTACTCCTATACTCAGATCACTTCCCTGACTTTCGATAAAATACAGAATTGATTTCAAATTATTGTACAAATCACTCAATGGTCTAGCTCCTAAATACATCTCTGACCTGCTCACTTACAAGCCCTCCAGAGCTCTCAGATCATGAGACACTGGTCTCCTAACTGTACCCATGATCACAAGTAAATCTGGTGAAGGTGCATTCAGTTATAATGGGCCCACTCTCTGGAACTGACTGCCTGATGATTTAAGATGTACCACAGCTGTGTTATCTTTTAAAAGCAAGCTTAAGAATGACCTGTTTATGTTGATGGGTGGACAGGGGATGAATAATCTGTATAAAATATTTTATATGTATTTAAATATGTATTCATGTTTTATTTTTTATTTTGTTCATACTTGTTGTGTGTGATATGGTGGTTGACAAGGGCAAATGCGCTACAACGGCCCAAAGCATTTCCATCAGGAGAAACGTGCTGCAGCTTCAGAAACGATGCAAATTCAAAAACACTTACTTTAACACAAAACAAATATAACAACAGAAACGTGCTGCAGGAAGCCAAAACAAATACATTAACAGCATTCATTCATTTGCAGCACGTTTCCTTTGTTGTCTTTGTTTTTCATTTCTGAAGCTTTCCCCTAATGGAAAGGTTTTGGGCCGTTGTAGCGCATTTGCCCTTGTTAGCCACCATAGTGTGAAGCACATTGAGCTTACATTGTATGAAATATGCTCTGTACGTACATTTGACTTGACTTGAATTAATAAGTCATTTCTTCTCTCTTCTCTTGCCCTCCGCCTCCTCAGACAGAGACTCGGTCAAAGTAAGTCCTTCCGTACGTCCTCTCTATTAAAGACTGATGCATTTTTTGCATAGTCTTTGTTGCATTTCTTCTCACTGAATTTAGCTTGATAAAGTTTTTTTTTAAATAATATAAAACTTTCTTTATCAGGTGGCACACCCAGCAATACAGATGAAAGGAAAAAAAAAATTTGAATAACTGATTTTTCAGACCAGAAATTTCCACTTCATCAACATTCCCCACCAGATTTCTTTATTCATTTTCATTCCTAACACACCTGCTGGTGGCTGAAGACTAATATTTGATATCATATGCAAAGAACATGAAGTGAATGAAGTGAGACTGAAAGATGATACCTGCCTCCCCAGTTCAAAACTGGGTCAACAATGAAGGGAAAAATGAACACAAAATGACCTTAAGAGTCCAAACATGCTAGATTAATATGTTATGGTAATAATTTCTTGACATATACTCATAGTGTCAATGACTGTAATGAAATTCTGATGTTGTTTCCAGTCATTCTTCTACGTCTTTCTACTGCATCTTCAGGTAAAACATACAACTAGAGAGCAGTATTGTATGGAAAACAGTTACTATCTTTAAAGGAGTTTTAGATGTTAAATATTATTTATACATGATATACTTATATAAAACATATTTGGTATTCACTGCTTCATATTTTAACACAAATTATCAAAAATGTTGATAAATATTTTCAAAAATAAAATGTATCTCATCCTTATTAACAGTATTTAGTAATCAGAAGATAAATGTCCTCCGATCCACTCTTCATGTATCTCTACATTCACTGTAAAACAATTATGTGTGTTTTATGTTCTAAGACATTCTTATTTGTGGAAATGGAGACAAAGAGGAAGAAAGAAAAAGTGGTTGAAAAAGAAACCCCAAGCTAAGCAAAGAAAAAAAAAAAAGCACATGTCTGACTGGTGAAGGAAGGAGGGAGCAAAAAGAGGCATCAGAGCAACATTACATCCAGCACTTGTAGTAATTAGTCCCTTAAGCGGAGCTTTTTTCCCAAGGCAAACATTTGGTTTGTTGAATACTCAATGAGCAGATTAGCATTTCTTTATTCCGGCAGCCTGAGCTCACACACACACACACAGTTAAACACACACACACACACACATGCATGAGTTTAGCGGGTTGTGTGTGTTCTCTGGTGTTTTGCAGTAGGTGGAGACAGGAGGAATGTTTAATATGTTATCTCCTGCCCCCCATGTAGTATATCCTCCTCCACACACATACACACACAGAGTGGAGGCACCATGATGGGAGCGATTAGCAGTGCGCTTGTGTGTGTGTGTGTGTGTGTGTGTGTGTGTGTGTGTGTGTGTGTGTGTGTGTGTCTCTGTGTGTGTGTGTGTGTGTGTGTGTGTGTGTGTGTGTTGCGTGTGCATGTGATGTGTGTGTGAGGTTGTCAGAAATCACTGGTAAAGATAGAGGGACCAGAATGATGAATGCCTTTCATTAGTGCCCTGTGAGAACACACACACACACAGACACAGACACAGACACAGACACACACACACACACACACACACACACACACACACACGGCCTACAGTCACTTCATGAAACCAATAAGCCCCTTGTCAGTGGTCTACAGTTGCCTTGGCAACAGTTCACAGGGTACAGTGTGTGTGAATTGCTTGAACATCTGTGCCTTAATGTCCTTGGTGTTAGCACCTCACACACTGATAAAGGTATGTGGGTGTAGACCTACATGTGTGCCTGCATGCTTTTTGTTGCCAATACAGACAGTCAATTATGTAGTCGTGGTGTGTTCAAGGACTACACCTCCTCAAGCCTAGCAGCGCACTTATAATATGAAGCTAATTGTCGGTTCTGTTGTTGATGCCATTGACTTCTGCTTTTTTGTGTGTTTGTAATGTTCCCTTTTCAGTCCACTATGTGATGAAAGGAGATACATGGTTTGGAGTGGTTGCAATTCAATGATGAACGATAAACGCTTCACACTTCAGTCTCTATATCCTTGATTATGTTCTGTATGTTTAGAAAAAAGGTGGAAAATGAATTCCTAATGAGGCAGCTTTCAGGTTTAGACTGACCTTTGAAATTAATCACCTGTTGAAAGTAACTGCAGCTTGTTGTTAGCGTGATCGCTGCGGTGGCCATCAGACTTCTTTTATGTACGTTTTCACTAGTAAACTAGTTTACAGCTGTTGTTAATGTTGAGTTGCTCTTTTTAAAAAGTCTGAATACAGTGCACAGTCTGGCCTTCCATGCTTTGATGGCTGCAGAATAAGAAACAAATTGAGTCCAACAGAAGGATCAGAGGTGATAGATTAGAACAACTGACTTGAACCCAGAGTAAAAAAAAGTTTTATGGTGTGAACAAAGCCATCGTTTTTGTGGGTTAGAGAGCGAAAGAAACTAGGAAACAAAGGGAATAAAATACAGGGTACACATCTCTTTCTCACTCACGCCGGCAAGAAGAAAACTGGAGATGTGTAGGTGAAGGGAAAGAAAAAGAAAACCGGGAAGATGGAAGAGAAGAAGTAAGAGCAACAAAGTAAAGATTAAATATACAGTAACAGCATTGTTAGTACTGCGTCCATTTAACATATTGTATAAATGGCTGAATTTGCTGTGAATGCATATAAATTATCGTGCTTTCAAGAACCCACGACACCACAAGGTCCATTCTGAAGGTGTTGTGGAGCTTTTCAATCATATCTTCGTCCTGCCTTGTGGAAATGGAAATGTATCTTCACATTTCTATTTCTTTCTGAGAACTTTAAGCACTTATCATCCATGTTGGCATAAAAGATCCTGACCTTGGAAACAGCAGTGGAAAAAACTGGAGCTTTCGGTCATATCGCATGATATTATATCCCATACTGTATCACATGTCACAGTGTTATCTTTGAGCTGTGATACATCATTATGGCACTTTGAGTCATTCAACAATTCAATAAAAAGTTTTTAAGGCATTTTGGGGGCTGTGGTAGCCGAAAGGTTAGAAAAGTGAGCTTGTGACCGGAGAGTTACGAGTTCAATCCTTGGACTGCCTAAAACTCAAACTCTCCCAGAACCACAACTGAGGTCCCCTTGAGCTAAGTCTTCAACCCCCAACTGCTCCTGTGAAGCTGCTCAAAGCCCATCAGACCAGGCAGCTTCCAGATGTGAACCATGTGATCGTGAGCAGGGAGGTCCGGAAAAAGGAGAGCATTACTATCAGTGATCAGGAAAGATTATGGCCGACCCCTCTCACTCTGGACAGAAACTTTTTGAGGCTGCGGTCCATCAAGACCAAACAGAACAGTTTCTTCCCGGCCCGGGACCCCCACTGACACCGACTCTTATCCCGCCCCATAAGCACTGCACGTTATATTAAGTCTCCAAATGCTTCTCATTGCGTTAAAATTTCATCAAACATCATCTTTGTTTCAAACACTGTACATGATTCTTGACTTTTGCAGTACTTGTTTTATTTTTTCGTTTTCTCTTTATATTTTTATTGTTATGCACCGAAATACCAAGGCAAATTCCTTTTATGTGAAAACCTACATGGCAATAAACCTCATTCTGATTCTGATAATTACACACAACTTCACAGTAAAAGTACAGAATGTTATCGTGATGATGAAAATATCTGTAATGTCTACAGGTTTAGAATCAGCCAGAGTGTATGCCCCTCTAATTTCTTTTTAATCTGTAATGCAACCCAAACATCCACCTTGAGGATCCACCTTTTATTTTGAAAATGCAATGGCCTTAAATATAATCACTCAAGGTAAAGTCACACTTCACAAAGTCTACATCCTTGATTATGGTCTTCACTTATATAGCGCTTTGGGAACCATTAAGGTTGATTATGTTCTGTATGTTTAGAAAAAAGGTGGAAAATGAATTCATAATGACGAATGCACCGAACATCCACCTTGAGGATTGCTGGCCTTGACTTCACGGTACTTAACAATATTAAAATACAAGAGAAGCTTGGTCATTCTGGGCCTCTCATTACTAGAGAGACAGAAAAGAGCCGAACTGTTTGCAAACCTAAAATTGAGCCAAACAGTGGAGATTAGAGGTATCATTATCAGGACTTGCAGAATCAATTTGAAATGGGAGGCAAATATAATTATGATGTGCTGGTAAATGAATGCTTTCACCCAGCCACACCACGCGGCTCTTCACACTCACAATGCTTGTACTGCCGGCGGAGCCTTCATTTGTCTCTGCAGCAAAATTAATTTGCCTTGATGTTTTTGAAAGAGCTAATTTGCAGGCTAATTAATCTAATCAGTCTGGAAAGAGAGAGAGAGAGAGAGTGGGAGAGAGAGAGGTGCTCAAACTGCTCTGTCTTACTCAAGAGGAGACACACACCTGTACACACAGACATCTCAGCATTGTTTGCGCATACGGAGTACTAAAATGTAAACAGGTACAAGTGCTGCCTGACCACGCACACACACACACACACACACACACACACACCGGACGTCACTCCTCCCCCACAGAATCTTTGTCATCAACACTTGCAGCACGGCAAAGGGCAGTGGAAAGGTTACAAGCGTGAGTTAGTGGAAAGGTCGAGTTAAAGGTCCTGCTTTATTTTTCTTCTCTGTCCGTCGTCTGCTGGGTAAGGAGCGCCTCCCAATGAGAGAGAGAGAGAGAGCGAGAGAGAGATCAGCAGGGACAGGCGAAGCAAGAGGGGAAATCTTTAGTTGACCTTATTTTGATCTTTGCGTCTCAAAGAGGATTAATCCTTCAGTAATGGTATTTAAAGGATGCCATATTTGATTAAGGAAAGAGAGACATCAATGGACCAACTCCCCCCTCCCCCAATTTCAGAATAATGCTGCTTGGGTTCGAGCCATGATGGAGTAGTCAAACTGTCAAGGATGCAGCACTGCTTTGGCATTGTATGCTACAGTGAAAATGAAATGGTTTTGACAGGCAGAGGAGTTTTTAAAGTGATGTGTAAATCCAGCCGCGGAGTGGATCGCAGTCATTTTGTGTTTGCACTTTTTTGCATTGCCGTCTGGCTGCTCGCTTATTTACAGATTTGTCCTAATTTAGCTCAAAGTAGGAGTTTTGACGCATTTGAAAGATTTGTAGCACTTAAGTTGTAGTTTACTTGGAGCTTTTCACCCTGTCCTGGGTATAAGATGGCAGTAATTTTCCTCAACCTATCAGGGTCTATAGAAAGTCCCGTCTCCCTTAGCTCAGCCTCCACTGTTCTTCGCCAGGTTGTCTTGGTTCGGCTTTTCTCAGACTGCATTCAGTCATCTAAGACCCACTTTAGGGATCCACATGTAGCGTGTCCAAGACATCTCAAACCTTATTTAAACCATATTTCTGTAGAGTTCCTCATTGGATATTTTAAATATAGAAATAGATAATTCATGCGCCCAATTTCCTTTGATTGACAGTTTTTAATACAGTTTATTCTTTTGGTTATAAAGGGTTGGTTCACCCAAAATACAAAAAAACACATTTTCTCTCTTACCTCTTCTGATATGTAGTCATGCAGATGGGTTTGAATAGCCTGGGAACCAGACGAGTCTGCAAGCTCATGTTTTACTTGCTCTGGCAGATGCGTCTGGTCCCCCTCCCATTCTGACAGGTTTCAAGTTGACTAGATCAACAAGTCCATTAAAAACGGTTTTGGCCTTTCCTGTTCCTGAGTGACTAATAACACCTTGTATTTTCAAATGAAGGCAAAAACAGCAACACTCATTCACAGGGGTAGGGCGTTCTCCAGAGGTATTTTGGTCTGCGCCCATTGATAACGGCCCTTGGAAATCTAAAATGAACTGAGAGGTTCCAGACCAATTCGCATGGCGATATCAGGCTAGGTTTTTGTTTTATTTGCCCAGGTTTTATGAGATGTCTGCCTTCCCCCAATACAAAGGAAGTGAATGGATTTTTGTTTATGCATTATGTTAGGAAAACCTTTTAAAGAACAACTTAAGATAAGTCCTAAGTCATAAAGATAGAAAGATGGTTACAATATATTTAACTGCACTCTTTAATTTCACAAATCCCATATATTCATGTTGTGTGAATGTATGGTAATTTTTTTGAAGTATATGGTTCTTGTTTCTTCCAGAGCTCATCTGTGTCTCCCTCGGCCAGTTTTCGGACGGGAGAGAAGCACAGGAGTTCAAGCGATTACTCGTCCGACAGCAAGAAACAGAAGACAGACGATAAGGAGTTGGCCTCTACACGCTATGTGAGTGAACATAGCTTTTTACCTTTTCGGACTTGATAAGTACATTTTTTATTGAAAGTTGTTGTTTCTGAAGGGAAGACAATGTAAAGTTGTTTGACTGTTTTGTGGTCATATGACTTTTGTACTATCATAACTACATTAGCTACACTTTTGGTCAAAATTGAGTCTGGGCTCAAATATTCACCATTTTAGAGAGAAAAGAGGAGTGCCAACTTGCTAATATAAAATCTGCAGTCTGACAGACAGTATGGGAAGTTATCACACATTCAAACTCCCAGTTGGCAATAGAAACACAGTGAGTGAGAGACCTGACATGGCAAAGGTCGTAGCTCGGATTTGAACTCAGTATGTTGTAGTTTATGGCTTGTACCTCGGCCAAATGAGCCATCTGGATGCTACACAATGGAACCACTTTGGCCACTTTATCTGATAATAAAAACATGCAAAAATACAAAAGGAATACTTCCAGAGGAATGATTAAAATAGTCTTTATGGTCTTCTCTCAGAGCATTAATTAAATCATTGATTTTATGATTACCCTTTTTATGACAGTATGTGTAATTTCTATTTTAATTACTATTAAATAAATGGGATATTGAGTGATAAAAGCACTGATTATCTGTATTTTTACTAATGGAGAATTTAGGTTGATGCCTTTTTTTCCTATAACACCTCAGAAAGTGAACATACAGCAGAAGTTTTCAACCCCTGAAGCCCATCCATTTTGTCGAAAATAAAACAAAATGCTGTGCACATGAAATGCACATGCACTCTTTATACATATACTAGTGTATGCTATAATAGTTTGTGTCTTCTATGTGTCCAACCCAGGAAAGTGATGGAGAGAAGAGCGATGACAACTTGGTCGTGGATGTCTCGAATGAGGTACAACACAGTTTAGCAGCATGGTGTCTTTTGTGTTACCTGATCCGAAGAAATAAATCCATTTTACACTCTGGTCGTTGTCTGTGCTCAACCACCAAAGGATCCAGTGTCTCCTAGAGGAAGTCCTGCCCACTCACCTCGGGAGAACGGATTGGACAAGCGACGCCTGTTGAAGAAGGATGCTCCACTGAGTCCTTCCTCCATCGCCTCCTCCAGCAGCACACCTTCATCCAAATCCAAAGAGATTAATTTGGTGAGTCATTTGGGTAATTATAGCCCTCTGATCTTCTTTTCATTACTCTGGGTAGTTTTCTATTTTTAGGCATTCATAAAAATTGTATCATTGTAAGTAAGGTATAGAACATAATGAAGGTTTGGTCAGAAGATGATAAACCAGAAGCAAAATGTAAATAAAGGGCAAAATCCAGGTGGAAAGACCTGGATTATATCAGGTGCAGGAAGCATGTAACAACACATTTTTATAGAATATAAATTTTTATGAGTCATAACCTCAGTCAAAGCATGAATGGTGCCTGTATAATTTAAATGTTTCCACTCTGCTATTACATTTGGAAATGGTTGTGTGTGTCTTTTAGCTCTAAAACATCTGAAGTCAATGTTGAACTAGTGTTTGAACCCTCTCTGATTCAGGTTATTTTGCTTTTTTGTGTTATAGAATGAGAAGTCCACGACGCCTGTGTCCAAGTCCAGCACCCCCACATCCCGCTCTGATGCCCCGACACCCAGCAGCACCTCCACCCCGATCCTGAGGACTGCACCCAGTAAACCGCCAGGAGTCGAGACGCTGGGTGAGAACATAAACCTTCTCTGTATGCATCAGGATATAAATCAGTAAGAAGCTTGACTGAAGTAAACCATGTCATCATAATCCAGTGTAGGCAGAAATACACCTCTGACTTACAGCTAGTATTGAACATCATAATGTTTGACATTTGATTACTGTTCAGCCAAATACCAGACACAGTTGCTACGTAAGATCAGTCTCTACGCTACCAGGGGTGTGTGAGGATTTGAGATTCAAATTTAAGCCAAAAACGTGTCCTCTCAAAAACACAGATAAAATGGGCGCTCTAAATGTCAAAACTTGTATCAGACAGTGCTTTGTGTTGTAGCTCCTGGTCTCCGTACGCCGTTGGCCGTGCCCTGCTCGTACCCCAGTCCATTTGGAATGGTTCCCCACCCGGGTATAAATGGAGAGCTGAGTGGAGCAGGAGCAGCCTACACCGGCCTGCATAACATTTCTCCACAGATGAGCGCAGTGGCTGCGGCTGCAGTGGCAGCTTATGGACGCACACAAGTGGTACCCAAACACACACATTGTACATGTATACATACCAACGTACTCATAGTCAGTGTACAAAATGAACTTAAAGTTTCACCTGCCAAGGACTGGTAAACAAACAAACTGCCATTGACGACTTAAACAGGGAAAAATAGAAAGAAATCATACAGTTTGTAATGTTTAAGATTTCTACTCATTTGCCTACTGCCTCCCATTGAAACAGTGGCATTTAAATGCTCTTGAAACAACATTTATAGGTTAGATATCTAAAAAAATTTACTTTTGTGTTTCAAAATGTCTTGTTTTAAAAGATTCATTCAAACTCAGACATGCTGCCTGCAACCAGATTGGCTTTTGCACAACTTTTCTAGTAACCGAGACATAGATACAGCGACAGCTCTAGTTTTTGTTTAATTTGTTTGTGGCTCAATTGTTTCTAAACTCTCTTTCTCTTATTCTCTAGGTGGGGTTTGATCCTCACCACCACATACGAGTCCCTGGCCTTCCTCCCAACCTGTCAGGCATTCCTGGTGGAAAACCGTATGTTTCCTCTCAATTACGAGAACCACATTTAACAAATCAGCATTTATTTCCTCTTCTTTGTCATATTTGCTTTTACCTTTTCCCCACACTTCCACATGGCCCTTTTTTCTTTCCTCTAGAGCCTACTCCTTTCATGTGAGCGCTGATGGACAAATGCAGCCTGTGCCTTTTCCTCCGGATTCACTGATCGGCCCTGGCATTCCGCGCCACGCACGACAGATCAATACTCTGAGCCACGGGGAGGTCGTGTGTGCTGTCACCATCAGTAACCCGACACGTCATGTCTACACTGGCGGCAAGGGCTGCGTCAAGGTGTGGGACATCAGTCACCCGGGCAACAAGACCCCTGTATCCCAGCTGGACTGCCTTGTGAGTGCACTACAATGACCCTCACATACGCTGCAACGTGAAAACATGTTTTTCATTGTTTTACCTGTAGTTACTGCTTACAGCAACTACTTTATGCTTTGAAACTTTTTTAATGACTGTAAAAAAGTACTCCTGTGCGTCTGTCACATCAGAACAGAGATAACTACATCCGGTCCTGTCGACTACTGCCGGATGGGCGGACTCTCATTGTCGGGGGCGAGGCGAGCACTTTGTCAATCTGGGATTTGGCTACACCAACTCCACGAATAAAGGCTGAACTAACTTCATCAGCTCCTGCGTGTTACGCTCTGGCCATCAGCCCCGACTCCAAGGTCTGCTTTTCCTGCTGCTCCGACGGAAACATAGCCGTCTGGGATCTTCACAACCAGACTCTGGTTAGGTATGGAGCTGGGGAGGGGCGTTTGTGAGGGTTTTTATTAGTGCGGGACGATAAACCCAACGATTTACAATTATGTTGTGCCAACTTAAAACCAGTTGTTGGAAGCTCATACAATTAAGCTGAAAATAGCTATCAATAACATCTGACCATGAGTTTAACAAACTTCTCAGTCCACCGTCCAGTCCGGTAGTCCACAGATGATTGGTCTACCGTACTCATGTCATTAACTTTTTAACTCAAAGAAAACAAACCCCTGAAATGGCAGATGATTTTTCAAAAAGCGAGAATCACTTTTGTGTGCTGTTTTTGTTCACTGTATTATGAAATGTATAATGTAATTCTTTATGTGTTACTTAATCTATCTAAACATAATATATGTATATCGTTGATACTGTGAATATTGTTTCGTAATGTTTAGGTAATGAATGGGTCCTTTTTTAGCTTCTGTTTTTGCTCTCCTTACACATTATATTCCAAGTTATGTCCTCTGTGTACTTGTATAACGTAGTGCCTACACTTTTTGGCTGAACTGCCTGAAATCAGTAATATATTGTTAAATTGCAATTATATTGCTGTGTTATTATATATACTTACTGGTATGTGTGTGTCTGCTGAGAAGACAAGTAATAGCTCTCACTGTGTAACCCCAAATCTTGACTTCATCTTGACACATTCATTTAAGAAATTGAGTGATGTCAACCGAACTTCGGCAACAGAGCTTACATACTGAAACTGTAAAGAGGGGGTTTGTCTGACTCTGTGTTCTGTGCTCTGCAGGCAGTTCCAGGGCCACACTGATGGAGCCAGCTGTATAGACATCTCTAATGACGGGACCAAATTGTGGACCGGAGGCCTGGACAACACTGTGCGGTCCTGGGACCTGAGAGAGGGACGGCAGCTGCAGCAGCATGATTTCACCTCCCAGGTACACAAGACACTCACATTCACACACAAACACACCCTTTATATTAGTGCTGCAACTACGCCTACCACTACCACGTTAGAATGTATAATTTGCTATTGATTCCCGAGCTCCAACATATAAACCAGCTTCCTTATGAACTGCTGATGCCACTGTATGTATGCTAAATGTCTGCATGGGTTATAGTTTGCATAGCAGTGGTGTAGAATTTGCTCAGTCCCACCAGCAGTATGTAGGTATAAGTTGCAAAGCGCTTTGATTTTGCTTGGCTGTATTATTATTATTATTTGGTGGTTCAAGTAAAAAGGCACAGATTGTTGAAAATTGTGCGTCTCAGGACAAGTCTCAGCCATTTGCAGTTTGTGTGATTACACTCTCTGACTTTGCTTTATTGCAGTAATTTAAAAGCTCAGTTCAGAACATTTAACCCATGATAAAGGCCAGACTGAGCTCTGGATTTCTGCCCTGTGCTGAAATACCTTTAACACTAATAACACTGGCAGCTAGAATTTAGTTTTTTTCAGGTGAGAAGAAGAGCAGCAATAATAGGCCATTACTGCAATTTTTTCCTGAAAAGACCCATTTCACAATCTCAGTGTGCACAGGGGGAGGTGAGTGTGCATTAAAGAGAGCTCAGAGAGGGCAGGGCAGACATGGCCAATAGAGTGCTTATACTATCCAATAATATCTGTTCTAACCCTCCACCTCCTCCCAAAAAAAAAAAAAAAAAACACAGCTTCAGCAATTTTAACACCAGTGATTTGGCAAAGAAAAAAAAAATATTGCTTTTACCAGGTGTATTTCTTTACTTTTAGATTTGTTATAATTTGTTTTAAAAAATGAGAATTGACCCATTGAATCATTCACCCACCTCATGTCATGATGTAGAATTGCTTGCCTGCTTAATACGATTTTAGAAGCTGAAACAGCCATCTGTTTCGGCAGATTAGCATGTCAAGGACTGAAATGTGTATGATGGTGTAGAAAAGCACGTTGTGGACTTTTGCCAGCATCCATAGATATGTTAATATCAGTGCCCACCCCCACAGACAAACAGAAATAATTTCTAGAGTAGACTAATGTAAGAGATGATTATGTATTATATTTATATAAAGTATAAAAGACATGACCACCATAACTGTTGGGTTGCGTTGCAGATCTTCTCACTGGGATACTGTCCAACGGGCGAGTGGCTGGCAGTGGGGATGGAGAACAATAACGTGGAGGTCCTACATGTCACCAAACCTGACAAGTACCAGCTCCACCTGCATGAAAGCTGTGTGCTCTCACTCAGATTTGCTCACTGTGGTAAGAATCAACAAATCTATTAAGAAATTAAGAAACTGGCTTGTTGATCAAATTCTGTATAAATTGAACAGACTTGCTTTAGCAGTAACTGTGCCGAATGATATTATGCACAAGAGAAAATAACAATACGTAGCAGCAGTTTACAGTGCTACATGGTAGGATATGGGAATGTGACTAAATGTGGCAGGTTTGTGTAGGAGACTGGTAAAATAAACACAAACATAAAACACAATAAACACAATATGATATTACAAGATTTATAATGTAAATGAAGGTGATTTTCAGAGGAAGGCATTATACAGCCAGAAATCAAGCTGGACAAATCTACAAGACATAAAAATCCAAACCAATAATGATAAGACCTCTGGACAAGATCTGCAAACATAGTTCCAGTTAGTGTTAGCATGGAGCACCAGTGTGAATTGTGTGCAGGAACAAAGGGATTATTTTCGATGTTTACATTGTCTCCACTTAATGGGCAATGGATGTTTTAAAGATATCTCTACATTATAAAAATGTTTGATTTGTTTAGTTATAAAAGACAGAAAAAAAGGTTTAGCTATGAAATACAACAATGCTGTCCATACTGTCAGTATTTGAACATTATATGGTGGTAACGTATTTATCCCACTATGTCTAGATCAATTCGCCCTCCAGTGGTTAAAATAAGGAGCTGGTGTTCAGTTCATGGCAGCACTGTTCAAGGATTTTACCTGATTGTTTGGTAACAATGTTTTTGCACCTGAAGATCTCAGTGTGTGACTGAGTTACCTTATCTTCATTGTTTCTTAAATTTGATGTATCCTAGATTGCATCCTAGAGTTTTTCTTAAACAATGAGTCATTATTATTCACTATGATCGGGCTTATAAATACAGTTACCACTGAACCACCATAAATCTGAATCACTTGGGTATTTGCAACATGTTTAAAATTTGGGGCAAATGTTTTTTCTTGATGTGGCCCAATGTGGTTTGCCATCCTCTGCAGGGAAGTGGTTTGTGAGCACAGGAAAAGACAATCTGCTCAACGCATGGAGAACCCCATATGGAGCCAGCATATTCCAGGTAAGTGTACCACAAGAAGATAAACATGAATGACAGGCAGCTGAGAGGCCAAATACAGTATAGTCTAATAGCCAGGAGGTGGTGTGGAGGTGTTGAATACAGTAAAATCAGAAATCTTAAAAAGTAAAGATGTAGCCACACGCTCAGCTCTCGTTCTGGGAAATTATTGTAAATGAAGGACACAAATATTTAAACAAGAAGCCTTCATCAGAGTCTCGAAAAGACAAGACAAAGTTGCAGTGGGATCTAAGTGTGTGGCTGCACTTTACGTTTTACAGATATTGTATACTGGACGGAGAAATAAATCATATCAAGTCTTCTGTTCAACACCTGTCTGTCACACACGGCCTTCATCCCTCTTGGGGAGCGCACTTTTTACATTTTCGCACATCTTTTATTCCCCTTACAGTCAAAGGAGTCGTCCTCAGTGCTGAGCTGCGACATCTCCATAGATGATAAGTACATTGTGACGGGCTCCGGAGATAAGAAAGCGACTGTCTACGAGGTCAACTACTAAGAGGGCGGCGGTCATTAAGCGACAACGCCGACCATCCAGGCACTCTGCGATGTCTCCATCCCCTATGTACAATTTTTGATTTGTATAAAATGGATTTGAATGGAACCAACCAGACTTTCTTGGACTGTGACCTTTTAGCTGGACGAGGATCAAAACGAACAAGCAGAACCAAGCACAGAGATTCCTTTTTTTTTCTTTTTTTTTACTGAGTGGCTTTTTGTTGTTGTGAGTGAGTGAATGTCTATGTGCACTGAATCTGGAGTGGATGCTGTTGCCAGATGACATTCTTTTATACTTTTAGTCCTCTGCAAGGCTTTTTTTCTTAACAACACATTCACGCAGACAAGCGGCTACAACACGAGCGCCATTGTTCACATACTTGCCTTTGTACTGTATCTGTACCTGAAGGCTTAAAAAGAATCAGGACCGGATCATTCCTGGCTGACACCAGAATATCTTCCCTGAGAACTTCCGATTTGGCACAACATAAACATAGTTAACAAAAAATGGCAACACTCGAGAGGTAACTATTAGGTTACTATTAAGTTAATGTCAATATCACGGGAGAAAAAGTGGCAGTGGCGACAAGCTCCAGAAGTTTCTCTTCAAAAATGTATGCCATTGTTGTCGTCATCTGTACAGAGTCTGCTGCCAACCTTATCCCACATCCTGATATACTGCTACTTCACGACTGAGAGCAACACAGGATACGCAGGGGCAGCCGTCATGTACACATGTGGCTGAAAACAAGTATTGATTCAATAACATCCTGTGGATATTTGGATAAAATTAATTGTTTTCTGTATTTGAACAGCTTTTATTCATGTGAGCTCTAAAGGCAGCATTGTCATTTTTTATATTGTGGTTCTGTCTCATTTTTGTCTTCAGGCACTGTATGTTAATACCTCATACCAAATTTGCCTTTTTTTTTTTTTAAATGTCAAGACATTTTTTGTTTGTTATGTTTGTCTAAATCAGTAAAAATCAGCCTTCCACATGTGAAAAGCAAAATTTGCATTTCATAACATATGCATGCTGAATATAGTGATACTTGTTGTGGAAGGTTACCACCCTATCCAGAACAGGTTGCCTTGTATCTCAGTGCTCTTTAGTTTTTATGTCACCTTAACAAGACAGTGGACTGACCTAGCTCCTACCAGGACTAACAAACAGAACCCACGTTATAAAAACAGTGGCATTGAGTTAGATGAGACGATTCATACCACTCTCATGTCTGAGTGCTAAATGTGAAGCTAAGGCCAGGAGAAGGTTAGCTTGGCTTAGTGTAGAGACAGGAGGAAACAGATAACCTTGCTGTGTCCAAAAACAAAAATTGCCTACTAGCAGCTTGTCGTCCTGTCGTCCCTGTGAGGTTGCCAGGCAACCAGAAGTGACTCCAGGAAGTCACTGCTCCCGGCCAAGAAATAGTCTGGCACATAACCCCCCATAAAAGCACAACTTGTTGTTTTTACACTGGTTGTTTAATCAGTACAAAATACAGGTTTTGTACTGATTAAACAAATGAGATATTAAAAGTGAGGTTTAGAGGTGTTGATAAGGAGATTTGTTTTTATCTGCGGATGAGCCAGGCTAGCTGTTTTCCCTTGTTTTCAGACTTTATGCTAAGCTAAGCTAACCAGATTTTCTGATTTTACTCTCGGCGAGACAGCAAATGATCATATTTCCCAAAATGTCAAATTATTCCTTGAAATGTAACTTGCATCCATTTCTACCTTCTGTACGTGTTCATTATTATTCTGTTTATTTTCTCTCATAATTCTGAGTGAGGTGTGAGCTCAGTCTCTCAGTGTGTGTGTGTGTGTGTGTGTGTGTTTTGACCCTGTGGGCATTGAACAAACTAACACAACTGCCCTCAGAGCCCTTATTATTGTCTGACCTTTGCACTTGGTTCTGCCGCCTCAGTTCAGACTCCTCTGGATGCTCGCTGGATTCTGTCTGACAGATTTCAGCTGTTTTTTGTTCGGACCTTCGGACACTTCTCTGAAAAACAAGTGGTCAGCGATATGCTCATGATTTCTCGTGGATTTACTTCTGTTGGCTTGTAGAAATAACACAGTGCCTTTATGCTGCTACGCTTCTGACTCCATTTCGTCCTGCTGAGTGTTCAACTACACAGAGATGAAACGTGATGGACTGTTGGAGTGGTTTTTAAAAATTACTGTTTTTGAGTGTACATCTTGCAACATTTAATGATGGATTTTAGAAAAAAAGATCAGCAAATTAACACAAATGGTAACCCAGATTATCCAGCCCGGTTTGTATCAGTTGTCTGTAGTCCACTTTGAAGTAATCAGGACCAAACTCCTCTTTATTTCGCCTACTTTGAAGCATGGTGCCATTAACCAGACATTTTTGAAGCTACAATATTTTTCACTGTACTTGTACTTCTTGTTGATATTGTGTTGCCCAAAAGACGCTCATCTACAATACATCCAAAAACACAGCACTCAGTATTATTGGCAGAGATGTTAGATTCTTACCAACAACCCCAACCTTCCCTAATCTTAACCTAAACAACCAAAATTTACTGTTTAATACATTTAACTATCTGGAGGCTCATTCTTAAACGTGATAATTTTAACATTTTGTGCCTAAACCCAACCTCCTGGTTTAGCTTTTGCCCATAACCCCTATAGCATCCATACTTTTGCAAGGGTCATTTTGAGACCAGCTGAGTGATGTATACAAACAGAACGGTAAACAGAAACTGATTAATGTATAAAATATTGTGTGTATTGTTATTTTAATCCCAGAATTTGCATATTATAGTTTTAACTTCCAATTTGAGACGCTTTGAGTGCAAAAAGACATCCTCAACCTGCAAATCAGGAAGGAAGCAATGAACAGAGAGAGGTTTCCAGTGTTTTTACTGTTTATGCGATTAAAATGATCTCATCTCATATGTGCTCGTGCGTTATTCGCATTGATGTGATATAGCCTAAAACCTATTTATCTGTCTCATTACAGTTCTTCCTCCCTCTGTCACTAATGACCGCCTTATAAAAGATCAAACGGACAAACATGGCCAAATTGAAATGTGACCTACCTACCAGTCTAATTTTACTGTAAGATCTTAATACTTCAATACAGATATTAAAATCTGAAAAAGATGGGTTTGTGTCACCCTAGGAAACTCATGCAAGTATTGACTCCTCTCCACGTTTCTGAGCACGTCTTAAAGCTCTTTGCAGAAAAAGAAAGGCTTGATACTTTATTGCACTGGAAAGAAGATGGTCAGTTCTTTTTTTATTTTCCTCACAATATGAATTGTTTTTTGCAGCAGTGACAGAAGAAACTACTGATAATAATTGCACTGGTGTGAATGCAAAGGTACATTTTGTTGTGAAGCAGAAAAAGTCAAATGGGTTTGATGCAGGAGAGACCCTACGAAAGATATCACACTGTTGTGACTGATATTTCTTTGACAGACACACACAATGACACTGTACATTCTGAGGGACTGGTCATGATATTGGTTTGTTTTTCACAGTGTTTGCCTTATTCTGTGCTTTCTTTCTAAATCTGAAACATTTCTGTGTTTGCAGCAGTCAGCTTAGCTTTCAAATTAAAATGACGATTCATTCACCTTGCTGTTACTGACTGCTCAGCTGTGTTTTTCTGCTCTTGAATGAGTCATCAAATCTGTACTTTCTGTACTAAATAGCTACTGTGCTACCGTCATCCCCATTAATAATGGAAAAAATATAAAATACACTTTGGTTGTACTTGCGCTAATGTCAAGAGTCAGACCTCGTCTCATCTGATTGCTACAAGTTAGCTGGATAACATGACCTGATACAGAAATGATGTTACGTATAATAATGATGTGTAGAGCATTTAGCTTGACTGAACTCATGAAGGTATTATGAATATACTGTAAACATGTAATAATTCAAGCTTACGGTGGAAAGAAACTTCCTGTTGCTAGTTGAGCTTTTCTTCCCCACTTCAATACAAAATGCCTTTGCTCTCTTTTTTCTAGTCTGTGGTTGATTTTATTAAATTATTGTGTGGAGTACTTTGTCTGAGACTCATTCACTGTTCCAACTAATGATCTGTACCTCTGTTGCTGGACTTCCATTATTTAGTGTTTATGTTACTAACAAATAATGCATCTAATTAAACTGAAACTACTCATTACTACTGCATTACAAAGCCATCAGAGAAAGTGACAGGCTGCATGTTACAACAAAGTTCTGCAACAATGATTCTGTGTCCAGATGAAGAAACGTATATTTGCATTACTGTGAGACGGGCAAATGTGCCCAGTCTTCAACAATTGTTTGAAAGTATACCCAGCTGAAGAAAATGACCTTGTTTTTCCTCCATGGTGTTACAAGGTGCATCAAAGAAGGATTCTCTGTATCTTTGAAGAGTATCCATGCTATCTGATCATATATAGCAGTTAACCTACAGTCACAGTAGATTCCTTCCTTATAGCAACCTGTCAATGGACTCATTAACAACCTGCCTCTTTTCTGTGCATGCCCACGACGGCATTAATATTCCAATGGTTTCCTTGACAATCTAATACTACTACCACACAAGTACACAGGCTACAGCCTGCTGTCAGCCACTGCAGACATTCATTTTGCATTAAAGGTTATTCCATTGAGCTCTGGCTATCTGCCCTTGAAAGAAACTTGCAGCACTGTCTTGAGGCAAATCAACCAGAACAACAGCTTCTAGTTTGTCCTTTGATTTGTTTACTTTTCAGCCCTGGACTTACCACTAAATCTACTGAAACACCCTTCTCTATAGCTGCTATAACCTACTGCTTTTGAACTTCCAAACCAGCCACTGAATCCTCTCTACGCCTAAGCAGAAAGTAGATACTTTGCTGAATAAACTGAAAAGCCACATAAAGTATTCCCATTGTATAATCAAAGGCTGTTGGGTTCATTCCAATGACTAGACTGGCAGTTTCAAACCATTTTTCCGGCTTTTATGACTTTTGTTTACACTCTACTCTGCAAACTACCACAACTCTGGGATATACACAAACCACTGTATTAAAAAAGCGATTGAATACAGCACGTAGTGGATGATTTTGACAACACTAATATCACAATAATTATCACAATGAATCTTCTGTGTCCTCTTTAAAGTACAGTGTGACAAAGTTTTTGGCCAAAAAAAGCTTTGGATTTTGACTCTTTAGTGTGTGGCAGCCATACTCCACATCCATATTAAATGAGCTGGGAAACAAGGGTTTCAAGTGTTTTAGTGTGGCATTTTAGTGCAAGCTGACAGGTCAACGCTAGTCTCTGTCTAACCTCCCATTGTGAACGTGCTGTGTTCATGCAGAGCACAGCGCTGGACTGTTGAAGTGGATTAAGTGATCTAAGTGAGGGCTGTGGAGGAGGACGCTCCACCATTACAGTGAATGATACTCCTGTTACAGCTCTCCAACCAGCACTTCAAACAGCCAAAAGTGGGAGAGAAGGAGGAAAGGTGGGGATGCTGCAATGTGGGAATGAGCCACCCTACTTCAACATTTTATATTAAGAGCACTTATGGCTTGCAAATTGCCCACTTTCCTGACAGACATAGAAGTTGGATTAAACAAACAGGCCACATAACAGCAAGATGGCTCTAGCTTGCATGTGTTGCATCACATAACTGGTAGATTTGGCTCATAAAGCTGCAAAGATGGCATTAATGTACTTCATAACCAGACTGCACACTTGGATATTAAAAGTATGTATGTTCGTGACCACCGCTGTCACATTTGTTGTCCTTCAAAAAACCTTCATGACCACGTTCGCGACCTCACAGTGTGCTGGCATAATGTTTGCAAAGTGCCACTTTACAGTACCATTACAATATTCGACTAACTTCAGAGCACTGTCAGAATTGCTCTTAATTAATTCACTTTTAGAGCACGACGGCACACTTTGGAGTCTCTCGAAGAAGATTATAGATGCAACAGAGTGAATATTTACTGCAGTTCAAAGCAAAGTATGTGAAGCTCTCATTTAGAACACAGCTCACTACGAAAGCACTGCACAAGAGGCTACAGCCATGCTAGTGGCTCCGAGAGGCTGTACTTGAGCTAAATGCTAATGTCAGCATGTTAACATTTGGCAATGACAGCGCTACCATGCTCGTGTTTAGCAGATTTACCATTTTAGTTTGATAGATTTGAGAATTAGCACCAAACAGAAAGCATGCTGAGGCTGATGGGAATGTCATTAGTTTTGCAGGTATTTTGACATAAACCAAAGTAGTGGACAGAATAAAAAGTCAGGGGATCACCAAAGTGAGCAGGCTCAGCATCTAAGAATCATGAATATCTGTACAAAATATCATGTCAATCCATCTGTTGTTGAGATATTTCATATATATATCGACTGCCAGACAGACATTGCCATCCATAGCCAGAGATAGCATGGCTAAAAACAAAGAACATTTTTGCAGCCTACTGCAAAACATCATTTACAAATCTGCCAAAACTCCACAGAATAATGTCATTGAAACCAAAGAGTCTGCACATTGTCATCCAAACACAGTAGCTAATCAATAAAATAAACCACAAATTATAGCAGCATCCATCATATTAGATACTATTTCATCACCAGTTATTGCTCAATCAAAATCAATTGATCACTACACCAGCAAAGCCTTCTTGCTCTCTATGGACAAATTAAACCGCTGTATAAAACTGTTTGTTCTTCTGGCACAGTACCAGTCGTGGTTGCTAGGAGATTTTTTTTTTTTTTTTTAACGAAACCTCAACACCTGATAACAGGAATGGGGAGGTTATGTGAACAACATCATTTCTTCCCAGTGGCTACTGTGCTTTGATCACAAAACCTCTGCTGAACTTTAAATCATTGGCACACACAAAAGCCCAAGAGACAGCGGTGGATATGCTGCTGTGGGTCTTTAGTCTTTTAGTCCCTTAGAAGACACATTCTGCACAAAAGGCACAATTACCTCTGGAAAAGCCACAATTTTTTGTCACTTAAATAATAAACATAGATGAATTGATTTAACATCTGACCACCAATAATGGCTGACTTTTATACTCTTAGTACTCATAAGTATTAGCTGTGAACAAGAGCAAGACATTACCTCATAACCCAGGATCAGAGAAACTCTGCTCTCAGACAGTGATAAAGTAATAGAAACCTAAGGCTAGAGATGATGAAAGTCCATTCCTATCAGTCTACCAAAAATATAGAAGAAAAAAAACCGATGCTGTCAGTGTTGAAAAAATGCGTCTTACTATGCTGGAAGGATGAGACCTATGAAAGAAAATTCATGTGAATAGAGATTTGTTCCTTTGGTATTTGGAGGGACAGGTTATGCATTCAGGATGCACTTTAGTGTATTTTTAATGAGATTATATCACAGCTATGAGGCTCATAGTGTTCTCTTTCACAGCCTTGTATTGCATTTGAACTCACTTAAATCTGTCCTTGTCATATCTGATTTACTAATTTCTCCTCCCATTTTTCACCTTGCCAGTCACATCACATCTGTGAAAGAGACTGGATGAGGGTACATGAGGGAGCACGTCCATCAGCTTATCCTGTGGAGTAAATTTGATGGTGATCCTGTGATGAGATGAAAGATTTGTAAGGAGCTTTATACTTTTATACTTTCGAGCGATTCAAAGCGACATTTCTCACAACAACTGATGCTGCTAACAATTTCTTGCCCTATTACAGGGTGGACGGATGATTAATTCATGTCTCTGCCATCTTAACGAGGTTGTGCCCGTTAGTTGGCGGGAGGGGGGTGCACTCTATGGCGCTTTGATATCCTACATTCAAGGCTGTGTCACACATTAATGACTTCTTTGAGCTGTGAAACGAGCATCATTATCTCTTTTCAAAAAGGGAAAGATGAGCGATTTCTGCTCAGCTTGTATATAAAGACAGGGGAGGAATCAGTCACAGTGTGTGTGTGTGCGTGCGTGCGTGCGTGCGTGCGTGCGTGTGTGTGTGTGTGTGTGTGTGTGTGAGTGAGTGACACTTGAGCATTGCCTTGCAATGTAACCTGCATCTGAGGGAAAGGATGGAAGAAGCAGCTTTTCTGTGAACAGTTCAACCCAAACAGCAATTAATGCTGTTGAAACAGGTTTTTATTGAATACACTGAAATAACTACCTACAGTAAAACATTGTCTCCTAATGTATGTTTTTGAAATTGGGTTACAGGGGTACTGCTTTGATTTTATATCGCACTCCCTAAGGTTGGGGTTAGTCTGTAGTATGGGTCAAGCTCCAAGAAAAGCTGGAACCCAAATTTCCCATAATGCAAGTGGGTTGCGTTCATTAGACCCTTATCTGTATATATTCATTTTGAGTTTTTTTTTTCCATACCACTGCTGATACAACGCCTGACTTTTGGTAATGATACTAAAACATTACTTTTTTGATACTTTACTTTGAGAAGGGAGGACATCCATCAGCACATTGATAGCTAATGGTCGATGCAATGTGGCTCATCTGGAAGGCTGTGCCTGTACTAGATCCTATTTGTAAAGTTGTTTGAAAGCCTCTTATTATGTTATAGTTATGTGATTATATTGTTAATAGAGACCTCAGGTCAACAGATAGCGATAAGGAGGTTCGCTGCTAGCCAAGTTCTACAAAAGTTTTTTTATCGGCCCAAACAAACTATAATGAAGAATGAATGAATGCAGAAATAATGAACACGGAACATGCTGCCAACAATATTGTTACGTGAATGTTGTTTGAGTAATACAGTGTCTTGGTGCTCACCATAGAGGTATGAGCTTGACCTTGTATGATAGATTACATTTTCTGGGGGGGTCAAATTTCCCTCTTTCATACATTGGAGGAGGGAGAGGGGGTGTAGTGGAAGTGGAACTGTATCAAGAAATATGTAAAACACTGGAAAATACTATAATAAAAACTACATACATTCAGGCATAATGCAGTTAAGTGGCTCCCTGAAACTTTACTGAATTTCTTGCCTGACCCTATGATTTTCCACAAATTCCTTTACCAAATGATACCCTGTTCTTCCTTTCTTTTCATCCAACCCATGTGTGCTTTTCAACCACTTACCTGCACTCTACTCCCAGTCATCAAAATATTTTATTTATACTTTTTTTTTTTTTTTTTTTAACTTTTAAGAGGCTTTTCATACCTCTACATCTATTCTGTCACTTCACTGCTGTGGCAGTGAGAAGGGTTCAGGGGTCACGGCAAAGTAGAGAGAGCTGGATGAGTGAGAGGGTTTAAGTTCACACAGAGAGTGGAGGATTATATATTTCCTAAGAAAACAGGAGCAGCCATTTGAGTGCAGGTCATGGACATTTCTATGCATGCTGATAGAATAGGTGGAAGCGTTGGAGGAGAAAGGCCTCTTAAAACTAAATGAACTAAAAGCTCTTGGTTTGAATGCTCTTCAGCCCATACTCTGCCAAATGTACTCTAGCTTGAATAAAGCACTCGGGTCAGAAGGGATGTTTTTTGAAGCTTTTAGGCTAACTCTGATTCCCACTTAAAACCAACTTTAGTTCCCATTTCTAAACGAGACAAGGCCTTTTCTCTGCATCAGTTTCAGTGTTACTGTAGCATGTTACAGTGAAATTTAAAATTTCTTCTACACTTTTTGAGACACTTGAGATTGAATGTTAGAGGAGGACTGTATAATACATTTTACAATTTACCAAGGTAAATGCTGATGTTCAAATCTTCCACCCATGGTGGGTCAAAAAAAGAAACCTAGAGGAATCTCTCTGCCTTCAAATAAAGGTAATATGCATTTGCATGCATACATTTTTTAAATTTCAGTTCAGTTCATAAAACAACAAAAAGCTCTCGCCAAAGTATAAGTATCTTCAATGAAGACAGCTTCTTTGATTTTGGGGTGTGTAATGTTCGTAAAATCCACATGATGGCAGCATGGATCTGAATAATGATCTCTCTTTTGTTGTTTCATTGCTCGTTTTCTAACATAAAATTAATTGTGAATGCATTAAAAACCTTGCACTTTAATTGATCTATTAAATCATAATTGATATTTCAATGTGAGAAACCATATTTTGGCATGTATGCTATGGATTCATATTGATTGATGTATTTTTGTAATCATGATTTGAGCCTGGCATGGAAGATGTACCTAAACACGGAGGTTCATTTTTGACCTTGGGAATAGTATTTTGACAAAATAATCTTAACTCAAGCTCCACTCACTAGCTACTAACTTTAAACTGCACATTATTCATTCAAGGGATGCAGTTGAAAGCTCCAGAAAGAGCTTGTAAATTGACTTTGAGATTATTTTGTCAAAGGTTTTTATTATATTGGTACAAATTTACACAAATAAATTAAATAATCTCTTTCTTCCATGTAACCATGCTTGAACTGATCCCTTATTCATGTCCCATCTTAAAAAGAATGGCATTGCTCCCCTGAGCACATGTAGACAGTTTCTGTAAACTAACTATCACTATGTCACTCTGCCTTTTAATTTCATTTAATTATTATCTTATTGTCTAATTATTCCTTTTTTACTTTCTCTATTTATCTGTACTGCAACACCTGAATTTCCCCTCTGGGGATAAATAAAGGCTTATCTTATCTTAAACAGCAGGTGGCAATGTGGAGCTTCACGCCTGCTAACATTAACCACAGAAGAAGATCATTGCTAGGTTAGCTAGCACGCTAGCAAGCTGCACGTAGTTAGTCATACGTGCGCATCAAAATGCTTCTCCAGACGGTCAGACCGTGGTTGCTTCGTTGCAGGAGTCTACCTTTGGCTTGCACAAGGTCTTACTACGCCGATAAAGTAGCTCGACTCGGCTCTCAGCCGGATAAACAGTCTTCTGAATATCAGGTAGGCTAGCCTGTTGCTAATCCTAGTTAGCCAAACAGCAACGTTACTATTCCACTCGCTGCTAATGTCAACGTTAACTGTTCAACGAGGTGAGGTTTCTCACCTGACAGGCAAGTGTAAAACCACACTAAGGTCAGCTACTGTTGACAAGCAGACTATAGTTTATTTAGTTCCTAAACCACGCAGAGGCTAATTCCAGCCAGTTTACTGGCTACAAGAGGTCAAAACCTTGAGCTTTCATTGTGCTCAGCCAAGGTCTTAGCATCAAGACAGCCGTATTTTTGGTATTTGTCATTCTTCATGTCACAGGGTTTCAGCAGTTTAGATCCAGCCTTTGCTCCACATGTCGTAAAAGGTCAGTCCGTGACTTTCAATCCTGGTAGAGTAGAATAGTCCTGCTCTCAAGTAATACTTTTTACAGTTGAGACTTTTAATCAATGGGACCATATTGTATACAGAAAAAAAGTGAAATACATAAAGGGGAAAATCTACCATAAACAACACGTGTTATTCACTGTAACCTCTGTCAATGACCAGTTAGGCATCAACATCACTTATCATTAGAAAATCATTAAAATATAGGAAATGTTCAGGCCAAAGTAGGAGAAAATGCAAATTAATGATGCTAAAACATTATTAAAGTTTGAGAATCATGAGATTTAATGATTAAGAGTGTTGGGTTGAAGTCATAATTTAATCATTTTAATTATAGGGTGCATTAGTGTAAGTATTGGTACATTGTGTCCACATTCAACAACGATCAATTCATCCTTGCTGCTGATAGGCAACACCAAAAAATGTCACTGGATGGCACCACAGACACATTTTCTTTTTCCATCTTAGAGAAAGACTTGTTATTATGTTCTTGACCTTTTTCATTTCCTCTCAACAAATTCAGTTTGATGAGTGTTGAGGGGGTAGTTCATTTCTCTATTGCAAATGGTTTAAGAGCTGACTTTAACAATTTAATTAGCCCCATAATCATAACTTGTACTATTTTGTAATGGGGGGAAAAAATCTGTCATGATGCTCGCTCACTCAGACGATGATTGGGTGTTATTGCAAGCTACAGCAAGAAGGCTGTTTTCAGTTAAAGGCACTGGTCTTGCACATCATTTTCTTAATTTTGGTTGTCTTACTTGGTATTTGGAGGAACTAATTATGTGGCAGGTTACTGTTGAGTGGTACTTTTGATAATATTGTTAATTATGTATTTCTGTCATTAACAGTTAATGATAAATACACAAGTGTTTGGGAACTGTCCCTCTACTCACTTCACTCTTTCAGGCTTGGTTGTTTTATATATATGACTTTTACGCCATCCTACCAGCCTGTTACCGCAGCCAAACTTACCTCTATCATCAGTTTCTTAATGGTGCTATGTCTGCCACAAATTGTCATCCGTAGAAATCATATAACATGACAACAAAACAAATGTCTATATGTGCTTCTTGTTTTTCAGGAGAATTATGAGCGAATGCAAGTTCTTGTTGATGAACTGAAAAGCCGGACAGAGAAGATTAAATTAGGTAGGCGTGAACACATGATGGACTACACACCACACTAAAGTTAAATTCATTGATACTATTGGATCTTAATTAACTTGCTTCGATTGATAGAGGGTGAAAGACTCATTCCACCCAAATGCACTACAGAGTGTCACAGGAACTCATTCCTGCCTGTGGCCATCAAACTGTTCAACACCTCCCTTTGAGTGTCAGACTCAGAATAAACAGACTGATTCTGGACTTATTTGACCTACCAGTGCAATATATATATATATATATATATATACAGTGCATCCGGAAAGTATTCACAGCGCTTCACTTTTTCCACATTTTGTTATGTTGCAGCCTTGTACCAAAATGGATTAAATTCATTTTTTTCCTCAAAATTCTACACACAACACCCCATAATGACAACTTGAAAAAAGTTTTGAGATTTTTGCAAATTTATTAAAAATAAAAAACCTGAGAAATCACATGTACATAAGTATTCACAGCCTTTGCTCAATACTTTGTTGATGCACCTTTGGCAGCAATTACAGCCTCAAGTCTTTTTGAATATGATGCCACAAGCTTGGCACACCTATCTTTGGGCAGTTTCACCCATTCCTCTTTGCAGCACCTCTCAAGCTCCATCAGGTTGGATGGGAAGCGTCGGCGCACAGCCATTTTCAGATCTCTCCAGAGATGTTCAATCGGATTCAAGTCTGGGCTCTGGCTGGGCCACTCAAGGACATTCACAGAGTTGTCCTGAAGCCACTCCTTTGATATCTTGGCTGTGTGCTTAGGGTCGTTGTCCTGCTGAAAGATAAACCGTCGCCCCAGTCTGAGGTCAAGAGCGCTCTGGAGCAGGTTTTCATCCAGGATGTCTCTGTACTTTGCTGCATTCATCTTTCCCTCTATCCTGACTAGTCTCCCAGTTCCTGCCGCTGAAAAACATCCCCACAGCATGATGCTGCCACCACCATGCTTCACTGTAGGGATGGTATTGGCCTGGTGATGAGCGGTGCCTGGTTTCCTCCAAACGTGACGCCTGGCATTCACACCAAAGAGTTCAATCTTTGTCTCATCAGACCAGAGAATTTTGTTTCTCATGGTCTGAGAGTCCTTCAGGTGCCTTTTGGCAAACTCCAGGCGGGCTGCTATGTGCCTTTTACTAAGGAGTGGCTTCCGTCTGGCCACTCTACCATACAGGCCTGATTGGTGGATTGCTGCAGAGATGGTTGTCCTTCTGGAAGGTTCTCCTCTCTCCACAGAGGAACTCTGGAGCTCTGACAGAGTGACCATCGGGTTCTTGGTCACCTCCCTGACTAAGGCCCTTCTCCCCCGATTACTCAGTTTAGATGGCCGGCCAGCTCTAGGAAGAGTCCTGGTGGTTCCGAACTTCTTCCACTTACGGATGATGGAGGCCACTGTGCTCATTGGGACCTTCAAAGCAGCAGAAATTTTTCTGTAACCTTCCCCAGATTTGTGCCTCGAGACAATCCTGTCTCGGAGGTCTACAGACAATTCCTTTGACTTCAGGCTTGGTTTGTGCTCTGACATGCACTGTCAACTGTGGGACCTTATATAGACAGGTGTGTGCCTTTCCAAATCATGTCCAATCAACTGAATTTACCACAGGTGGACTCCAATTAAGCTGCAGAAACATCTCAAGGATGATCAGTGGAAACAGGATGCACCTGAGCTCAATTTTGAGCTTCATGGCAAAGGCTGTGAATACTTATGTACATGTGATTTCTTAGTTTTTTATTTTTAATAAATTTGCAAAAATTTCAAAAAAACGTTTTTCACATTGTCATTATGGGGTGTTGTGTGTAGAATTTTGAGGAAAAAAATTAATTTAATCCATTTTGGAATAAGGGTGTAACATAACAAAATGTGGAAAAAGTGAAGCGCCGTGAATACTTTCCGGATGCACTGTATATATATATCTTGATATATATATAGATAGATATATAATCAATAAAGTATTTCTCATTCTGATAAAAACCCTAAGCTCTTTTACTGTGTGAGTAGATATTTTCAGTGCTGAGACTCTGACTTTGAGTAGATTACAGTGTATAACTGCAGTGAGTTTCATGACAGTTGATACAATAAATTGTAAAGTAGTGCATACATACTAAATGTTCATCTTAGTTTTAATATGTAGGGTTTAGGTTTGTGGTTTGGGTTAGGATCTACACTTTGACACAGGCTAATTAGTTGAAAATCAACACTGGACTATCCAAAGTGTTGCCAAATTGTTTGCTAACATGCAATTTATTTTTATTAATCCAGGTGGGGGAGAAAAAGCCAGAAGACTTCATACTTCTCGTGGGAAACTCCTGCCCAGAGAGCGTATAGACAGATTGCTGGATCCAGGGTAGCATCATCTACTTCCATCTTTGGTTTTGACAGAATCAAAATTCATGGCTGACTCACACCCAGCAGACATAAGATAGATATAGTGCTCTGGTTTGACGTCATTGCACAACCATGGCGCAGGCAGTTCTAATGTCTGATGCTGTACACACTTCCCTCTACACTGGGAACAGGAAAAGGAGGAAAGCATTGCTTTCATCTTACTGTTGTACACTCGTAAAATAATCATGCTTTCATGCTCAAAACATTGAACATCTCAACTATAAAGGTGTTATTTTAAACTGCAAGCCAAGACATTTCTCCTCTACTAGAGTTTTTTGATTTGGTTTTCTTGCAGGACACCTTTCTTGGAATTCTCTCAGTTCGCAGCATATGAATTGTACGGAAAAGAGGAAGTCCCAGCCGGCGGAATACTTACTGGGATTGGGCGGGTTTCAGGGTAAGCGCTATGAACACCATTTGGTGTTCACCTGTTAATCTGTCACAGTGTGAGATCTTAAATACTTGAGAACATATATTTTGATCAGAGCACATATATCTGCTAAAAACAGGAAGTCACTATCTCTGCCTCTTTAAATGCAGAATACAAAAGGCACAAAATAAAGATAAAAAAAGATGTTGATTACTAATTACTTTATAATTACATGGGGTGTTAATTTCATTTTTGTGACTTGAATTAGCTGTTTGTTTAATTTCCAACAGGATTTCACTTGAGTAATCCTGGTGCACCTGACGACAAATTTCACTATTTTTTATTTCTCGCAGGGTGGAATGTGTTATTGTTGCAAATGATGCTACTGTCAAAGGGGGGACATACTTCCCAGTTACAGTGAAGAAACACCTTCGTGCACAAGAAATAGCCCAGCAGAACCACTTGCCATGCATTTATTTAGGTGAGTTTTTCTATATTTACGTTCATCACCAGACCAACATATAAATATGAAAGTCATGTTACAGAAAAAGACAGAGAGAGAGCTCTCTAATATATATTTTGATGTTTTTGACTCCTTTAGTGGATTCAGGAGGAGCCAATCTACCCAGACAGGCCGATGTCTTTCCAGACAGAGATCACTTTGGACGCATTTTCTACAACCAGGCCAGGCTGTCTTCAGAGGGAATATCACAGGTGACACTTATGTTTAGTTGATAACATTGTTCACATGTTGATCGTATAACACAGTTGGAGCATCTCCATAATATGCTCGTCTACCTTGTCCACAGTAGCCTATTGTTAACTTGGATGATATATTTGTTGTGTTTGTTGATGCATGGATCGGTTCTTAGAAGGGGGTTGTCTGAAAAATTATACCTGAGAGAGCAGCGATGGTAAATTTAAATGAACTGCTCTGCTGTAGGTCATTCATCTTTCATTGTCTGCAGGCAACAAAAATCCATCTTGCTATTGACTTTTGAAGAAGAGACATCCTTGTGTTTAAAAGCAAAACAAAAAGAAGTCACGTTGTGTGAGAGCTGATAAATGAGATGGGTGTTGTAGAGAAGTCAGGTCTTGCACTCACATCTCTCCAGAAGACCCAGGGCTGATAAACACAGCTGAATATATATATATATATATATATATATATATATATATATATATATATATATATATAACTTCACCAAACTGAATGCCCATTAATTCATGCTAATATTGTCTCTCCCTCCCAGCCATATTTAGTATTACTGCCAGAATTACCACTAGATTGCAGCATTACAAATTAACAAGTCCAGTTGCCAGTGCCCATTACATTGTTGTTAATTGCATTGATGAATCAAATCATCATTGATCACGGCCTGTAAGGACAGGGCCATGATTCAGCATAAAAGCAACACTGAATCTGAATTCCTAAATGTGAAGCCACAAACTTTCTTGAAGCTAAGTTGAAAATGGGTTTTATAAAATCAGCCTTTCGTTTGATATCAGAGTCATGTCTTCAATGCCAATCTTGGATGTCCATTGTTAACGTTAGACGTTCTTGACTCTTTCAGGTTGCCGTTGTGATGGGCTCCTGCACTGCTGGAGGAGCGTATGTACCTGCCATGGCAGATGAGAGCATCATTGTGCGGAAGCAAGGAACCATTTTTCTCGGAGGACCTCCACTGGTTGGACAAATATTCGTTGTTAAATTGTATAAGAATAGGATAGGAAGTTGGAGCATCAAGTTGGCTCATAATCCTGTCAGTGGATTGGTGGTTTATATACCAGGCTATAGGTTTAACCAACATCATAAATTAAACACAATAAATAACTTACAAATGGCATGTACTTTTTGTTGTAGTAATAAATTGTACAGTAAATAGCAACCCGTTAGCTACTACTAACAGTTCTTAAGGGTGGCGAAACATACTTCACTGATATTGTGTTTGTTGTTTCTGTTTGTTTGAGAGTCTCTGTGCTTTTGTATTTACAGGTCAAAGCTGCCACTGGGGAAGAAGTGTCTGCAGAGGACCTTGGTGGTGCAGATCTTCACTGCAAGTATGAAATAACAGTATTTTTCATTGCATTGCATTTATGGGTGTTCAATTTCATGTTTCTGCTTTTAGAGAACTAAAAATTCATTAGGCTGTTGTCCATGGGAATACTATGACTCAGCCCTAAAGTCCTTCTGAGTTAGATCAACCTTCTTGGCAAAGCATGACTCTTAAGAGTATTGTTCACAACCATAAACCACAGCCTGTATGTAGGGTATTAATATCCTGCCGTATAAAATGTAGTGCAAATATTTTCCAGTGGTGCCATTTACAAGCTGGCTCTACACAGAGTGGATTGTTCTCCTTTTTGAATTGTGTAATGTCATAGACAATACCGTAGTTGGGATTTGTTTTTCACTCTAGAAGGAGCATAATTATACGCACATCAAATGTAGATGCAAGGCTATTGGAAATCAGCACTTTGCCAAAATGTTTTTGACCCGACTGGGATTGAAACGGTGTTCATTTAAATACATTTTCTGGTTTGGAGTCAGTGTTCAGGCATTGCTCTTTTCATCATTTGTTTTTCACTCTACATAGAGCTCAGTGTTTTTATAACACAACAAAACAGGCAGAAAAGGTCATTAGTCCACATTTACAAATTTAAATAATTTAAATACTAGTAGTTTTTGGAAAAAATGAATTTATGCTTAAAAAAAAAATTGTATGTCATTTTATTTCAATTACATTGATGAAACACATTCTCCTATCTGTTATTATTTTTAAGTTATCATTTACGGGCTGCTATAATTTCACAGTGATTTGTTGCTTATTTTACAGAAAATCTGGTGTGACAGACCACTATGCTTTAGATGATAACCATGCGCTCCACTTAGCAAGAAAGACAGTGAGAAGCCTCAACTACAGGAAAAATATTGAGGTCAGTCCAATGATGACAATCGTTAACGATCACCTTTAATGTCCGTCAAGTTAAGCCGTTTGTCTCTCTGTTGACATGGGGTCTGTGATGTTTTTCAGGTCACCACAGAACCTACTGAAACCCCTCTCTACCCTGCAGATGAACTCTATGGCATAGTTGGAGATAACTTGAAACGCAACTTTGATGTCCGAGAGGTATTTGTCCAATTTTCCTGTACATTGAGTCAAAGGGGCAAGAAGTAAGGATATAGGCTGTACCTCAAGAAGAAATGCCTTCTTGTATTTCCACAAATTATTTGAACATAATGACACTCTAATCTAGAACACTTGATATGCGACTGCATGGGACTATATAATGGTCCATTTAATATCATTCCTTAGCTCTGCTCAGACAGCTACTTAGATCTAAATTTGCCTTGATGCTTGATTTAATGTGTGTTTAGCAGAGCATTGTCATTGTCAATTGAATTGATTTGTTATAGTATTACTATCAGAAAACAAGATTTATAGGATATTGACACACTGCACCTCTGTCTTAAACCTGGCAGAAACCTGGCTTTTGCTTGTTCCGAATGCACTGCAAACAACTGTCAGGTCTCTCTACCAGGACCTGATCGATAATGGACAGCCAGCATCAATCACTTTGCTTTTGCTCTCTCTGGCAGGGCTTGCCAGATGCTCTCATTTGGTTTAAAGCCTGTGCCTTTGATTCTTGATGTAGACCCAAGAGCAAGAATGACTGCTAACCAGAGATTTCAAACTGTTTGTAGTGTAGAACAGTATTGACAGTCCATTTAGGATGCAACATCCACTGGCCGCTCCCTCCTTACAGGAGTTTTTGTATTGTAACAGGCTTTTCCGACACAGGGAACCCTTAAATCACTTAAGTAAAAATTGCTGTGTGGTGATTCTATATTTTTCTAATTCCTATGAAAAGACCAAAGCCAACAATGAATTGATCCTATTAACAAGTCTGTGTAGCCAAAAACTCAAAAACACATCAATGAGCCACACTGTTGCACTTTGTGACATGTTCCTTCATTACCATGAACATGATCATTGTAGTTTGATTGAACAGACACCGTCCTGCTGCTCTAAACACTCTACCACCACCAAATCTGTGGCTGAAAATATCCCCCGAAGAAATGCATTATTTACTCCTGTTAGAGTAACTTTTGCTAAAAACTACAGTGCCCAGCTGTTTTAGGAAATTACTTAGCCTTTTTAAAAAAAATAAAGTATATATTTGTGGCCCATTTTGAAAAAGTTACATCTTCAGTAGGAATGAATGGACTTTATTTACAATAACAAAAATATAGGATATCACCAGCATTATTCTGTAACACATCAGAACATTATGTTTAAAACAAACAAAGAAAAAACATTTGATTGCAGGTCATCGCCAGAATTGTAGATGGCAGTAAGTTTGATGAGTTCAAAGCTTTCTATGGAGACACACTTGTTACAGGTACGTGAAATAACATTTGTCTTCCATTTCTACAACCCAGAGAATTATGTTTTTTCTGATGGAATCTACCAACCTTATCGTTTGACTTTCAATATGTACCTGTTCAGGATTTTCAAGAATATTTGGTTACCCTGTCGGAATCATTGGCAACAACGGAGTCCTGTTTTCAGAGTCTGCGAAAAAGGTAAATATCCTTTGTACCCAAAGATGACTGAGTGTTCTCTAAAGACTGAGTTTGGATTTTGTAAAGTCTGTTCACAGTACCTCCACAGTGTTATTAGAAAACCTAAAATTTGCCTCTGGCGTCACAAAACGTTAAGACTTATGGCACAGCTTTGATCCTGTGATGTTATGAACAGAGAGGCAACACCTGTGTAAAAAGCTAAACCTCGAGATTGTATTGAATTTTTAAAGGAGTAAGCATTGTACGGCAACGTGTCTCTCAAAATGTCAAGGACTTTTAACACAATGCTGAAGCAGTTCAGTTAGTGTTCGCCACAGAGATTTACTGCTTGCAACACTGACTCCCAATATTTCTCTCTTGAGGGAGCTTTAGTCTTCATAGATGGTTTGTACTGACCTTTCACAGTCAAGGCGCTGAGTTTCTCTTGTACAATAAGCTCTCAAATTGCACTTGTCTAGGCCATCTCATGAGTACTCTGATGAATGGCATTGTAATAACATAGCATTTAGAGAAACCATGGACAAGAGACAATCATAATTTTCATTCAATATAATTCACTTAATTTGCAAGCCAGTCTGCTGTGAACAGAGCTGAACTTTACACAGGCTTAGGAAAGATGAGGAGCTGAATTTGTGATTATAGACTAATGCGTTTTTCAAACACATTTTGAATTAGATTACAAGCTTGACCTGAAAAAAGAAAAGGTTTCTTTTTTTCTGTGAGGTCTCAATATGACAGTATAAGCATTGGTTATCTCATCAGTGTAATTACTGCCAAAAGGGACTGACACAGTACTTCAGACAGACACAGATGTGGAATAGACATGCTCAGAGAGCATATCCAAGAAAAATCAATACAGCACCTGCATTTCGAAATGCGTTTTTGAGACACGCTGTCATCACTTAAGACATGCCCAGGTTTCTATTATGCTAACTGTTATATTGTTAAAAGCTTTTCCCAAGGTATATGTGTTTGTGAAAGGGAGAAGTATCAGAGAAAAGATTAGGTTTCTGTTGTTGAGCACGCATCTGGGAGCAAACTGATGGATCGTTTTTTAACCAAGTGACAGTTTCAAATAGGCAGCCGTCTTTCACACTGTCTCCAACTTCTGTTTACACTTTGTAACGCAAGGCAGGATTCTTCATTGAAAGAAAACCGGCAGAGCTAACTGCCAAAATAAAGAAAACACCTGAGTAATTCAGCAATACAAAGTATATGGAAATTAGGTGTCTCCATACAGTGCACAGTCTTTTGTGCCTGTTTTCCTGTGCAGTAGCTTCTGGCAGCCCTTGTGTTGTGCAGTGCATTTGTCTGGCAAGGCTGAAGGCCATTCAGCTCCTTTGTATTCAAGATCTAGCAAATATAAAGCCAGTGTGAAGCCAGATGACCTTCCCCCCAAGTTGATAAATTTCTGTCCTGACTGGTCTCGACTCAGATGAAGATGATGATAAAGGTGAGGCCAACTGCTCACAGACACACTTAATGAATGGTTTGATTTGGCCTTCCAGATCAGCCTCCAGCTTCTTGTGAAAGCAGAAACTCCAGATGTGATCCAGTGTAGTTTGTGTGCAACAGCTCAGACACTAGTCGAGCACCTCAAGCAGTTCATCATGTACACGTGTGTGCTTTGATTATATTCTCCATTACATATTTATGCAGCCATTTCTCTTGGTGGTCCATTTGCAAGTTATGATGCCAAGAAAACCTATTACCATATCATTTTATTTTAAAGTAGTAATAGTACATGTCTGTGTTTTTTGTCCTCTGGGCAGTTTTTCTGTAGCAGCAGGAAAATACTCTATTCACTGAATATTTGAATTTCTTTTCAGGGGACGCATTTCATTGAATTATGCTGCCAACGAAACATCCCACTTATTTTTCTCCAAAACATAACAGGTCAGTAGGAAATCTTAACATCTGCGGGTTGGGGATTATTGACAGTTTGAGATTTTGTTCTGTTGTGTTTTTATTTTCTCTTTCTATTTCTCCGTCAAGTTGTGAAAACTATAATGGATTTATTATATATTTATTAATATTTAAGTAGTTAAATAACTGAAAATACCATGTTAGTTTTGTGTGCTGTTGTAATGGGATTGAGTCACCTAATGACCTCTGTATTTAATACAAGCCAGTAATTGCCTACTGCAAAATGATATGTGATAAAAGACAAAGTAATAACATCACAGCACAAACTGTGCTCAACATGGTCTTACATTTTACCTGTTAATTATTGATCATTTATTTTTAACACACCTACAGTAGACGCTGTCCCTTGAGATCACAGCACACAAAGTCAACCCAGTTTTTATTTGCAATCTCTCCATCTTAGGCTTCATGGTGGGTAGAGAGTATGAAGCAGGAGGAATTGCCAAGGATGGAGCCAAGATGGTCACTGCAGTTGCCTGTGCCAATGTACCCAAGATTACTGTTATCATTGGCGGCTCCTATGGTGCAGGGAACTATGGCATGTGTGGCAGAGCCTACAGGTATGAAGAAGTTAATGAGTGGTCTGTGTTGAGTGAAATGACTGCGCCGGTAGCATCACGAATAGAAGCCTGGCAAAGACCTGTTACATAAATATGGTCATTAGCTGTGTCTGAGTTGTTAGTGCATCATTTAAGTGTACAAAATGTACTGTGCTTGCTGCTCAGTATGTGGAATAGTGTGCATCAGATGCCCGACGATTTTTACATTCAGGTGGAAGTGAGTTTCAGATGCTAAAAACAAACTCCTCGCCGCTTCATGTTCAGTATTTTTTTTTGGATAATGTCGCCGGACAGTATTGATAAAACAGAGAATTACGGGATGGTTTGGATTGTGTGAGCTCCTTACTTAAGAGTAATGCAGCGATTTAGCATTGGACTCCGAGAACATTGTCAGACTTGATGGGGGAAAAAAAGAGGATCAAAGTCGATGCAGCAAAATCAGATATTTATTTTTTTCATTTTTAAACTTACAGTCTTCTGTTGAGGCACTGTTACACTGTTGAGGCAGTTTATCAGATTTTGTGCAGCTCCCACTGGATTCACAAATGGGCTTTATACAACTTCTCTCATGTGTGCAGTAGTACTCCCCAAGACCTGTAAACAGTCTTTAATGTGTAAAATCAGTGAAGTTCTCCTTAAATATTTGTGTCTGCTTGTGTGCACACTCATACCTTTCATTGTAAAATAGTACAATTTGCATATATTGTGTGAATAGTTCAGACACAAGCTATTGACGGTGTTGAATTCAACCTTTCTCATCTGTGTCTCACTCAGCTCTGTCTCCTTTTTGTTTTCCATAAATTTAAATACATTTAGACAACTAGTGGCAGGCATTCTCTTGTAAAATTGAAATAAGCACAGATAATTTAGCATTTTGGAAAACGTATGCTTGCACTCACCTTTGGTTGGACTTTTTAAATTATTTAGTATTACCCAAGTGATATTTAAGCTCTCATAAATCATGTTTTGCTGTAGTTGTCCTCATATTATTAGACTATTACTAGGGAGTATTAGATCTTGATTAATGCTGTTTCTGTTTTTTGTTTTGGTTGTTTATTAGTTGTTCATCTGTGATTTAGCTGACTATTCTGGCTCGACAAACACAAGCAAATTGACACTTTGTTATTTTCCTATCACAGCCCTCGATTCCTGTACATGTGGCCAAATTCCCGAATCTCTGTAATGGGCGGTGAGCAGGCAGCCACTGTCCTGGCCACCATCACCAAGGATCAGAGGGCACGTGAGGGAAAGGAGGTAATGGTTCACATTAATCATCCCGTCTGCGCTTCACTGGATAGACTTAAATTAGGTTTTGTGGATTTGCTGCCAAAAGCATAAACATAATGAAAGGCTCTTTTCTTTCAGCAATTGTTTGACATTGCACTTATACAAGGATAAAATTATATCAGTGTTAAGTGTTACAGTGATGACTTATCATCAAATGGCTGTAAAATAATGTGTCAGGTATGCTGTTATGGGTGTATTAAGAGTGCATCAATAGCTTCAGAATGACACCTCACACCAGTGCCCTGATGGCAGGCTGGTTTAGCAATGTATAGCATTAAAAAGGCTGAAAAGGTAGCAAAAACGAATCAAATGTTCTCTTTTTTTGTAGCTCGAGCCAGCAGTACCATGCAAAAAAAAAAATACAACAAAACAAAACTCATGAAGTAGAAAAGTCCCATCTGTCACTTCTTCTGCCAATTCATCGACTGGACTTAAAGTCACAGCAAAACAGCAGTCAGAGCGTCTTTATCTTCTGTAATGTGACGTATTTCCGAGTGAAGTGGAATATGTGGGTGGGGGGTAATTAAGAGAGGGATTTAAATCACATCCTTCACATTTGATTGGAATGATCAAAAGTGGCCTTGGCTTAGCGAATACTGCAGCAGCCGCCACCCACACCTCTGTCATCCATGTTATTAGATCAAAAGATGGGGGATGAGGGAGAAATTAATAAATTAGACCTCAGTCTTGCTCAAAGCTTTACCCACTGACACACACACACACACACACACACACACACACACACACACACACACACCTCTGACCCATGATGACACTCTTCTAGCTACTACGACCCACTAGCTAAAACCTAAGTTTGGCTTTATATGATTGGCAGGGTTAGCTTGTCGCCCCAAATCACATTTGATTGGATACATTTATGTATACGCCCCTGAGTTCAAGATGAGTCATCAAGATTATTGTAAAGTTTTAAGAGGAAGAAAAATGAGAGAGGTTTTGACTTTAAAAATAGTCAAAAATTATTTGTGTAATATATATTTGCCATATAACAAGAGATATCTGAATAGTTGACACAATGACACAGGATTACATCTTGGAAAATGTATTTTTTATTTCACTGTGTCTTTGTCCAACACTCAGTTGCCAGTTTACTTGGTCTTCCTGGCTAAAACCAGTGCAGTCTGACACAACAGCCCCGCAATGAATCAAAACGTATGTTCGTATGTTTGCTAAAACTGTTTTATTCAACTTTATGGTTATTTTGGAGGCTGTAGTTTGTGTTGCTGTTTTATATTGAGAGGTGTGTCTAATATTTGCAGTAGTTCACCCCATTTATATCAAACAGAATAGACTAAAAGCACTGAAAAGCTTCACAGCATTGACTTAATGTTTTCATTATTTTCAGAAGGATTGACTCAGTATTTTCAAGCCAAGGAAACTAACCCCCCTCACAAATGAAATTGGCCATGTGCTTTCAGCTGTACAGTTCACTATGCCTTGTACAGTTCAGACAACCTTTAAAATGCCTTTGGCACAGGTCCTTGTTGCCTAATTCTGCATTAAATGCAAATGACTCATTAAATGCAAATGACTGTAAACTATTTTCCTTTCTGCAGTTATCTTTGGCAAACCTACAGCACCACTTCTTTTGTTTTAACAATTTATTCACAGTTCACAGCAGAGCAAGAGGCTGCCATGAAGGAACCAATAGTGCGGCGGTTTGAGGAGGAAGGCAGTCCGTACTACTCTAGTGCTAGGTGAGTGTTGGTCATGACACATCATACTGTATGTTTCAGGCAGGTGTGTGATAAAATGATGCACTGAAAGGCAGTAAGTCATAGCAGTTTAATACTGTTACTGAGAGAACATGCTCGTAGTGGAATGATAATATTGGACAGAGGTGGACCACCGACAGGCCATCAGCATTTGCTTCCAATTTATTTTTAAATCATTTTAATGCACAATGTGCAAACCACAGGAAAGACTCTTTCTGCACAACGAGTGATGCTGTGATGTATTTCAAGTATATTCCTTCTCCATTAGATGTCCTGTTGTTCTGCTAATATGAGCCATCTTTGCTCTTCATTTAGCCCTCTGGGCTATATTTATTTTGTATGTGAGCAGAGCGCACATCAGATGATTCAAACTAAACTTGTGTGTATATGTTGAAGTTCCGGGAGACAATTCAAATGTTAAAATCAGGTTGTATATATATTTATTTAATCAGGAAAGGGCCTCACTGAGATTGACAAGAAAAACAAGAGAAATCTTTTCTGTACCAGGCATGATCCTGTGGATGCCTCTATGAATAGAGGCTATTCACACATTTATTGTAGAGATGATACTAGCAGGAAATGGAGATACTAATGTGTTTTGCCAAGGGGAAGAATCAAAACTGTTGATGACTCCACTGAGTCAACAGAATTTGGCTTTATTGACCACCAATCGAGGCCCCATTAAAGACACTGACTAATAATGATCACAAAGTAAGTCAATAATGTATGAAACCACTTGGATGGATGTGGGGAAATTGTAAGATAATAATATAACAAGTAAAAAGTAAATCAAGGGATTTGTGTTATGTTTTTCAGAGGAGGTTGTTGGGTTGGATTATAGCCATTCGTATGATGTGCAAGTGTCACAATTATTGTAACTGATAATATCATTTTTTTTTTTTTTTTTTACCTTTTTTTAAAAAAAAATCTCTAGTAAAACTGGAAGATGAGGGGGTGGAGACATTTCTATGTCCTTCTTACTTGTAATCGTAAATATTACAATGTATTTCCCTTATTCATGTCTGGAAGAATCTTGTAATACGATTTCAGACACCCCTAAAGTGGACCATACCATTTCTTACCCTTGACGTTAGTTAAACGTCTTGTCTGCCTGCCTCACTCCCATCATTGCAGTGGCTCGCGTCCTCCGCAAGCCAATGGGGAGATGCTGTAGGTTAATGTAAGTAGCTACCTTCAGAGTTTGGGGAGTTTTTAAGTTGTGCGGTATGTTCCCCATGAGCTGGTGTCATGGATTTGATTTATCATCATCTGCAGACTGCAGACAAACAAGATGCAGTAAGAATTGTCGCTGAAGCACGCTTCTGCGCTGTACTGGGTTTCTTTTACGCTCGAGAAAAAGTTGCCCCCCTGATTGTCATTGTGTATTTCGCATTTCGCTTGTGCACAAGTACTACAAGAAGCATCAGATGAGTTGATATGCCGCCGTCTATTAATGTGATGCACTTTGATGTTCTTTTACAGACTGTGGGATGACGGGATTATTGATCCTGCTGATACTCGTCTGGTTTTGGGACTGAGCCTCAGTGCAGCACTGAATGCACCAACGAAGAAGACACGTTTTGGAGTGTTCAGGATGTAGTGCTCATTTGGCTTGTAAAGGAGGTGTAGACCTCAGACCTATCTGTCAGAGTTGGACATGTACTGTACTTAAACTAGTCTTTGTAGTTACTTGTGAGGTGTCACCTGATTAAGAGCAACAAACACAGAAAAAAAGACGAAAAATCACTTAAGTAGAATCACACAACCTTGGATCCATGGGGATGTGATTGGATGGTGTGCTGTTGTGGGACATTTCCACTATTAAGTTGTGCCTTAACTGTTACTTCACCAGTGTAAATGCAAACTGTACTAAACTGTTTCCTTCCCGTTTTCCCCACTTTCATGGATTGGGTTTTTTATTAAATACTGTAAATGGAGACTTATAAAAATGTGTAAACATACAAGTGCTGTCTTTTTATTCAGGACCATTTAGTGGTAACTGTACCTGATAGAGGGATATCAGAAAAATAATCTTCATAAGGGGGCGCTGTTTAGCTATAAATATGTGATTGGCCACAGTTGAGAGGGATGGTAGGAGCACACTCACATTTTTCAAGCTAAATGCCTTTTAGATGACACATAATGGTGTTCTGGTATTGACAGAGGAGCTTTTTTGAGGCAAATCATAATAAAATAAAATTTTTGAAGATGTCTAAGCTCAGTGCAATTATCTCTATATGCCACAGAGGAAGAGTGCTTAACTTAACCAGCTGGCCACTCTCTCCCCCCCTCTCATTTCTGTTTAGTCAATTTATCTCTTTAACTGAACATGCTGCACACAGTTGGTGTGCTCACATGTTGGTGTAGACCATCTGAGTTCACTCTGGCAACAAGTTACATTTTTTCCTCCATAGGACTTTTAGAGGCCAAGGATTAGGTGCTGCAGTGGATTTGAATGTTTGAATGTCTTCCTGTGAAGCCAGCTGGTTAAAATGCTTTACCGGAAGCCCTTCATGCTCCTCTGTGTGTGACTGTGTGGCTGGTACACTGAGGCTGTGAAGAGCCTCACCTTAGGGAGAGCAGAAATAACTCGGGCCATGCTGTGTGTGTGTGTGTGTGTGTGCCACCCCCACACACATTCTCCACCACCTCCTACCACCAATTTTTTTAAACTGGTTTGCTGGTTATGCTTTCATCGTCTTACACCACATGTCACCTCGGGAGGTATTACCAAACAGCATGAAATGGTTTTAAAAGTTTAGATTTTATAGAAAGTTGCCAGAGATATTGTGATCTGATGATTCAGAGAAGCTTTGTCTCATACACGTTGTCAAGGTATGTGATAAAAGAAGTAGACCAGGGAGAAGTCAATCTGGAGTATTTATGGCGATTTATGATTTTACTAACCTAACCCTTTCTTGCTGACTGGGATTGCTTTTAATTGCAGTAATAATCACTCACTGGGTGGCTTCCAGGTCTCCTTTTACAGAAGGGTGAAGTTGCCCTTTTGTCTGGCCAGAATATCTGGCAAGCTTTCCATCCGATGTTGAGTATTTTGGCTTTGAGGTCGCGCAACTCTTCACAAGGAGGATGATGGCATTCTCCAGCGTACACTGGATTAAAAGGCGATCAGGACAGGTTGCCAGACACACGGACAGATTCTCTCATTAACAGCTATGTTCAGTCAGTGTGTCTAAACTTGAATGTCTCAGGACCACTGGAGGAAGCAGAAGCCACTGGAAGAGGCTCAAAACCATCAATTCTGCATTCAAAAGTATCAAGTGTCAAACGGGGCACTAACCTTTAGAGCAATGGTTCCCAACCAGGGGGTCCCAACCCCCATCATGGGTCACCAGAGCTCCATGGGTGGTCGAGAAGCCCTCTTGATTTTAAGGGTGTAAGAATTTTTATATATATACAGAACATAATATACATGCATTTCATTAATTTCAAATCATAATACGGACATAGAATTGTGTTCGGAAAAATCGTCTGATCCACAGGAAATAGTCTGTTCAGAATTGTATACAAGTTGCTAGTTTTACGCAAACTTCATGCAGGTATTAAGTTCTCTATATAAGTTAATTGTACAGTTAATTATTCTGTGCTGTTATTGTTTTTTATGCAATGAATATAATGAAATATACATAAAAATATATGGAAGGAAGTCAGCTACTTTTTCCCCTTTTTTTTGTATGTGGGTGGAGGGCGGTTGGGGTCGTCAGTGTACATACAATGGTAAAATAGGGGTCCCTTAAGAAAAAGGTGGGAACCACTGCTTTAGAGGGCCGCAAGACTTTTCATACATTTTGTGACCAAGTCGTGTGCATCTTTTAAAGTGTCATTATAGGGATAAATTGTCTCTACAGCCAGGCCGTTCCAGTCAGATACAGTGAAGCTGCACTCTAGCTGAGATCATTATTGCAGTACTTACTGGTGAGGTCAGCCGTACACGATGGATTGTTCTGCGTGGGTCGTGGTATCCAGGGAATCTGGAAATCTTTACAACTTTGAAGAAACATCCAGAGTAAACTTGCCAGTATGCCAGTTACCACCGTGTTACATAGTCACAGCAAAGAATATTTTCTCAGGTGGTATTGTTCTTCCACATCCTAGTCAAAGTGACAGGCACGTGCTACTCCACACATCTTACAAGTCATGATTGTTGATTTTTACTGCACTTGAGTGGGAATGGATAACTGGCTGAAATGGTATCGACTCGGATCTCCTCCAGTTAAGGCAAACTACAAAATAAAAACACTGAATAGGATTCTTGCAGTCTAAATGAAACAAACTCCAGGCAGATTGGATGAGTTAACTCTGAACTAATTTACCCGAAACACACAAGTGCGTTGGGTTTGTTTAAGGTCGGCGACAAATTGTCACAATGTGAAATTCAGCCTGCTAATCATTCTTAACCCCCTAGACATTTGTTCTTCCTTCAGTGCGAACAAATCAGTTTAATGATTCATCAATGTCAAATAAATTATACCCAACCTGATTCAGGAGCTCATCCACTCTCTGACAGATCTGCTCGGACAGTTATGACTCATCTTGAAGTCACCCCACATCCTAAAAATATTAGAATTTGGGTCAGTCTTAATGTCCAGTTCTTGGAATGAAATGATAAAATGAAATGATACAGACATTGGTGAAAATGTTGTAATGTTGTAAAATGTTAATTTAGGAGGAAAAGATATGCCTTGTTTTTCCAATTTGAATAAAACTGAATAAAAAAAATGCTATAATTGTGATACCCTTTTCTTTTCAGTTCAATGCAACTATGTCAATGTCATTGTTGGTCAATGGAACAGTTCACATGTTAACGTGTTATCTCTACATTGTGACATTATATATAGGGTCGGTTAGACTTTAAACTGTTAGAAAACAATAACAGAAATCCAAATATACCTATTTGCGATTTGGGAGTGGTGGTGCTGTGTAAATACTGTCAAATCAAATCAAAGGTGTAAAGCGTATAACCCCCCCCCCCCCATATTTTACAGCTGGAGTCTCTGAGATTTCAAACAGAAGTAACATCATTTTCTGTACCAGACTTCTGAAACATGCCATCAGTCCAAAATCATGTACAAGCGGTGGTATCATGGTGATTAAACGTAAGTATGTTTCTTGTGCTGTTAAAGAGGGCACAGAGGGGTTGACATAATGAAAATACCAAGAAAAAGATGAATGATTCCCAACTTGTTCATAGACAGGAATCTTTGTCGAAACACAAGTGTCTGTTTTGTTGCGAATGAAACACACTGCAATGCAGAAGAAGCTGCAAATTCAAGTAGAAAAATGGTCCCATTTCTCAATACACACCTGTATCTGAGTTCAGAGGGATCAGATCAGATCAGATCAGGTCAGATGCTCTATTCCCCCATCTTCTTCCCCTCCCCGCCCCAACTTTCCGTCCCGGGTCCTGGGAGAGGAGCCTCCGGGGGCAGCTGCAGCCTCCGTGCTCCTCACTCGGCCCTGTGTGTGTGGTGTGTGGTGGCCCGGACGCCGAAGTGACGAGCCTTGTGGTGCAATCTACGTCTGCACCGTCCCCGGACTGACAGGGCCGGAGGTCCAATGAAAATAAGTCGACATATTGAGGTTGTCAAATCAAAGCCAAAGGGGAGGCGCTGTCCCGTCGTCGTCTGAATTACGTCATGCACAAACAGCTGGTCGTTGGCAAAAATCTGAAAAAATGTAGACCAGCACAGCGACTGAGAACTGCACCCGGGCTGGAGCCCTCCACTAAATATTTTGCTCTTAACGATGTGGCAACTGGAGCGTGTGGGCTCAGGATGTAGCCCTCCGAGGCTCCTCTTGCTTGTTTACACCTATCTCTGCGCTCTTGGAGGTGAGTGCTTTCCGTTCACTGTGTGTTGCTTTGATTCACGAGGAGCTGTTCCTTTTGTCGGGGGTGCTGAAATCCTCCCAGAGAGCAGCGGCGGCGGCGGCGGCGGCAGCATCGACTCCCGTCTCTGGTTTGAATTCAGCCTCCTAAGCATCCACAGCTGCTGCTTTTAGTCTCGGCCACCAACAAAAACCGTTTTCATGAGCACAGACTGGCTTCAGTTGCGTGACGCATGGGGAAGGTTGTTGCTAATAATGGCACGCAACACATTGACAGATGCTCCTGTAGGTACGCTACGATACTGAGGGCTGAATGTGGCCACAAGAAGACACATCAGGCTGGACGCTCTCGTTGCTGTTGCCTTTGCGTGTTTGTATATTTGTTTGTTGTTGTTTGGCTTTGTTAAAGAAGGAAGGCAAAGGCAAGTTGAGGCATAATGCAAAACATATGACCAAATTCATCGGACAATAAGGCAATGTTTAAGTTAAGCCTTCTTATTTCCTGTTCTTTCCTTCCAGATTTGATTGGATAACGTGGCAATATTAAAGTCAAACCTTTAAAATCCCTTTCAGTTCGGCTGCTTTTATCTTAAAATGTGCCCAAAATGTACAACATACTTTTCTTTCTGTAGATTTATTACCTTCTTATATATAAAATATTATATAGGCAGACATGAGGATTGTTTTTCTCATGGTTTTTGGTGTTCATCCACCAAGACGTCTTTGCTGCTTCAAGACAGAGGCGTGAAACAAAAACCTCAGCCCTCAATTATGGGACAACAATGAATCCATACCTACAGCACACACTGTACTGGCTGTCTTAGGATGTTGCAGTCCCCTGACAGACTTGTTGCTGTTTTCATCAGTTTTGGTAAATCCTCGGACTTGGTTGAAGTCAATAAGATCAGTTTCCCCCTTTACCCTCTTTTTCCTGGATCACTGGGGCTATTTGTTTAGTACACACCAGTGAGGAGGATCAAAGTGATATTTGAGAATTTGGTCTTCTTCTGAGGAGAATTCAGAAATGAATGTTTTTCTTAGAAATAATTGGTGTTTATTAGAATAGTCTTTGTCTCGATGATGAGCTGGAAGACAGTTTGTCCTCTCAGGATAGATGAGAGGTTCAGTTTTGTATTGATCTTGTTAGTATTTCACATGTGACAGCTTTGGCGTTGACGTCTTTGAGGTTGGAAGTGGAGGACACAGTCATTTTCATGGTTGTGTTTGATTTTTGATGCATTTTGTTCCTGTTGTTGGCTGTGAGCAACAAGAAGCAGAGGACAGTGTGTTAGACCAGGAGTGGGAATTGTTGGGCAGTTTACACCAAATTCTGTCTTTTAATCATTGCTGTTACAGATGGTCTTTTTACATCTGTTTTTTTTTTTTACATTTTTAAAATCCTACAAGATCCTGCTAATAAAGGAGGGATTTTAACAAGCAGCCCTTACCTACGCTGTTCCAAAAAATAAAGTTGAAAGACTATCCAGCTAAGCATTCATGGATAAATCTCTAGTTGAGATGACAAAAAGCAGGATTATGTCTATATTAAGCCTCTAACAGAGTAAAACAGTGGTTGGGAGGTGCTCATTGAAGAGATTACTGAATTCAGAGCCTTGCTGTAAGAAAGCCTGTAAGCACTCTGCTGCCTTTATCTTCAAATAAAATGTCTTTATTTTGCTGGCAAACAAACAAGCATATTTAAATGTTTTGGCATATTTACACCTTCACATCTAGTGCAGTTACATTGTGGCTGCTGGATTGTCACTGTGCTGTTGACTTGTGCTGTTTTTTGGGTATGTTTCCTTTGCAGAGTCGTTTTTTTTCACAAAAAGGGGGTTTGAAAATAGATATGCAAGTTGATTCTATTCTAATTTTCTAATAATAGCTTTGCATGTGGGTTTCAGTCATGTATTTAATTCGTCACAACAACCTCAGATGCTGATACGTTTGAAATGTAGCCTGTCTTGTCAGTTGTACCTTATACATTATACAACACTAAGAATCATAATTAATGTGAATCATAATTGTTCTGGAAAACACAAGGTTGGGACAATTACCAATAAAATGTCAGAAAATTTCAGAATATTGACCTTTTATAACCCACTGACATAAATAAGTCAAAGTATTTTTGCACACATGTATACAGACGGGTGTGTAGGAGAATAAATGAGTACTTAAAATAACTGCACACTGTCAGCGCTTATGGTAGATTTATTACAGAGCTATGTTTTGGTACAATGACCGATTGTCAGGCATTTTGACATGCCATGTTTTTGAACCCTTAATATGAAGCTATGTCTACTTGCTAACCCAACAGGGTGCATGTCTTTGAGTTGTGAGCAGTTTAACCGTGTGGAAGAGCGATTTTCCCTCACTGAAATATATTTTTGTACACTGAAGAGGTAAAACGACAAAAAAGTCAGAAATATTAACACTCTTAGTTTCTACCACCAGTAATATTTTGGGGGTCCTGACCCTCAGGTTAGGAACCACTGATTGAGAGTGAGGGTGTGTGGAAGCTTATTTTTGATGTAATAAATGGTGACTTTCTTCTGAGGTTACAATTCCCTAGGAATATGGCGATGAGGAATTCATCCTGATTTAAAGACTTCTTTTGAATAGTGTAATTGCCATCTATAACCAGTCTTATATCTAGAGGTGCAAAATTGGTGACACTTTTCCTTTCAAACATCTGTCCGACCAACATGTAATCAGTCAGTTACAGTATGTCATTAACTTTTAGTGGTTGTAGCTGTGATCTGTAGCTAGAGGAAACCCTGTCTGTTTCTTTCTAATCAGACAAGCAGAACGTACGGTAGGCTTACTGCGCTCCAGCAGTGTTAGTGCCACACTCCTCCTATCGAGTTATAGCACTTCAGTCTGTGACATGTGACCAGTTTCTCCTCAGCCATAGGTATCCAAGGAAATGAAAGGCCAAAAAAGACCCTTAATGTAAAGAAGGCTTATATATAATGCATATAGCAGACAAGAGGAAGGCTGCGATGAGAGGCTGGGTGCTTTGTATGGGATTAGGATTTAGTTGACAGCAAAATTGCTTCATTCTTCCTAGTTTCTGCCTCCTTATTCTGCACCTTTAGTATTCAAGGTTGCTTTCTTAGGTAAGAGCCAGTGCGAGCTTTGAGGACTGGTAAAAGTGTGGGGGAGAGGAGCAGAGCAGAGCCTTTTTTTCTCATTTTCCTAACACACATTAGCACACACCGCACATTCAAAAAACCCTTTTTCTTTACGCATCCAGGCGTCGGAGTCTTGTCACTGTAGAGGGTCACTTGGTTTTCTTTACTCGTGTAATCATCAAGGCAAAAAGCAGAAGCAATAGCAAAATATGCAGCTGCAAATGACAGCATTACTGTCTCGCTAAAACTCTTAAATGAATTGGGCTCACGCTGTTTTAGAGGCACAGGCCTTTCATTGCATCCCCAACACAGTATTGTGAAATTTGACTTTTTGTACAAATTGCTGGTGAGATAAATTATCCCCCAAAAACAGTGAAAGACATCATCGCAGGTATTCCAAGTACAGGTGGTAGAAATAGTTGCTATGCACAAACACAAAGGGAATGTGGTACAAATGGAAAACACTCTCCTCTAGTGAAACATTAAGGTGCCTCCACATTGTTCCCATGAAATACCGCTGCCTGCTTTCTTGTCTACTCATGTTTATGTTCATGATAACACTCATCTAACAGATGCAATATGTTTTAGTATAGCAATTAACTGACTCACACACAATTTCCCCCAGATTCTTCCCACCCACTGGGTGTGCTCGATGCCAGCCAGGCTCATGTGGGTAATATGGGAGATTACACCTGTCACTTGTTCTGCTGCTTTTATATGCAGAGCCTTCGCTGGATGTAATCCAAGGATTTGACATTATGCAGGACGCGAGTGAGCCTGCATACATACGTCTCCCTCAGCTGTTTTAAAAGGAGTTAAAGTCTGTGATCACATATTTAGATGATCTAGCTCTCAGTTTGCCGAGTTCAAGGAGAAGCTTGTCATTATGGACTTAAGACAGAGAGACTGCTGTTGCCTCTGTTGTGTTTACAAGAATGATAGCGCTGACAAATTGGAAAATGTTTGTTCTTGGGATTCAGTCTTTAAAGAAGTCTTAATCATAACTAATTGTTAGCCACGCTGGCAGCATGGCTAGGGAAGGCAATGTTCTTTGTTGTCTTTTGACAAATATCGGATTGGTTGCTACTTATCCTGTGAAATATCTCTACATGTACTAGATGGATTGGCACAAAAACTGGTACAGACACTCGTGGTTCCCAGAGGATGAATCCTAATTACTTTGACGATCCCCTGGCTTTGTGGTCTAGTGCCATTATCAGGTCAAAATCAAAATTTTGGTACATTTGGTATAAGACTAAAAACCTGCCAAATGAATTCCCATCAACCACAGCTGTACTTTGTGCGTAGTGCAAATCAACAAATGTTTGCATGCTAACACACCAAACTAAGATGGTAAACACGATAAACATTGTGTCTACGTAACAATAGCATGTTAGCATTGTCATTGTAAATACTTCAGCATGCTAACTTGCTAAGCTAAGATAGTAAGCACTGCAAACACCATACCGGCTAAATATTATACCATTAACACCAGCATGTCATGTTGATCTAAATGTAGGTACCATTTTCTGATGAGGATGTGTTCCTTCTATTTATCCTCACAAATATTCAGGGACACGTTCCTTTGGTTCTATTCCCTACAGATTGCCTTTTTGTGACTGAATACTTCACCCGCACGCCTCGTAAGCTGAATGCTTTCAACTCCTTCGCCAGTGTGGAACTGTTCCACTTCAATGTGCCTGACGACACCATGATGGCCGTATGGAACCTCATCACCTTCAAGGAGCAAGGGGGCACGTTTGGAGACAGCTGCCCAAACCGCAATGTGACTGTGTAAGACAATGAGTTTGTCACAACATCTTTGTCTTTTTCTGAAGTTGCTTGTGTTTGGCTTAAAGCCTTTCTTTTGTTGAAGCTAAAGTCCTTCAGTAGGGTATGATAATAAGCATCTTATACACTTTGCCTTTGGGAATAAGGTTATAGCAGCTGGTTAACCCTGAGCAGTGTCCGATATGGAGGAGCTGCTGTTAAAGCATTAGCTTTTTTGCCTGCCAATTTTTTATCATATAGCCGTGTTTGTCATGAGAGCTGGTATCTCAGGTGACTCTTCTGTGTCCCTGTGATGTTATGATTGATGTGGACATGGTTATCACATTCAAATATGTGGGGCTGGATATGATTATTAATGTTTTGGCTTTGAATTTTTCCCATTTTAAATAGAAGATGCCATCTGTGCTCAGGCTGTCAGCTGTTCCTATGGATGAATTTTATACTTGGCAGATGCAGATCTCTGCTGTTTATGAAAATGTTAGGCCTAAAAGGGATTGAATTTCGGCTTTGTGATTAATAGGTACTTCAGGTCAGGGGCTCCTCCAGTAATCAACCCCCTGTTCACCCGCTTCCCTCGGGATACAGTCGTCCCAGGATCCTTTTCTGTGACTCTTACCTGGACTCTTCCAAACCGTACAACAGGAGCATTCAACGTGACCAGCCCTCTCCCTGGTGACTGGTTCCTAGCCGCACATTTACCCAAGGATGAAGGCAAGATCTCAGTCAAGGTGAGCCTGAACATTTATCACAGATAAAAATCATAACAAGAGTTTGAATCTGTGAGTTGTAATTTTGGCATTGTAGTTGGTGCTAACATTGGTTAGGCCTCTGTAGATGGAGCAATTTTGTTTATCTGTCATATTTGCTTTTACTGCTTAAGTTAACCACCAGATTCATCCTTCAACAAGACTAAGAGTTTACAGCTAGCACCTCTGCGAGGCTATACACAGGCAAAGTAATGCTAAATGCTAATGTCAGCATGCTAACATGCTCGAAATGTCAATTCTAACATGCAAATGTTTAGCAGGTATAATGTTTACCATCTTAGTTTAGGGTGTTAGCATGCTAATACACTGCCAATTAATGCCAAACACAAGCTGAGGCTGATCAGGGGGAATGGGAATGTTTTTAGCTTTGCAGGTATTTAGTCTTGTAGGATTGGTGCTAGATGAAAAGTTAAGGGATCACCAAATCTATTACATGAACGTCTGAACCAAATTTCATGGCAATCCACCCAATAGTTGTCAAGACATTTCACTTAAAACCACAAATGTCAACCTCATGAGTTTGTCAGTGGATCACCAAAGTCAGTAGGATTGTCATGACAATAGCTGTTGAGACAGTTCACTAATTACCAATAATGTCAACCTCATGGTGGCGCTAGAGGATGACATGAATGTCATGACAATCTATACAACAGTTGTTGAGATATGTAATTCTGGACCAAAGTGATGGACCGACTGACCAACAGACCAACATCACCTGTTTACTGTAGAGCAGCAAATGAGAAGCTTGATTAACTGTTTTGTTATACATCACTCACTAATGGAGACTGGCAAAATTGAATCTTACAAATGTGAAAGTGTTATGTAATATAACTTAAATAAAATCCACATCTAAAAAATGTTCTTCATGGTTATTAAACTCCCTTTCATGAAAGGAAAAAATAAAATAAAAATGATGTAAGTATTCATTGCGATTAGTATTCCAGCTGGTGCTGCAGAGCTTAAAGAGGCAGAACAGTGTCAGAGTTTTTCTTCATCTCATCATGTTCTCCTATTTGGCCACATAAACACCTGCTGATTTCCATTTCAGGCAATTTATTTGTCACTGGCATGGCGTTCAGTTGTGCTTCCTTTGTGGTTTCCACTGGCTGGCAAAGGTGTACCTGGAATACACAACAATCAAAAATATCATCAAAAGTTGCTATCAGCATTGCATGTACAAGAGAATTGGTATGCTTTAGGGGCACTGGGAATGGAAGCCGCTGTGGCGAAAATGTGACGAGCCTCCAATGACGCACTGTATAGATGGAAATAACCTTTGGAAATACCTTTTCCAGATTCTGCTTTCTGAAGCAATTTTCAAGCAACCAAGATGTGGTGCTTTCTGTTCAGAAAGGAAACACGTAGAAGCATTGCAAGCAGTGCAAGCAGAACAGGAGGGATGCACTCTGCATTTATATCAATCTCAGTCAAATACTGAACTTAACACAAAGGACATAAAGATTTAGCAACCACAAAACAAAGAAGCCGTTATAAACTGTATTTTCTGTCAAACACGTCATCTCCATATGTTCTTTGACTTGCTGAAATGTCCCTTATTGCAATCAGGATACACTACGTGTTTCTCTTTACACAGCAAGACCAGGTGTCTTGATAAGCATGTGTCCTGATTTGAAGTCATCACACATAATACAAAGGTCAGTGTTAATGAGGAAATTGATGGGAAGTGATAAGTGTGGTAAATTATATGAAATGTTTGCCCATCCATCCAGCGATTCTTGTGCTTCTTGATCTGTGTTGGTGCGATTTCCTCCATGTGTAGGGCAACCAATTTATCTTGTATCTGGGTAGTGGTGACGCTAGTTAGTTTTAGGCTGGAGTAATGTAGTAGTAAAAGCAAGGGCAACGGGAATTCAGTGAAAAACTCTTAATATAATCAATCACAATTCTAGAGGGGTGCCTTTTCTCTCACCTACCCATTAAAAAGATCTTACTGTCTTATGATGATCATTATAACCGGGGTTTGACATAGTGGTTTTGCCAGTGTATATTAGCCTTTTATTAAATGCTGGATATTGGCCAGTCAGCATTGTCCACTGTCAGTACAATGGAGTGCGGGCCCAGACTGCAAATCCATAAAAACAGTCTGTAAAAGCTGCAATTAAATATCACTTCACAAATTATTTACTAACTCAAATGTTCGAATGTGTGTTTGTGTTGTTATTTGGCACAATTCTTCATCTAAAGACCAAACACACTAAGTTATCTTTGGTTATAAAGTACATCACAATCTAACATGTTTTTCCTACAATAAATCATTCCTATGTGAGCCTTAAAATTACATTCTGTTTCATTAATGTGTGTAAATGGAATATTCTAAATATAAGAAGCTCTCTCAATATAATGCAATTCAATACAACAACAACAACAACAACAACAATAACTACAGACTCAAAAATAGACCATAGAGTTGAATAAAGCTGAACATAAGCTGTCAAAGGTTGCATTTATTGCAGCACTATTGCGATGGATTGCATTAGATTGTTCAGGTGTACCTTATAAACTGGAAACAGTGTATACCCCAGAGTTTTCCCTAAAATTGCATTTTCTCAGTGGGTCATCCTGATGAAAGAGCTAAAATAATGAAATTAGTCAGGGTTTCAGTGGGGAGTTTTAGAGCTCTATGGCCTAAATTGATTTTTAGAGACTTTAACATCCTGCCAAGACTGAAATTCTGGGGAAAATAAATGAATGCCTGTATCTTTTTTGGCAATGAAATGGTCAAATTTAAAGCTATTGAACACCATCAAAACCTGTCTGCTCTTATAGTGTAAAAACATTGGCCTTGGCATACCCATATTGGTTGAGCCTTAATTAAAACACAACTTGCTCAACAAGACACACATGCAGGTCCAACTGACAGGCTGTAATAAATCAAAGGGTCACCTCGGCGGCTCCCGGACTAATGCCACATGCCACAGTAATTGTGGCTCGAGCAGGAGGGGTTAGCGACTGGTTGACAGAAACGAAGGACCTCATTTGGCATTCACACCTGTCCTTTTGAATCAGGTGCAAAAGGCCCCCGTTCCTTTCTAAAACAAATTTTACAGCAGATCATGTGTAGAAACGATGCACGGCCTCCTGGCTCCAAGTCATTCTGTCTGCTCGGCTCATCTAACAGAGTAATGCGCATCAAGCTTTAATGGTTCAGAACAACGTGAGTGAAATCGTGGGTGCATGTTACGCTGTGTGGCAGGCAGAGGGAGGACAGAGTGATATTAATCCAGGAAGGCGACAGGCTTTATGCGCACAATCCATTAGGAATTTCCAGCCAGTTTGAATGATATCTAATCTCCTCCTTACCAGCTTTTAAGAAATATTGGTGAGTTAACCACTAAAATGTCATCTGAACCACTGCTGTTATCTTTGCAGGGTCTGTCTGAAGAATGCCAGTATCTGTTCCAACCTCAGCTCATTGTCCAGAGGCTAATCGGGATTTCAGTGCTTTATCCTGGATACTTCATCGACCAGATGATCCCCGTTCATAACAGATCGGCACTTTATAAGTAAGTCTTCCAACTGAGCTTCCAAAAGCCAAAAGTCAGGATGAGTTGGTCTCATCCGTCTCTTATGATTTTCCTGGAGTCTTCTCTATGAGCTCATTTTGCATTTTCACTTAAAAAAAAGATGCAATTTCCAAGTGTGTGCTTATAGTCTGAGCACCTTTATTAGCTTCCCCTTCTCCAAAAGTCACCTCAATCATGTGAGCAGAGCAATATTCATTGTTTTTCAAGGTTTATGTTCATTTTTTCATGATCTATTGAAGGTGCCTAAAGGAAGCAGAGTCAATTTTATGTGAGTTCTGCATAAAAAAAATGTGAAGGGTATCGAAATGTTTATTATTTAAATATGTTTGTATTTACAGTATCTAAAGTATGTTGTTGGGTGTGTTTTTAGTCTTCATTGTGTGTATGTATGAAAATTGTATACTTTTTTTAATTTAAAGCACCAGTCTATAGCGAGTACCAGTATCGTTATCAAAGAACAGGCAAAATTTCATTCAAATGAATCTGACATTACTTTAGTTATGAAGTTACTGCAAAGTTGTCACCTTACCATGAAGTAATTTGTCTATATATAAAAAACTATAACAGCAAAGGCATGTAGTTCTCTTCTAGGAGTAATTCTTTTATTATTTTATATATGGTACTCTTCTACATTTTGCTGTATGTTATGGCATATAGCCTAGGTTGATAGTATTACTGCCTAAAACATGTTTCTGTGTGTGTGTGTGTTTTTGTCTGTGCGCTTGTGCAGAGTGTTCATCCCCAATTATATATCAAAGGTGAAGGTTCAGCTGGTGAACTGCAGCACCAAGAACAAGAGTAGTGACAGTTGTCCCGTGGTGCTGAAGATAAGAGCGCGGGCGCCACCGGTACATAACTCAAGTGCCCTCGACTGCAGGGAGTGGAACCCTTGTGAATTAGACACCCTCGTTCCTGCCTGGGAACAATGGTACTACATCTTGGTGGAGAGATATCTCAGTAACTGCAACGTCTACTTCCGCATTGGGGTGCAGGTCACAGGTGAGTTTGTTTTACAGTCAAAAGGTGATTGATGAGTCTTTTTTTTTTTATGCTTATGAATTTTATTTCTGGCTCGTTGCGAATTTCAGTTGCCTCAGAGCTCAATTTACTTTTCAAGGCTCACTTTACAACAAGTAAAGTAAGTATTATTTATATTAGAAAAACAAACAATAAACACATTAGAAAACCCTTTTCTTTTACCTCCACCAGGGTACTGGCACCCTAATATATAGAGTTATTATATTTTATTAAAGTCAAGCATGATATTTACACTAGTATTCTTGTCTTAATATTTTATTCGGAAGTCCAATCAGTGTTTTTCATACTGCGATGTGCAGGCGGTTTTGTAAATGAGAATATTTGACCAATTTTGCTAATTAAACAAAATTATTTAATGATTAATGACCAGAGGTAATGTGTTGGGTTTCTCTTTTCTCTCATCATTTTCACATAAATTGTGGTGATGTTTATCGCCACAGTCCGTCAGCTGTTTGTTTCCAGTGTTGTACAGAATTTTTCTTCCTGCTGCTTTTGATGTGTAATTTAAGACGATACCGGGATGGTTTCTATAAACCTGAGAACTCATATATGAGGCCAAACAAAAGCTCATAGTAGATCTCTGCAGCATATCATATCCAATATCCAAAATTATACAGTCAAAGCTAAAAGAACTGTGGCTTTCAATTTGCGCAAGCGCTCTTTAAAAATAACCGATTGTTAGGTGTAATTTTGTGCTCGTATCAAAGCAAACATCTCCAAATGTTTCTTTCAAAGTGTGTCCAAGATACACTCATTCTTCTCACAGCTACGTGGGGCAGAAATGTTATTTTGGACATGTATTTTGATGGGAAAAGCGAGGCCAGTCACAGTCGGACCATTATGAGGCTTGTTGAAGAAAAGACCGGAGCCCAAACGGAGGCGATTCATATAGGATTGCTAAGAGGCCAGTGATACCACGCTTAAGTGCTACATGCTGTTTTGGTGTTGTGGAGAGCTGAGATATTCTTTATGCTCACTCCACAGGGATGGCTCACAAATCTGTGGAATATCTACTCCCATGTAGCGATCCCCTCCCTCTGTTGGACACCATACAGTGCACTTTGTCACCATGGCAACACAGACACTAATTATTCACACTCTGTTTCTCCCCCCGCCTGCCAAGCAGATCTTATTTGACCTTTTGTGGATTTAAATTGAAGAACACCTCAGGTTCAGGGACCATCTGGAGTCCTCACCTTCTCACGCTTTCTCGCTGTTATTGGTTATTGTTTTATGAGCTGTCTCAGAAATATGTGCCCTTATTTGAATTCTGTCCAATTTACAGGTATCACGGTCGCTGTTTAGACAGGAAGTGGTGAAACTAGGTTGCACTTTATTATTTATTATAGTTGTTTATACAGTTTTTTCACTGCAGGTGTCTTGCCCTCAATGGAGGATTGGGCATTGAAGATTTAGAATTGAAGAATTTATGCATTATGCTGTATGTTAAAGCAAAATGAAGCCAATTCTTTTGATAATATATGTTATGAAATTGCATGTTTACACAGCCCTTCCCACCCACGCATATACATACATAAACGTGTTATATATTTGGGTCTTTACTGATTTTACACAGATTTTTCTTGTTTCTACCCAAGTTACATTTGCCTCAAACCAGCAGTATTTGGTATTTCAGTATTTTTAGGAGTGCTTCAGCTGCCTGAGCAGACATCAAAATACTTCAAACCCTTTCAGAGACAACACTATGCAAACGAGGCTGAGCTAGAAAAGCCTTTGAAATCCTTTCCCCTTGGGGATTGGCGATATTTGATGGTACTTTGCCAGTTGCCATCAATGACCGTTTTGCAGTGAGTTGCTTTGTGTTGAGTGAAAGCATACTGTTTGCAATTACTGTGAATCTTTGTCTCATTAAAAAGCAGTGTACAGCGCAGAACCTTGCTGTTTACATTATGGAAGCCAGCCGAAGGGGATCATTTCAAACATTTGCAAAAGACTTGGTTGCTTAGCATGCATAATAACACAAGTAAAAGAACTGACTTGGTTATTGCCTGTTTGTTTGAGATTTGCCAGGGATTGGTTGTTTGATGTTATGATAGGGATTATTGTTACATTACACAAGATGCAAGGTGCATTTTTAAAAACCTTCTGCAACAAGCCAGTGAAACTCCACCAGAATGTTCAGCTCATACAGGAATCAGTTTGATTGATTTCCTATGAGAATTTGATTTCTTCATCCTCCGACTAGATTGCTCCAAGTCCAATCTGTCAAAGGACCAAGCACAGCCCAGCTCCTCCATGAACATGCCCCAGTCTTTTGGAACAGCGATGGGTTTCTCCCTGTCTGAGACGTTGTCAATGGCGGCCCTGCCCAGCCCGTCGCAGAACGCCAGTTACCTGCACACCTCGGAGGACAGCATCATTTACCTCACCCCCACCGCCGCCACTAACAAGTGCTGGCCCATCCGTCCGACTCTGCGCAATGAGCTGGACACCTTCTCTGTGCACTTCTACGTCTTCTTTGGTCCGAATATATCCATTCCACCGGACAGAGCCGCCGTGTTCGCCATCAACCTGATGCCTGTTTTAGACAGCGGAGGAGTCCTCAACATGGAGCTCAAACTCAACATGGTGAGTTTTCTCTAGTGACACTGTTCCTGCTTGTTTTAAAGGCATAAGACAATTTGCTCTTGCTCATATTGGTGTTTTTAGAAAGGTATAAACACTACTGTTACTGGTTCTGTTAATATTCTGTTTACTTATACAAGAAAAACGAGATTATATTTTCATTTATGATCAGTTGACTGAATGTGATTTGCTTGTTTTCATCATCAACACACTTCAATTAAAATGTAAATTTAGCTTCAGTTATACATCCAAAAAAAGATTGAGCGTTTTATTAAATATCACAATAATGCTTGATATATTGTATAACTACTGTACTCCTGGTATATCAGTCAAAATGTTTAAGGATTATTACAGGAGACATTTTGGTTCAAGATGCTGAACAGGGCTCTGCTGCCACCCTCACCCTTTATCTGCTTTATCAAATTGTCTGGCTGAGTGTTGCTTGCTAAATATGGATGCTCGTATGGTCATACTTTGCTGTGAGAGCTGAAAAAGTTCACAGCGACACAGGCGCCAGTGTTTGGGCTTGTGACATATGTCTCTAATTGAGAGCGAACAAAATGCATAACTCAGCCAAGCAGGATTTGATATATCTTTGTTAAGCTGTCCTTCAGATATTAATGGCATTAGGAATGCACCTGCAGTGGCTCTGGAGGTCCACAGGGAGCCAGAAACTGGAGAGCTACAGGCTGGCAGATGGACTTTGAAACATTTTACTCCTAATAGAAAGCAAGCCAGTCAGTGTTGAAACAACTAGAGGATGAAGCATAGAACTCTAACAAATATCTTTGACTGTTCAGTTCAAAGGAGTAACCTGACATTTTGGGAAATATGCTTTTTTCACTGTCTTCTTGGAAGTGATATCAGTTTCATCTCTCAGCAGTCAGAGAAGATATTGGTCAAAGATATTTTTAGCCTACAAAAAAAGGAGGAAAAATACGCCCTTCTAACAACTCAAAAATTAACAAAACAATCTCACCACATTCAGTAGCTTTTCTCGAGCTTTCGCTCAAATCACGGCATCTTCCTCAGCAGATAGAATTGTTGTCATGTAACATAAAAATATCTTAAGGTTACTATCTATGCTGATTTGAATAGTAGTTGAATTACTACAGGGCGTCCAATTAGAACTGGCACAGTCACTGTTTCTTGGTTGCTTCTTTATTGTTATCTATTGAAGATGTGTGAGGATAGCGGGTTGTTCTGAAACAAATATGAAGGGAATATACAGTATATGAAACAACAGCAAATAATAGTGGGCCATTACACGTTATGGAAGAAATTATATCCCTTTGTTCCTAAATTACTTTCAGCTGAAGTGATGAAAATATCCTATATCAAGGAATAGTTCAACCACAACTGCCATAACATAGATTATATAACAAAGCAAATTGTCTATCATTGCTACAATGCATAGCATGAACAGAAATTGTAGTGTGTCACACTGATGATAATAACCAGCCCTGACGGCAAATTTAACAAAGTGGGATGTGTTGTATTTTCCCGCTACAGTGTGGTATTTCATTCACATACATGCACTTACATGCACATCAAGCCTTAACTGATTACCTGCACAGTCAATCAGTTCTGTGCCGCACCAATCACAGAAACATGACGGTGGTTTAGTGCAGTCATGGTAATTAACAGCAAAAAAACTGTACCCATTTCCATAAATTCACTTACACATTGTATAAAATACCAAAATTGGTGGCTGGGAAAGTGTCCACACTTGTTATGGACACAAGTGTGGACACACACTTCCACTTCCCCTGCAGTGTTCAATACATAATCTAACTGCTCTAAACTCAAATCAGTATGCAACGTAAATAGAACTGAAAGGTTTAGTCAATGAATTGATTCCGTGATTGACAGAAAATAACTCATGTTTTAATCATTTCCTGTTTTTCTTCATTTTCTATGATAAACCGACAAAATAACACATTTGAATATAATGTCAACTTGGGCTCTATGAACCTATGATGTGTATTTGTTTTTCTTTTAACCATTTTCTGAGATTTTATAGATACAATCATTAATCAATATATCAAGTAAATAGTGCCAGATGGAGTGATGAGGAAAATAATCGTTTGTTGCAGCCCAATGTGTAAAAAAAGATATGTTTGGATCTGTTGCCATGCAGCCTGTGTGCTGTCTCTCCCTGCTTTCAGATAAGCTAGGCTAAACACATCTTTCATCTCCACTGAACGCACAGAGATGAAATTGATAATCGATCTTCTCATCTAACCCCTGGCAAGAAAGCAAACAGCCTTATTTCCCAAAATGTCAGAGAAAAACACAAATAGTCGACTTATAAGGAAATGAAAATAATTGACTGTAATTAATTTGGTGGTTTAATGATAGATTGCTCGGCTGATGTGGCAACACGGTGGGTTACCATCTACTGTCACCTCGCAGAAAGATCGTCCTGGGTTTAAACGGCAACCCTGGTTTTCATGTTGTCCTCATGTTTATGTGTGCTTCATCCTACAGTCCAGTAGGGAGAACCTCTGTTTGTACATCTGTTAGCCCGGCTGTAGCGATATGTTATGGGTGTTCTCCTGCCCCGTGCATGCTGGGATATAGCCTGACACCTCCCACCCAGTTTAGGCATAAATGTGTATAGCTGGTTGATTTTAAATCAGTGAAACCTGGTTGCTGTGATTGTTGTACGAGCCGCGAGATGTATTCTACAGAGAGACTGTCATACTATATTATTCTATGGACAGATTCCTCCCCCCTCTGCGGTGATCTGTCACTTGCTTGTCACGGCCGCAGAATCCAGTCAGCCGCTGCCAGTGGGGGACTCTGGCAGATTTGCAGGGCTTTAGGAGACAATAGCTGGAGCTGCTTGTCTGCCTTGCATCACTCTCTGTGAAAGAGTGTGAAAGGAATGCATATGGCTTTCATTTCCACAGATACCTGAACTGGCAGTGGATCGGTTTAATCGCTTTAGATCCGTTTTTCCAAGTTTTCTGTAGGTAGGGCTTATGCAGAGAAAGAATTTGTAATTTGCACTTTAATGAACGCTAGTCCATGTATGCCTTGTTAGCTTTTGTATGTTAGAGTTGTTTTTTCACAGTAATACACTATCCTCTGGGTATTGGGGCCCAAAAGTGACATGGGGAATAAAATAATAAATCAATAGATAAATTAGCATGATGCATTAAAAATGAATTAAAAATAAATGTTGCCAAAAAATAATAAATACATGGGCAATGGCAATAATTAAATATACATATATATCTACGTCTACATTTATTATCAGCCAATGAGAGCCAGGAGAGACCATGACATAGTTGTGTGACACTATCTCTCATCGTCACCCATATATATGGAAATGTGGCATTAAATGTGGAAATAAAACAATGTGGAAATACATATATAAACAAATATATTTAAAGAATGTAGAAATAAATACATTCAGGCAAATTAATGGTTTATTTATTCACCATGCTCATTATTTATTATTTTCTTTATTTATCTGCCGTGTCACTTTCAGGCCCCCATATATGATAACTTGTTTGTTAAATTGATGTAATAGTGGATTGTTTTTGCTGTTGCTAGGCAGCTTTGGTATGTTCCGAGGGTGAGATATTTGCGAAACTTTTGTTTTTATTACAATGTCCAATATGAGTCAAAACATGAGATGGTTTACTGAGCAAAAGTAAAACTCATAATGGAGTTTATTTTAATTAGTTTGGGCACTGCAGCATATAGAAAACATGCCAGCTTCATCCATGTTCTTGCATCAGTTGGCATTGTGTCCAGCCGGGCACATGTCATCAGCATAACTCCTGGGAAATTTAGCAAAGCAAAAGCCACATGAGGACACAACAGAGATGAAGTGGCATTCACCAAAAGCCTGTAGATTTTTTATGATCAGAGTTGTCTGTCCTGCTGTAGTAATGCTTTTGAAGAGATGTTTATTCAGAAGTTTTCTACAGTAGTTTGCTGCAGTCAGTAACCTTGAGCATTGCTTTGTTGGAAGATAGCACTCCTGATTGAATTATGCCTCTGCCACTCACGTTCCACAATCATAACTAACAGCTGCATAATGGATCAGGCATATAAATCACAATATTAAACGTGAGTAATGTAGCAATGTTCACAACAATGTTACAAAGTGCTCTACAAGTAAACAGTAATAAATAAAACTCCAAACAAAATTAACATTGAAATTCCAGACATAATTTTAAAATGGGCCACACACACACAAAAAAAACAGGCAAGCGCAAAAGAAGAATTTATGATGAATTAACAACAATGCCCTGACAACAGAAAGGTATTTTCAGTAGTGCCTGAAATCCTTTTCAGTGATGGAGCCTGGAGAGTGAGAGTGGAGTCGAAAACAAAGGAGTATCCTGGTTTCTACAGCGCATGAATGGTTCAGACAATAGATTTGAGAAGGATCAAACACGTCACAAAATAATCACCTGCATCTTGAGAGATTGCTTCCTTAATTTAATGTTTCCTGTTGAAACAAGGTGGTGGGCATGTAACATGTGCCAGGACCATTTAAAACTGTTGACCAATAAGATATTAAGGATTCTAATCTGAAGGTTAAAGGTGTCAGTACAACATAAATAACCCGAACTATATCATTCAAGGGATATGATAAGTATGGGGAAATAAACTCTTTAACATAGTTTGCCTTTGTTGGTTTGTCGTAAGCCAGTTCACAGACAACATAAAAGTGGCGGTAGCCTGGCTTCATCTAAGCCACCTCAAGTTGGGTCTGGGAGGTGATTTTGTTATATCATTTAGGATGACATCCTAATGAACCACGTCATTAAACAGCACAAAGCCTCACGTTTCCATTTGTGTAAGCTATTTAAAGATCCAAATGCAAACAAAACAGCAATAAAATAATGTGAGTTAAAAATGGGGGACCGGGTGAGAATACATAGTGAATATAGTAAATGTTTGTTTATCATTTTTGTGTGTCCATGAATTTGGGTCGGTACTGTATCACTAAAGAGTTATCCAAAGAGTTACCTTACAGAAGAGACCAGGATTATGATTACAATCAAAAAGGTTCAAGGCCATAAGAATTTTGTTTTAGGTATATCATTTTCTGGAGAAAATGTTTTTCCTTGTTTTTTTATTTTTTTGTTCAGTTTTCAAATAGTTGTCAGATGGGCCAATTACACTGTGCAAAAAACAGTCCTAAAATGGGTGTTGAGTCATATAAGACCTCTGTGGAGCTTTATCTGGGCCAGGAGGAGGGGCAACATTATTTCTTCCTGTCTCATCACACTCTGTCTTCTCAGTCATATAGGCTTAATAAAGCAGTCTTTAAAAACGTCCATAAAAATACTGTTGTTGTGACTTTCTGGGCTTGATCATTTGCATGGACAGATTATGGGACAATAATCACACACAGACGTGTATAAGGCCCCTCCTTTAGCAACATTAGCAGCCCTAATTCTTCGGTAACCAGAAGTGCTGCTATTGGTTGAAAATGGCAACTGAATTTCAGCTTACTGTGCGGTGTATGCACTATGTAGCAAGGATAACAGTGTACAGCCATGTTAGTGGCTCTGAGCTAAATGCTAACACCAGCACGCTAACATGCTTATAATGATAATGCTAGCATGATGATAGGTACAGGTATAATGTTTACCATGTTCACTGTGTTGATTTAGCATGTTAGCATGCAAACATTTGCTAATTAGAACTAAACACAGTAGTATAGAGTACAACTGAGGCTGATGGGAATGTCATTAGTTTTGCTGGTATTTGGTCATAAACCAAAAGTACAATATTGGACAAAATTCAATTTTGACCAGATGATGGTGCTAGAGATCAAAGTTATTGCAATTCATCATTTGGAGACCACGATTGTGTGCACCAAATTTCACAGCAATCCATCCAGTGGCTGTCGAGATATTTCAATAAAGAACTAAAATGTAAATTTTATCGTGGTGGCGCTCGAGGAAAAGTCACAGGATCACCAAAGTCATTAGAATTTGTCCTCTAGGGACTTTGAATATCTGTTGTAAATTTCATGCTGGACCCACGGACTGGCTGACTTGTCTACTTCTGACTGAGCTCTTTGACTTACCAGCCAGAAATGTTGATAACAGTCACTTCATATAAAGAGTCTGGCTTTGGGGGCCTCCTAACCACTTTGCGGCCCCTGGGTCTGTGTCTGGTGTACCCGCCTGGTAACCCATCCATGAGTGTTTCTCACTCAATCCTTCATCTTCACACTGTAGGGCAGAGTTGGGACGAAAGGGGGATGGAGGGGGGGGGGGCTATCTTGAAATGCCAGTGGGTGTGATTTAGTCTTACTATCAAGAGAGTACAGGCCAGATGGTGTGTTTAGGAAGCCTGAAATTTCAGCACCTGGCAAAGTGTTTGTTGAGTCATTGCATTAATCAACAACTTTGCCAAGTCCCTGCATATACATTATGCTCATTTTGTGCTGGGGGGGTTGATAGAAATCTTATTTATTCAAGAAATAATTGCCTAAAGTTATCCCCACCACCAAGTGCATTTCTCTCTGGACTCAAAGCAAATGCATGTAATGTGCTGCATCTTGTTCTGTAAAGTTTTTGTATGAAAAAATGATGTTTACTGTTATTGACAGGCAGCTTCAGGTTTGGTAACTTAGTCGGACACTTTTTGAAATAGTTGTGAAACATTTCAACGCTCTGCTGCACCTCGTCTTCATGCCCAATAACAGAGACACTCCGAATAAATTAGAAGGAATTTTGAAACTCAAGAAGTGTCAAATTTGATGCCTGAGTGCACACTGATGCTTTATGAACACATGCAGTAATTTCTTGCTGATATTTGTACTCCTGTTGTTCTTTTACTGATAACACCAAATTGGACTGTAGTGATCTTCTTTCACCTCCCTGCAGAGTGAGCCAATTTGTATAAGCATAAGCAGTTCCCAACGCTTGAATAATTCTCCAGGATTTTTTCTTTTTTAATGCATGAGCGTGTTAATGTATAATTGATGCTTTAAGGAGATAAACTGCCAACATCTTCATTTAGGTGCCTCAGGCAGACAGAGGGAGAGCAGTTTCACTTGATTTGTTAGTTTTAAAGTTTACTATCTCACGGCTGAGGGGAAATGAGACCTGAGGTAATCATGAACAGTGTTAGCTCACCGGCATGATGGCAGCAGATGGTTGATGGTTGGATGGATGAATGACGTTTGCTTGTGTTTCCTCCTGCAGACTACGCTGAAAGGAGCTAATGTCACAGTGTTTGGCTGCCTGAACCACGGGATGCCTCTTTTCTTGCGGGAAAACTCATCACTGAAATGTGAATCAGGTACGTCAAAGTTAACTTTGACAAAATAGAAACATGTTTTGTAACCCCCAAATGAATGAACTATTATTGTTCCATAAGAATATTACAAGCAATTAATGCTTTTTCTGTACTTCACCTTTGAACAACAAAAACACTTCGAAGCTCTTCTAACTCCCAACACTATTCATACACAATTTATACCAACCGTTTTGCCTAAACTTCAGCTCGCACTTCAACTTAACTTCTTTCAGGACTTCCACTTCAAGTTCAATGTGTCGCCTACACACGGCTGACATTTCAACTCCTTTCAGTGATTGAACTTCAAGTGAATCTTCAACTCCTTTCAGCACTTTCATTTCAAGTGATTCTTCAACTTCACCTTAGTGCTTACACCTAAATTGACAACTTATTTCAGTATTTCAAGAATTAGAAATGTTTTGACTGCTAAATTTCAGAAGCAAGTAAATGTACATTTTCTGTAACCTTTTCTTGTCAATGCTTTTTCTGTAGAAGTGAAGTTTTAAACTCTCTGTTTCACTGCTCTGTCATTGTTTTCTTCTGTCGCAGAATCGGCGGCCGGGTTTTTCCTTTCTGTGAACGCCTCGGCTAATATCACCAAACTGAGGATTCCCTACCCACAAACAGGCACCTGGTACCTCAGTCTGCGCTCTCTGTGTGGCACTGAACATGGGTAAGACTGTTTCTGTATTTCTATAGTTTATCCTGTATGCTTACACTCTGCTTCACTGGGGAACCTAACTCCACTACATTTAAAATTATACATGAAAAGAAGCTGCTGGCAAAAAAATTCGTTTTTGTGTCTTTAAAGGAAAATTATGATGATAGCTGTTTTCCCCATTTCCAGTCTTTATGCTACGCTAAGTTAGCCAGCTGCTGATAGTAGCTTCATATTTAGCGTACAGACATAAGAGTGGCATCTATCTTCTCATCTAACTCTTGGCAAGAAAGCAAATAAGCGTATTTCCCAAAATGTTAAACTATTCCGTTAAAATGGAAACAGTGGTGTAATTTTTGTGCTCTGGAGTAGTCAACCCAGAGTCCTGAAAACATAATTTACAAGCAGAAATTCACTGAAACCAGCTGAATGACTGTTGCTCATAAATTTTTGACAGTCTCATAATAAATTCTTTGGCTTGGTCCCAGTGCCCCAAAGCAACCTCTGAGACACAATATTTGCTGTCAATTACAGGAAGACAATTGCAAAATAGGACATTCAGTATTTCTTAAAAACTCATCTTTGTATAACAATCACTAGTATATTTACCAAAATTAATAATTCAGTGCTGTAATTAAGACTCACTGTTTAAACGGTGCAGCCTCCCTCATTCAGCCACATCCTCTCCCATCTGTCACCTGGCAGATTAATTTGGGATTGGCTTCATAAATGTGCTTCTGGTGCACACCTAGCATATGACATGGGAGAGGGTTGGGGAATTTGAGGTTTAAAAAGCAGATTTTCATATATCCACATATGCATATCAGCAATAATTCAAATGATTCAAGTATGTCTTTTCTGAAATGGCACACAGACCTGCAAATTGAAAATCCACCCTAAAATATAGTTAAACATTTTAGCAGGGTACCTTGGTGTACATCATTTGTGTGGTTCAACATACTGTAACAACTTTGAATTACTTTGAGATATTTTCACAAAGGCTACAATGAATCTGACTGCAGAACATTTTCGTATCTTTCCAAAACATGAATAGTGAAAGTCTGTTAGTCTTCAAAGAGCAAGAGCTTCTTTTTCTTCATCATTTTGTGCCAACGTTCAGGTAGAAATTTGTTGTAAAAGAGACAGAGACACTAGTTTTTCACCTACAAGACATGTTGGGGTTTTTATAAAGGGCACAGCCCTTTTCTTGACTTGACTTTCACGTCCAGTTTAATTCTCAGATGAATGCAGTACACACTATTTCTCTGAGGGTTGTTTAAAGTAATTGTGAGAAATGTCGGAAAGAGGAGGAGGGGAAAATGTTTCCATTAAGTTGTCCAACGCAATGTTTCTCACAAGTTCTTAAGTATTAGCTATTCAGCAGATTGAGCTGTTTTGCCGAACCCTTAATGGCACGAAAATGTGAACAGAATGAAATTAAGCAGATTTTTCACGGGCCACTTGGGACTTCCAATTGAATTTGAATAACAAATAATAACAGATGGTGTGGGACATGGTCCCATTCTCACATGAGAGCATTGCTGAGGTATGAAAATGTGAATAACAGTCATATAGCTATGTGTTAGATTTACACCCATTTACACATACTAAATCAATCACGTCTTGTTAGAGAAGAAAGGAGGTAGTGTGAATGATAGGTGCTCTTCAAGTCTACAATTAAGTTGATTGATATAATTTGAAAATAACAAAGCGAGCTGCTGTGTCAATTAAAAAATGGGTTCTGGGAAAAGGCAAAGAAACACATTTGACTCCCTCCTAAAGTTTCATTCTTTGTGACTGATTGTATAAGCTAGCAATTAGAAAAGATACAATGCAAGCACAAATCTAAAAGTTTTTTTTTCTTTTATCTCATGTAGTATCAGAGATAAACAAATAATGTATAGGTCTATGTGCAGTTGTCAGTTTGTAGGCTACATTTAGCTGCATAACAACAACCTCTATCAGGCCGTGAATTCCAAAGGATTTTACCTTTATGTTGAAATGATTCTCAAAAAAGGAGATGTTGACATGAGAAGTCAGAAATTAGAGTTATTATTTCTAGGCAGAGTATTGGGGAAAATTCCAGGTGGGGTACCTAAGTGAGATACCGAAGGAAGGTTAAACTATCACAGTAGAACTCTTTCCCTGTTGGTCTATAAAGCACATACATAATTTGTGGAAAATTACTTTTGTAATTGCTTTATGAATTTGGAGATTGCACAAGCCTAACAGGGTGAAGTTGTTGGACATCTGACAGCCCTAAAACAACCTTCTGATCTCCAACGTGCTGTGGTGATGATGGTCCTGGAGGAGATAAAACAACAAGACTAAGACTCTACAGCCACACTAGCATAATGACAATGTTAACATGCTGATATTTAGCAAGTATAATGTTTACCATATTAATATAGCATGTTAGCAACATTTGCTAATTAGCACTAGACAGAAAGTACAGCTGAGGCTGAATGTGATTAGTTTTGCCGTGCTTGGCCAAAAGATGAACAGTGAAGCGATCACCAGAGTTGTTGCAGTTCATCCTTAGGGGGACATGAATGTGTGTACCAAATTCTATCCAACAGTTGATGAGGTATTTCAGTCACTGGTGGACCGAATGACAGACAGACATTGCCATCTCCAGAGCCTCTAGCGTGGCAAAAACAACTACCCACAAATAAAAAGGTCTAGCTAAAGTGCAGAATATGTCAGCTGAAATCCGTTTAAAAGTGAAAAAGTAGTACATTTCTACCTTCACGCTGGTAAAAAGGGACCTAAATTCATCAGTTGTACTGCAGTGATGTTCCTCATACTCCCCTCCATCTAATGTTCTGCCCGTCTGTGACTTCTCTAGATTTGAGGCGTGCACCAATGTCACTGCCGAGGTGTATATGCGCTCATACCTGACTCCATGCATCAATGACTGCGGGACGTATGGACAGTGCAAGCTTCTGCGCACCAACAACTACCTTTACGCTGCATGTGAATGCAAAGCAGGTAACAATTTACTTTAAAAGTGTATTGCACTTGTCAGTGTATCTTTCAGGCTCACATGGAGAGCTTATTCCCTCTTTGTTGATTTGAATTTCTGCACAGTGTGAATGTGAACTAAATTCTGATTGGGAGGTCTATTTATGTCTTCTTTTGATTCTATTTTGATGTCCTCTTTATTTTAAAATTGCATTCACATTCACTAAACCCAGTTATGGAAGCCAGTTATTAAAAAAACAAAGCAAGTTGTTTGATAGAAGTGGAGAAATACTTAAAATATGGTGTATAGTCAACAATGCCTTTAATTATTAATCAGTAATTAATAATTAGCAAAAAGCGTGACCATAAATTAATAATTGGAAGTGATTTTCAGCTTTTTTTACATACAAGACAAGATAAAACTTCCTCTGAGGAAATTGGGTCAAGACTGCTGCAAAGAATTTCTAATTTGTTGGAAAATACAGAGTGACAAGAAAATGGGAGAGAGCAAGGTGGGATGGTAAAGGTCGCCTTCCAGAATTTAACTGACAATACAGCAATTTAATTGTATGTGCCGCTGTCCAATGAGTCATACAGCTGCCTGGTATTAATCTTCTAATATAAGCCGTTTTGATAAGACAATAAAACAGGCTCTTAATTACGAACAGCTTTTCAATAAAAGATGAGCTTATGAAACTAAACAAAGCATGTCCTCTGAGGCTTTTTTAAAATCCTGCCTTTGATCTTCTTTTATCAGAGCTGGTTTCTCTTCAGTTAAATTCATTGTCATACTTCATATGTGTGACTGCTTCCTGGCAGGCACTTTGCATTCAGCACTTGCCCTTGGCACGTCTCACACTGAAAACCCTCTGTTCAACAGTGTTCACGAATATTTAATTCACACTGTCTTACCCAATCCACCACTTGATAGGGATCCAAATCAAGTGGCAAGGCAGTGGTGTTTTTAACATGGGCAGGAGATCACACCAGGAGGCTCTATTGTGCAGGATAAACAACTTCACACATATCTGTTTTTGATTATTATTTTCCACAGAGAAATGTTTGTTTATAAGAAAGGGCTGATGAAGCATTCATCGTGTTGAGAGATAAATATTTTATCCATTTTAAGAGATACTGTAAACTCTAAAGGGATGCGCTTTTGAAACAAACTGATTCATCTACAGCACAATTTCTTCTCATCCATTCAGCCAAAAGATTTAAGAAGACTGTCCTAAGTTTATTTAGAGTTTAAGGAAGACGGAAACCGCTTTAACTTTCCAACCTATAAAGCCTGCAGACACAAAAGTTCTCCACTCTTAGATCTCTACTTCCTTAGTACAACATACAGTGCTGACTGTGTTTGTTTGTGTGTGTTAGGCTGGGACGGCTGGGGATGCACAGACAACTCGGAGGCCTACTCCTACAGTTTCCAGCTTCTCTCCACTCTGCTGCTCTGTCTCAGTAACCTGATGTTCGTTCCGCCGGTGGCCATCGCTATCCGAAGCCACTACCTGCTGGAGGCTTCAGTCTACATCTTCACCATGTTCTTCTCCACTGTGAGTGACTGCCACACAAACACAGTGGTGCATGTTCTATCCTGTATAAAAAAAACAGAGTTGACCTACAAAATATTTTTGGTTCTGATAACACCACAAACATTCGGAGAGCAGCATTACTGCTTCATGTGCAGCTAAACTAACATTTTCTGTCAGTTGCTATGATAGAAAGAACTACCCTGATCATGATAAGCATATAAATTATTATTATTATAAATGCAAGAGACCAAGTTAAACATTAACCGTGGAGTTTTTCACCAATAGTTGTGCTATGGAGCATGCATACAATCGCATGTTTAGTTTGTATCGTGTATGCACACGAAGACGTACATTAATGTGAGCGAGCAGGCGGGTGACACATTCTTGCCACTGGTTTCATGCTATTCTACTGATCAACAATAGGCGGCAGTAGCACGCAAAAGAGTGTAGCCATGAGTCACCAAAGGCAAGGAAGAAGAAGACTGCAAACGTGGATAAGCTTTTAAACGCATTCATGTGTTACTCTTACGATGACTCACAAACCAGACATCTAATATTTTAGGGTGAAAAATCACTTTGAGTTAAACAAACAACTATTTTAGAAATGTAAGAAATTGTTAAAGCATGAACAAACACAAAAGCATTTTTCAGAAAGTAATCAGGTTGTGACAGTGGCGGCTAAAATAAATGACCAGAGAAACCCATCACTTAGACTGAAAGTAGTCGGGCAAAGCCATCAGGCAGACCACATTCATCTCGCCAAACAATAGTGTGCATGTCAGCGGTTGTCGGGTAAGAAAAAACTCACCATGCACCCATCTATTAGCAAAGAATACATTTTTTTTATGGCAGCTACGTCAGATGTTTTTTCTGGCGCACCTGCTTATTGGTCCAACCGCTGTCTTATCCCTCTTCTTCTAACAGTTCTACCATGCATGTGACCAACCGGGTATTGTGGTCTTTTGCATCATGGAGTATGACGTCCTGCAGTTCTGCGACTTCCTCGGGTCACTCATGTCAGTGTGGGTCACCGTCATTGCTATGGCCAGGTTAAAGTCCATCATCAAACAGGTGGGTACGACTGTAATTCTAACTAATCATCCTTAAAGGAGAGTTAAGTGACATAGTTGAAAGGAAAAATGAGTGTAGGCAACGTTTGTCTTGAATCGATGGCACTGTGCGACACATAAAGAAAATACTAATGTACCAACAGCATCATTAACAATGAACACATATTCTACATAGCTTGATCCAAAAGGAAAAGTTACCGTACTGTACTGGCAACACTCAAAAGCTGTCGTTGCCGAGGTCACCACAAAGGCTCTGATTGGCTCAGTTGTGTCTCTAAACGAAGAAGCAGCCGTTCACAAGATCACCTCCAGATCCGTTTTATTTGCTTGATAAAATGTTGGATTATTAGCAGTGATTCAGATGTCTGGAACCGGACATCTTCTGGCTATAACACATGTCCACTGCCAACACATGAGTTGGGAGCTCCATGTTAGTGGTCAACAACTTTAGATAAGCCCTGAAGCAAAGAGGGATCTGAGGACTGAGAAGCAGAGCTGTAGAGCTGTGAAGGAGAGCTATAAATGAGTATCGCATATGCCTCAATTTTTAGTTATAAATGAAAAGATCAATGTGTTAGAAGCAGCAGCATGTGGTGCTAAATTCTCTGGTTGTTGCAATATTGCGGTGGATAACAGTAAACACTAACAGGTGCACCTTCTCCCTGGGTCACTCCCTGGCTGCACACCAAGATGGAGCAGTCTCAGGGAAAATGTGTGTGTGTGTTCATGTCCATAAATGAGACAGAGAGAGGGGGGAGGGGGAGAGTGGGTGGAGTAGTGGGAGGGAGGGAGAGTATACGAACATCTGCTGTCCTCTAGAGTTTTCATTTTTGCTGAGCGCTGCAGTACGCAGTCACTAATCAAATCGTACATGTCAGGACTGGCAAGTGGAACTGTGTGTGTTTGTGTACTGGAGAGAGAGAGAGTGTGTGTGTGTGTTTGTTTGTTTATGTCCATGACGACAACGGTAGCACCTGATAGTGTGTGTGTGTGTGTGTGTGTGTGTGTATGTGACTTCTGGATCTTCAAAGGTCTAAAAGTCCTCACAAATATATGAGTATTTTGCAAGACATTTTTGCTGGTTCACATAAAGAAAGAGCTTCAGGAGATTTGGTCATCTCAACTTGCTGAAGGTTATTGCTTTGAAATGATATAAATCACTTTAAAGGACAATTTCATTTTATTACAACTTGGGTCTCATCTTCTTGGTATCCTTTTAATTTAGTATTTATGTTATTTGTATCTCTTGAACGAAGAGGCCGCGTTAATTTACTCATTTCTAATTTTACTATGGCGCTAATAAACATTTTCAAAATACATCATTCTGACAATGATGTACAAATGATCAACAGGACAGGTAGAACATTTGAACAACCGCCGTGACGTTACAGGGAAACTGAGTAAACACAGATTTGTTTGAAAGCTCTGAAAGCTAGTAAGCAGACACTCACCACATACTGTTCCCAAAGGTCAAGACTGAACATTCATGCTCAAATTATTTAAAACATTCAGTAACTTTTAACATGTTTGTTCAGCGTGGCCCTTGTAAGACAGCTTACTGTGGCACTGGCTTTTTACATTCTGTAATCCACACATGCATACATACAAATACGGTATAAATCCATATTACTCTATATTGGTAGGCATGGAAATATATGTGGCAGATAAAAATAGACTTCCTACCAGAATTCCTACGAGCTCGTCCATCACAATGACAGATAATGATTCATTACAGAGAAACTGCCTGTGGGCATCCACGCATTCATGCCTGCATACAATACCTGCGAACATGCATGTTTGGGTGCGACTGTGTGATCCAGCGGTGCAGTATGACTGATGACTGTTGCTGCGCAGAGTCCTCGGGCCGCACCACGCTGCTCGTCTCCTCCTTGGTCTGTGCCAATTAGTCCCGTTCTCCTGAAGGCGGGTCATCCCTCCCCTGCTTGAAAATCCCCAATTTCTCCTCGTGTTCCCTACCCAGCAGAAGAATGCAGACCTCAGGCATCCTGGACAGGCTTAAGTTCTCCCAAAGCATGTGTAGCACAGCTTATTGATTTTTTCCCCTCTCACTTTATCTATTTTATACCCTGTGGCTTTATGTCAAATTGTGAGCTTGACAAAAAAAAAAGTTAAACTGGTATTATTTATAGCATGGGCCTCTATCGGTACCGCTCTCACTCATATAGAGGAAGTTTAGTCGGAAGCACTTTGAAATACCGATTTGACTTCAACAGAACTCAGTAGGCACAGTTATTTTCTGTATTGACTGTTCCCCCTCTGATTAAACTGATGCTGCATTTGCATAATGGCAGGCTTTTACCGTTTTTGTTTAACACAGATTTGCATACTATTGGTGAAAGCCAGCTCTGGCTGTTAACATTACAGGATAAGGCTGGCATTATTTTATTTTTTCTTATTGTCGACAAATCCCATGAAAAGAACAAACAACAATGTGTTAAACTGTTTCTCAATACTTTCTGACTTCACTGCCCTGTCTGTGGTACTCATCTCCAAGACGTAAATCTTCAACAATGAATCACATATGTTTAGGATCCATTGTTTATTGATTATTAATTATATCTCCCAAAACAACTGGGCACTGTTGTATTACTCAAAGATGAGTCAAAAGTGCATTTGTTGAGGACTATTTTCAGCCGCTGATTAATTTGGTGCACCAGGACGCGGTGTGTGGGATTGTATCCAAATAAACTACAGTATGTGTTTTCAGAACATGTCACGCAGTGCAACAGTGTGGATCACTGATGTGTTTTTGGAGAACAATGGAGGTCTACAGCACAGAGGAATAAGCTGTATCAGACAACACTTGTTAGTAGGAGCAATTCTTTGTTGGTGTTGGTCTTTTCAATGGATTGGTTGATAATAACAAACATAATAGAATATCTAACTACGACTATATATGGTTTTCCAAATGAGCTTGCAGGCTAGTTGACATAACAAAGCCAACAACAAACTGTTAACTCTAATTCTCTTTCGCTGTACTACTAATTTTTCTTAACCGTACTGAACTGACTTACATCTACAACACTCCCAGTAAGGCATATCTTTCTTTTTCCTGCCTGTTTGTGGTACATGCAACCTTTTTTAGCAACCACACTGTCTCCATTAGACCTCTATGAATGCCCCAGCTGTGTTAGGAAAAGTAGAACTCCAAAAAACAGGACACAGGTGCAGAAATAATGAAAGTATAGTTCCACATACAGTAACTGAAAATCATCTCCCAGTCTTCAGTAACCATCAATCATTGCTGAAAGATTTGTGTTTCAACTTCAACGCTTTTGTCACCATTTTGACAATTTTGACAGTATCTGTCTCTCCAAAAGCAGCATTGTTCTGTTTTTTGACCACACAAATATCTTCTTATTTACTGAGGATGTAACCGTGTCAACAGTGTTTATGAAGGGCTGTTATTGATCCATGTGTTTTTGTCAAGGTGCTGTATCTGCTGGGGGCGATGTCTCTGTCCATGGCTTTGCAGCTAGACCGTCACGGTCTGTGGAACCTGCTGGGACCCAGCCTGTTTGCTCTGGGCATCATGGCCGTGGCATGGGTAAGGGCAACTCATATATTTACTGCACAGTAGACTGGTAGTGTACAGCTAAAAATGGGTTTATCCCATAATGAATTTACTTTCATTTGAAAACGGTAGCCTCTGCATATAGAAATTGCCATTAAAGTGTATGGGAATATAGCAACAATGAAACATACACTATGTTCTTGTTTGACAAAATGATAACAATTTTAGCTTCTTAATCCTGTATTTCAGAGGTAAAGACTGATTCCTCTCCTGGTCTACAAGGGATTTTTACACAGGATAAAAGATAATTAATTTTAATACATAATGTGTGTGTTTAACATTCATAGACAAGCTGGTGCATGCAGATGAAACGTGTCAGCACTGTCCCTCTATTGTTCCTCACGCCTTTAAGTGTAAAAGGACTTAATCCATCATTTAAGCTTAGGGCTGGAACATGGGGCTGGAACATGTGCATGGCTAAAAACTGTGGGTTCCTGACCAATGAAGCTATTTTACATTAGCATGGAAGGGGTTTTAAAAGTTTTGCAGCCTGTGGGTATTAGTCATGGGTTGTAGTTCCATTATAAGTCAGCTTGTACTTTCACTGACTCTTCTCCGAGTCATAATGTGCTCCCTGAACTGAGAAGATAAAAAATAATAGTCTTTCAGGCAAGGTTCTTGAAAAAAAAAACCTTTAACACAAAACCTCTGACATGAGTTTGAAAGCAAGGTTTGTGGCTTCCTTGGAGAAAGCCTTGCTTTGAATAAAGTGTGGGAGTTGTAGCTCTGAGAGTTATCTTTCTGTGAGCTGAAGGATCCTACAGAAACTGTGGAAGATGAAGTACTGTTTAATTCCACCATGTAAACCCTCCAGTTTTAGCACCAAAGGTAGGAGACAGTATATTTTACCATAGATGAGATTATTTTCTTAACAACAGTGCTTCAGAATTCATGCACAGCACTACTGTATCATTCAAATGTGAGTGCATTCAGAGATTTACATAAAGCCATTGGTTTCCACTATTTGGCTGCTTTTCTTTAGGCTTTGGCACATTTATAATTCAATTATAGATGGCTTGTTGACATATGTTATTTGACAAATATAAAATGCAAATCTCACGGTCTGGGATACCGTGACAACATCTACAGGATCGAAGTATACACAGATTTTATGCAATGTCAAAATGAATGAAACAGAGAGACATAATCTCAGATCTTCCAAAGGCGATGAACCACACACTAATTAGTCACAATGGTAAACTCCGCACAGCAACTTCTCATTAAAAAGTCACTTGGATCTAATGCTAATGTTGCAGTTTGTTAAAGATAAACCTGGGCTCATGCTTTGATTACTTGACACACTAATTTATCAGCTGTTCAATAGCGTATGTCATTTCAGGATTCTCTCCTCAGTGCTGCACCTCTGAGTTTGAGCACCTCAGAGTTTGAGCGGCACACATTCTCTACAAGAGCCCTTTCATTTCAACTTGTCATGTTTCTGCAAAGCCTGGCATTCTGAATGTTCCCAGACACAACCGAATTAGATCAGTCAAGCGGAGGGCACAGAGAGCGCCTGCTGCTTTGCAGGGGTGTCATGAGCAGTAAGAAGAAGGGGAGAAGTTCAAATCTGTCAATGCCAAATATCCCTAAACCTCCAAACTAAATGAGGTCCCTGACTTACGCATGAAAAGACCATCCTTGTCCAAAATTGTTTGTCTTAACCAGAAAAATGTGCAGTTCCAAAGTGACTGGAACAGTTTTTCTTCACTTGGCTTTACATAGATTATTAGTCTTTAACCTAAAATGTATGCGGCATAATAACTCAATCAGAGCCATTTTACTGCTAGAATACATGTAATTATTTTTGTCATTCATGAACGGCTTACACTTCCCTTGACAATGTAGGGATTTTATATGGTAATGTTTTGGGAAAAAATATAATGCAAGCAATCAGTGTTTATGAACCAATGAAAACAGAGACTGAAGACAATAATGAAGAACTCTCTAAACGCTGTTTAGAAAGAAATGAAGTGAAATGTCCAAGTCTCTCACACTTTCAGCAATTCTGGGCCACTTACAGAAAGAATGAGCACATTCTCTATATTAAACAAATCATATCCAGTTACTGCCAAACAGAACATGAGCTTAAACAACAAAGTAGCCAAAGTGGTGATTGGCCAATCACTGATTACCAATTTCAAACATCTATCACCTCATTATGATCATTGTGATGGACTTAATGCTGCAGCAGGAGGCATGAATACAAATTTCAGACAATAAAACCAATGGAGATTTATAAAGAATCCCATCACTCTGTTCCTCCAATCAAAGTAAACTGCCTGCTGCTCCCTCGCTGAAATCCCATTGGTCTCCATTTTTGAATTGCTGCTCCCTGTGCGATCTCCCACTTCAATATCCTGTTTCTACATGAAATATGTTCATTAAATTAAGGAAATAAAACATTACACACAGGGCCTTTGAGATCAATTGTAAAAGAAATCAACTGTGAAATGCTTTGTTTTATGGGTCCCTCAGTTTCCTAATAATTTTCTAGAAAAACACATAAACTGTGAAATACATTTAAACTACAGTTTGCTATTTCAAACTTAAAATAGGTCTTCAACATTGTTTTATGTGTCTGTTGGCCTGTCAGACTGTGCGCACCATCCGTCGGCGGCGGTGCTACCCGCCCACCTGGAAGCGCTGGGTGTTCTTCCTCTTCCCGGGCACCATGATCGCCACGTCCGCCGTGGCTCTCTACGCCTTCGTGGAGACCGAGGAGAACTACTTCTACATCCACAGCATCTGGCACATGCTGATTGCAGGGAGCGTGGGCTTCCTCCTGCCGCCTCGCGCCAAGCCCGACGCCAAGGTGACCCCGCTGAAACGCAGGCGGGGCTGCGGCTATCAGCTGTGCGTTAACGAGCACGAGGAGCTGGGCCTGGTGGACCCGGCCATCATCTCCATCAACAGCATCTGTACCAGCTGATAAACTCCCCACTCCCAACCTTTTACCTTAGAGACACTTCATTGCCTTCTTTTACTTGGGAAATTCACACACGGGAAATTAAGCCACAGAACTTGAAAAAGCAATGTAAATACTTTAATGCAGATGTGACACATTGGATTTCTTTTTTTGGTCGTTATTGTCATGGTAATTATTATCAATACAACTGTAATTATTATTATCTATAGTTAAAGTTGTTCTGATGAATTGTGGGTGTACAGTGACACACTGTTGTTTGTGAATATGTATTTAAAGTCAAAGCTGAAACACTGCTGCTATCTGACGGTGACTGTAAAACTGCTTCTGTTGGTTATTTATTCTTGGTCTTATAAACGGGCCAATTATTTTACTGTTGGGGCACAGATCAGGGGGAGACGTGGGGGGGGGCATTTATCAAGGGCACGGCTTTTCTGAAATTCCTTTGGAATATATCTTTTGCACTGAGACACAAAAATGTTATTCTGTACATTTTTATAACAATATAAACTACAGTGGGCATCACAAATGTAAAACCTAGTTGTCATGTGGAATGTTAGACTGTCTTTTGCAATTGCAATGTATCGCTTTTACACGAATGTGCTGATTGTTCTTGATGGGAACAATTCCAAAGTCCAGCTGCCTGTTGAAAGAGAAGAGGGGAGGCAGGATTATTTCAGAGACCTCAAACCAAGACCTCACCTCCCTGTTCTTTTCTGACAGGACCTGTGTGACACCACATTCATAAACAATAAATGTTTTCTTTCTTTGCCTCAGTATTACTTCTGCTTGCGAAGCTTTTAAATGTTGTGCAACCAGTGAACCTCCCATAAAGACATCATATTGCAATTCCTGGCCTAATGGAAGCCAGTGGTACTCAGACAGTGAGATGAGACGCTGTCAACAGAATCCTCCCAGGAATAGAGCAAGAGATAAATAATTCTTCTACAGTGCAGCAGTGTGAAGGCAGCTTCAGAGCATACTGTCGATATAAAGCCTCTGTCTATTATATAAGGAAAGAGAGAGTTTTATGACTCTTCACTTTATGCCTTGTTAGGCTTGATCCATCTGCAGTTGCTCAGTATTCATCATCCTGTGTGCACACTCTGTCCTTTTTATCAACTTATTTGAGAAAAGAAAGATGAAAGAATACATTCTTTTTTGCAAGATCACACTGGGAATGTAATTCGTTTTGCAGTTATTTGGTTATAAAATCAATAATAATAATAATAATAAGTATTGGATAAAATTAAATGTTTGACCTGATGATGGTGCTAGATGAAAGGTCAGGGGATCAAAGTGATTATAATTCATCTTCTGGGGACCATGAATGTGTGTACCAAATTTCACAGAAATCCATGATATAGTTGTGGAGATGTTTTAATGAAAAACAAAAATGTTAAGCTCATGGTGGCGTGACAGGAAAAGTCACAGGTTAATCATGTAGATTCAACAAACAATATATAACGTGTTAATCTAGGGCGTTATATGGACTTTTTCATCTTTGGACAGTCAGGCAAGATGTTTCCCTGTGTTCTCAATCTTTGTGCTAAGCTAAGCTAACCATCTCCCAGCTGAAGCAGACAGATATGAAAATGGCATCTAACTCTTGGCAAGAAAGTGTGTAAATGTATTTTCCAAAATGTGACATTATTCATCAAATAAATAAATTAATTAAAAAAAATAGATGTTTTATCAATGTAGATTTATTAATTGATTAAACTGAGAACCATATAAATCAGAGAAAGGATAATTGTGGTGATACAAAATAAACACCTACACCTACACCACATTCCAGTGACCTAATCAACGTTTTTTATTTAAGCTGTGCAAGCAAAGCATTTATTTAGAAAACTAATTCCTCGTTTTTATCAGAAGTGCCACTGCTGCAGCTAATTATGCATAAGTTCTTTACTTGGAGTGTTTCTGTTGAGCTTTGAAAATGTGATGGAATGAGGTCACTGGAGGGCATTCAAAGTCCTTACATTAACTTTTCTTATCTACTCTCTCTGGCCAAAAGGAAAAAAAGATGTCTATAGAAAAGCGGCAATATGACTAATACACAGTGGAATTGCTTCATGCTTTTATCTAAATTTTGTGGAATCATACTCGTATGCCTATTCTTTATGTCCTTTTATATCAAATATTATATATTATTTTGAACAAAGTACAATCCACACAATTTATATATTAAAAAGAGTTGTTGTTGCTCTCATCTCAGCAAAAGGAAATATAAATTGGCTCTCTTCACCCTTTTTCAGTTCAAGCTGATAATGTAAGAAACACCATTCTAAAAGTGTTCAGGTGATATTGAGAGGAGAAATAAAGAGCCATTGAAATGCAAAATGAAACACTGGTTAAATCAATACACAACTTTGTGAAGCTGTATATATTTTAGGGCATTTCTCAGACACTCCTCTGCCATTTCAATGAAAAGCCAAGAAATGGAAATTCCTGTAATAAGAGACTCAATATTCCAAGTGCAGAGTGCACCCCTTGGTGGGAATAAAAGGCCTGTGACTGTGCTTAATGAGACAAATTAGACCAAAATGACAGGTCTTAGATATTGAAATTTCAGACAGTGGATATCCCTGTACTTCCACCACACATGAAATCAAAGCAAGTGCCTTCTTTGTATTCATGGATTCTTGGCTAACATATAACAGGATTATTACTCTGACACGCCATAACCTACAGCGCTAGAGCAATTTCAGCTCGGCGTATTTGCATAGCTGTTGCCAGTCTGAGCACAGAGCTACTGTACTGGGCTGAAATACAATGAGCCGCACTGTGCCAAAATGCGACTTTTGCTATTTTTCATTTTATTTGGCTCTTTCTATCTTACATTCTGGCGCCCACATGTTGGTGGTCCACCTCATTCTTGCTTAAACCAGTGGTTCCCAACCTGGGGGTCCCGACCTCCATCAGGGGTCGCCAAGCAGGCTGCTTGTACAATTAAAACATATGTATGAAGAAAATCATAATACGCACATAGAATTGTGTTCCTAAAAATATAAGGAAAATTGTCTGATACATTGCAACATCTATTCCGAATTTTATACAAATTGCTGGTTTTACACAAACTTCCTGCAGGTATTAAGTTCACTATTTTGGTTAATTGTACAGTTAATTGTTCTGTGCTATCCAATGAAATATACATAAAAATATTTCAAAATAAGTAGGCTACTTTTCCCCCCTTTTTTGTAACTGTATGTGGGTGGGGGTCACTGGAGGTTGTCACTGTATATACAATGGTAAAATAGGGTCCCCTGAGAAAAAGGTTGGGAACCACTGGCTTAAACGATGCTAGCTCTGTGAGGTTGCTCTTTGTCATAGCGATAGTCTGAGCTAAGTGCTAATGTCACCATGCTATCATTCTCACAACAACAATGCTAACATGCTGATGCTAAGCAAATATAATGTCAGGGGATCCCCAAAGAGATTGACTCAGGAGATCAGCCTGAGGGGGATTTGAGTGTGTGTGCCACATTTCATAGCAATCCATGCAATAGTTTTTGAGATAGTTCAATAAAAACCACAAACGTCAACCTGCTGTTGGTGCTAGAGGAAAAGTAAGGGAATCGTCAAAGTAAGTAGGATTCCTCCTCTGGGGACCACAAATGTCTGCACAAAATTTTATGGCAATCCATTCAATATTTGTTGAGATGTTACAGTATGAACCAAAGTGGTGGACTGACGGAAAGAAAGACCAACATTGCCTCACTGGAGCCGTGCCAATAACAACAATTTAACCTGAACAGAGAAATCAATTATTTCCAAACTATGTCCAAGAATGTGTGGGATTTTTTGTAAAATCTTCAAGAACACTTCGCATCTAAATATTTTCTATGGAGTTTATTCACGATAGATGATTATGATAATGAGTCTGCAGTGATCCAATCAGGCACTCACAGTAACAAAATCTTTGAACAATCCTTTTTTAATCCATTAATGGGAAGGTTTTGCATGAACTGTGATTCTTATCACATTAATAAAATGCCAAACACCTGTATAGCAGCTACAGTATGCAGCATAAAGGATCATCTTACACCTTTCTTTGTTACAATTTCATTTAAACTACTTAAAAAGAATAACCTTGCAGAAAGGTAAACTTTGTGATGTTATACTTTCAATGTCAAAAACAAATTTCACAGTGATTTTCAACAAACAACAATAGATACTTATGTTCTAAACTACAGCGAGTACACAAAATGTGGCAAGCACCTTGTGTAAAAGGAATTTAAATGAACTAAAGCACAATTACAAAGCAGCCACACAGACAAGTCACATTCATTTGAATACTCATTAGCTGTACGTGGTTGCATTACAAGAGTTCAGAGAATGTGAGTTTAAAAAGCAAAATAAGACTGCAAACAGAGTTACAAAGAGGAACAATAGATGCATTTGTAATTGCAGGTACTGCTGAATGCTGCAGAGGGAACACGCAAACTGCAGTTTGGCCTCCAAATTTACTCTAGTTTACAATTGAATTTATTCCTCAATGTCAACAAAACTGCACATAATAAGTATCCCAAAAGTGCAGTTTGTGCATCGCTCGTATCTAAGGTCAACACACAAAGATGCATAATGTGGTTTCAGGAGCAGAAACGCTGAAAGGCTGATTGATGGAGAACTTATGATGAGTCATATTTCAGCCTCTTTTCATCCAGAGCGGTTTGAATTTGAAGACAGACAAAGGATTCAACATATAAAGTCTGTTGCCCATTATACATGTTGGTCAATCTGTAATGGTTTGGGCATCCATCTGGTGAGAGTCACAGGTCCACGATTGCATAGCAACCCGGAAATATTAGGCCATTTCATAGAACCAGATGCACTCTAGGGTGCAAACACTGATCCATAATAATGCTAGATTAGTTTAGGTCAAGTTAATAAACAATCAATTACATGATGGGGTGGGCTAATTTAATTACAGGAAATAAACAAAGATAGTTGTTTATTCCTAATATTTTTCATGGAGAGGTCAAAGCTTGTCCAGCTGTGTTCCAACACAACCATCCAGGGGCAAAACATTGGCTTTTCCTGTATCTTACTCACTTAAATTGAGCTTGAAACAGTAACAAGCCTCATTTGCCTCATGAGCCAGACATTCTGCATGAAGTTGTGATTTAAATATAAATGAGAGATTAGTGAATGTCCATGAGGGAGATTAGAAGTTAGGAAAGAGAGCAAAACCAGCAATGAAGTTGTTACAGCAGCTATAGCTCCATTAGTCAGAGGAGGCAGAAAAACTGTTCTTTAACTGCAACAGCAAACAGCACAGAGACTGAAGGGAAAGTGGAAGACTCTTGAGTTTTATCTCAGCTACTGAAGTCGGGGCTGCAGGTTAAATACTGTACTGGGGAACAGGCCCAGCAATGAGCAGATAACGGGAGGAGGAAGAAGTCTACTGACTTTCAAACCTTGAGTATAATTTTTTCAATGTGCTGCTGCACACTAGTACTGATTCTGATTTTAGGGGTGTATAACGTCAAAGCACAGGAAATGCACCTACATCTCAACAGAACATTGTTAACTAGACATTCTCCTGTCCAGTTATCACTAATGGCAGCCAGTTCACACTGTACAGCCACAACCTGCAGGGCTGATCACACACTTGCTCACAGTGTGCAGCCAATTGATATCACATATAGAAATCCCCAGGTTAAATCCTATTGTTCCTGTTGTCTCTCAGGACTCCTTGTTGCTGCTGTATCACATTTTATTTAGTCATTTACTTTATACAGAGATTTTTTTTAACTTGTAATCACTTGTTTGTCACCTTTTTTGATTTACTTTTTAGTGTTTTAGCCACGATAGCAGCATGGCTCTACGCATGGCGACTGTCCAGCCCACCACTTTGGTTCACTTTGGTGTTGGAAATATGTCAACAACTATTGGATGGATTGCCATGACATTCTGTACAGACATTCATGGTCCCCAGAGGATGAATCCTAATGACTTTGGTGATCCCCTAACGTTTCCCCAATCACCTCCATGTGGTTGACATTTGTGGTTTTGAGTGAGTGAAAATTCCAATTCAAAAACGATGCAGCTATGTTAGCATGCTTATATGCTAAACTAAGATGGCGAATATGGTAAACTTTGCACCTGATTTACATCAGCATGTTATCATTGTGAGCATGTTAGCATGCTAACATTACCTGTGCCTAATTAGCCTACAGCTTCACAGAGCTTTGCTAGCATGGCTGTAGACTCTTGGTCTTGTTTGTAGACTGTATAAAAATCAATCAAATAATGTGGCTTATTAACAACACAAAATATATTTGAGCGCCACCAAATCATATCAATCATCTTGCATCGTTGAAATAGCACCACTACATGACTAAAAACAGAGGGAACAATGTTTTCCTACACTGCCATTCTTATTCAACTGGAATTGTTCTGATGTTAATAATTCAAATAGCCTGTGGATTTTGTTCATTAGAACAGGAAGCAGACCAACTCCACACATAAGACCAGGTTACAATTAATTCAAACATCATTACATTACATTACACAGGAAATCATACCATGTGATTAGAAACTTTTGCACGAAATTACAGAGCACAAATGCTATTTAAGACTGTTAAGATGTTTTTCTTCTACATAATCCATGATTAGGTTATTACACAGGGTTTGGAAATAGCCTGTGAGCTATCAGCCTCAAGAGCTAAAAAATGAAATTAGATCAATTGGACACACATAAGAGTCTGTGTTCCATTACATCCACATAAAAAGGAAGCAGGGGTCTAATTGTGTAGTCTTTCTTGACATGTGTGCATGTTGATTATCCAACGTCTGTGTCCCATGAGCACTTTGTTCCTGTTACCCTAAAAAAATGGAATAAAAATGGAAGTATTTTTCCAAGATTATTGCTGGCAACTTATACATCATCATATATGAACAGGTATAATGAGTTTAACAGTATGGTTCTGACTAGTCTGAATCTTTTACATACTGATCATTCAATGTCACATGAAATTTAAGTTAACGAGGGTTTTAAAGTGAGTCCTAAATAGAGAGGCATAGAAGGGGGAGAAAACTGTCAAAACAGGGCAGATCTGAATAAGTAGCTTCACATCTTTGATTTGGCTGCGCTCTGTTCCTCCTACGGATTCCTGTCAGCACACACTGGACCCAAACACATCAAGCAGACAGCCTGGCAGTCTGATGGGACCTGAAAGGTCATGCTACATTTCAGATGCTGTGTAGAGAGGGATCGGCTGAATGTTGGAGCTTGGAGATTTAATAAGGTCTGTCGTGGGTATATACAGTGTGTAGCCCCACACAGACATATGTCATACAGGACTAAATGATGACTTTGAAACAGTGAAAAGCCTCGGGGTTTGTGGAGTGCTAATGATGCTCGCAGTTTAAGATGCAATAATGTTGCGCCTTCAAAATGAAGGGCCCTTGTCCTTGTAGTTCAGTCTCAGATTTGAGTGCTGCTGATCAGAGGGACAGGGGCTTTAATTATCACTCCTCAATGTCAACACTCTGTTGGGAGTGTTGAGATACCAAATCTTTCAGTGTGTTTTAAAGTTTGCCCCAATTTCATACAAGTTAACAACTACAAATATAGCATATTCAATATTCATAATTAAAAAAAAAACTTAAAATCTCATTGACACAAACTTGGATGGTTTGCAGTGGTGGAAAAAGTATTGAGATCTTTTACTTTAAGCGTCTATAATCGATATCTTTATAATAACAATGTGAAAAGAAATGTTAAAGGGGTTGCTCATAGTGATGAACTTACAGAGAATTATCATGTAAATCTGTGGCATAATAGAAATTCTTACAGAGTTTCGGCTCATTTTTCATTACAAATAAAATCTGAAATGTCACTTCTATAGTGGAGTAGACGTAAAAGGTAGGTACACAGTGAATGTGTACCAAGTCTTTTTATTTGGACTTTTTCTTGACCCAGAACCTCCTCTTGATTTTTCAAATCCCCCAGTCTTTCCAAAATCTTCCCATCTGACTTTACCAAATCTTCCATTCGAGAGTTGTCTGTTACAGATTTAGACTACGGGCAGCATCCCGAAGTAGTTGATTACATTTTCAGGTAAGTGAGAAGAAGTGAGTCATTGAAATTGCAGCTGAGAGTGCTGTTTAAGGTTGTCTTGATTTGATGACATGTACAAAGAGCTCCAAAACTACTAAGTGGACCTCTGAGCTGAGATTACTTTGTTACATGTTTCCAAGAATGAACCAAATGTACAAATCAGCTCTCACCTGTGTTGCAACATACTGTTGCACAGTATGATATAATTTCACCCCACTGCTTTTTAGAAGCATGTTTCTGTTAGACTGTTGTTTCCCAAAAGTCCCACTTTATAATTGCAGGAGAGCCGAAAGCTTTTCCCCCTGGTCTGTGGTAGTTGTTTCATATCATGAGACACATCTGGCCTCCCTGTTGCCTTTGGGGGCTTATGCATTATGCTAAATAGTCAAACCTATCAGCACTCTACATGTGGGCCTGTGCCAGCTGCTGAGTGTTATGAAATTATGAAAATCACTTTAAATTATATGATTAAAAAAAACCAAATTACTCTTAACAAACTTTGTTAACAAACTTTGTACCTGCTGAGGTTGTTGTTCATTAGTGATCAGTGTGTGTCTCACATAGTTTGTGAAGTTTGCAAATACAATTAACCCCTTCATGTAAAAGTGCATTGGAAAACTGTGATAATATCATATATTATTATCATTTTAATCATCTTTCATTTTCCCATCTTCCTGTTCTTTTAAAGACACTATATTCAAATCCTATGAAATTATTGTGTAGACACCATTGTTTTTATCATTTTTCTCAATGGATGCAGTGCATGTTACAGATTTAACAAGCACCCCTGAAGATTAAAGTTGACATGACAGACTGTTTTCTTTCTGGTGCTCATCATTCACTGCCTTCTTTTGGACAGCGAGGTCTGATGTGACCTGTGCTGTGATCTTTTCACGCGGTGTCTGTCACTCATGTCAGACTCATATCTCAAGTTCGTGGCCACTGAGGTTGCATTCACACTGCAGGCTTTCACAGCATCCCAATTTTTATTACATTTTTTCTTCGAACATATTTGGGTACATTTTTTTAGGATTTTGGAAGAGTCAGCCGTGCTAGTTCTGTCGCTTAGTCCACCAATTTGGTCCAGACTGAAATATCTCGATATCCAGACTGAAATATGTCGATATCAACTATTGCCATGACATTTTGAACAAGCATTCATATCCCCAAGAGGAAGAATCCTACTTAGTTTGATGATCCCCTAACTTTTCCTCTAGCGCCACCAGCAGGTCAAAGTATTCACTTATCCAGTGAAAGATCTCAACAACTACTGGATGGATTAGCTCCAAATTTTGTTCATATATTCATGGTCCCCAAAGATGTATCTTAATGACTTTTGTCTTTGACATTAACTTACCTCTAGCAGTACCATGAAGTTGACGTTTTTAGTTTTAGTATTTCCAGGAAATCCAGTGCAGACATTCAATACCTGCAAAACTAATGACATACACATTAGCCTCAGCTGTACTTTGTATTCCATTAATTGCTGCAGGCTGTCTTTGTTTCCGCTGTCAGCCCGATATGTCGGTTTGACTTGGACAAATGCCATTAATTTGGAAGGTTAGGAAGGTAATATGATTAACTACAGAATGTTTGACTATGATTTTATGTACTTTCCTCAAATGTACCACATCAACTTTCTACTTCTTGTGCTTTCTCATGGTGTAGATACAGATGGGGATTTGAGTAACTGTACTGTATGTCTGGTGTGTGTCTGTGTGTGTGTGTGCTGCTGCTCCCATGATGCTACAAGTAACTATGCCTTAACAAGTTCCACAGCCAGCGTGCAGTTGCCCTCCTGTGGAGAGGAAGGCATCCTGATTGGCTCATTCTTTGCTTTAAGCCCACAGCCTCCCCAATTAGGGGCTCAGAGTATTGCTTCGGGAGGTGAGGGACAGGGAGCCCAGCAAGTTGGGTCTATCACTGGGTCGAGTCTGGTCAGCTCTGAACAGCTTGCTGCTGTTTTGATGGAGAAGATGGTGAGTTGTTGTTACACTGGAAATGTACAGTGTTTTGTAAAGCAAATTTTTTCTTAGTTTTTGACAGTTAGGGATGTGCTGCTATCCTGGAAATCATGGAGATGATACTCACAATGTGCCAATGCTGAGCCAGTAGCAACATTTGCTTAAGCTGCAAATATGGAACTTTTTGGCATTAAAATAGCTATATACATAAAAAAAAATTGGGTCCATTCCACATTATCAAGCCATGCAGGTCTTGATCCCCGTATTCACCTGGAATTGGCTTTCAGTGATGTTCAGGATGTTTTGTGGCAGAGACATTTGCTGAGGGTGTGACATCTGGTTACGATAAGCAGGTGGAAATGGTGTTGGAAGGCAGCCAGAAACAAAAAAAAAAGAGAAAATGAAGTGGGTGGCACATAGAAAAATGAAGACAAAACATGCTCATTATTGAGATGATGCAACCACTCACATGACACTGCTGACAAGCAGCAGGTGACAGAAACATTTTACAGGTTTGGTTAGCCAGACTGCAAACACTTTTTTTTGTTACAAACCCATCATTTTGCTGGTGTGAATACTCCAAACTCCTCTCTTTTGGAGTACATGTAAGCCAGTGGGATACAACCTTTTTGGCTTGTGAATCCTTAAAACAAAAGTGATGTCTAAAAGAGAGTTATGAGCAGTTCCAGAGTGATCTTCCCTTGTTTAAGTGACTCATTCGAATACAGGACTCATTCGAATACAGGAATACGAGTTGAAGAAGCTGAAGATGTCAAACTATCCAGGGATTCCAACTCTTCCCAAAATATCTCTTTCGTAACTCCCCTCCTGACGGCAAACGGAAGCATTTTCTGATCTGATTGCCCTTCAGAAAGACAGCTATTCTCAAACGCTCCATGATGTTTACATCAGACGGCTTTGAAATCTGAACAGATTATCAAAGATAAATTATTACCCGTAATTGAATATTTTAACTCGCTTCTATTAACATCACAGCATGGACATTTCCTACGGCAAGTGAGGGCTTGAACACCTGCTGAAGAGACACTTTGAATTAATATGTACAATAGGGAGACATTAAAAGTAGACTTTTTGATGACAAAGCAGCAGTAAACTGCACTGTGCCAGATGTGTAAGACAAAAAGACAGGGGATTGGAGTCATGGGGTGCAGATGATATAAAAGCATACAGAAGGTAATTCTGTAAGCATTATTGCACATGAAGACTTTGCCTTGTTGTCAAGCTGATAAAAATCATGTCTGATCCAATTCTTGTTCTGAAAGCTGCTCTGCAGCTTGTTTAAGCATCGTCACAACAACGAAAAGAGTTGGTATCTATATTTTACTTGGGGGTTGAAAAAGTGTGCTTCAACAAGATCTTTTAGAAAAATGTGGATTTGTTAGAAAAATGTGTTTTCCAGTGTGGAGTGCTTCGACCAAAAATACACTGTCAAGATGAATAGAAGTAGAGAGTCAGGTAGGTAACATTTCAATGTTTTACTCTGATTTAGTCTGTGCATATGCACATATCAGCATTTTGTTAAAACTGTCTTCTTCAGAGCATCTTCATCCCAATCACAAAGTGAGACTATATAAAATGTCATGCACACATTCTTCTACTTAACCACTATCATCATCCAGAATATGCATTACATTAAAAACCAACCAGTACATCACAGCACGCAGACATTTTGTCAGCCTGGATTTCAGTCTTTTTTACTGGGAGAGAACAAGCAGTGAGAATAGATAATTTCGCTTCATCTGCAGTGGTAATGAACGCAGGTGCACCCCAGAGGTGTATCCTTAGTTCACTTCTATATTCACATTTCACTCATGACTGCATTGCAAAATATGATAGGGACCACATCATTAAATTTGCCAGCGGAAAAACTGATAGAGGGAATTCAGAATAATGATGAGTCCTTTTTCACAGAGAGGAGTTTGTGTGACTCACAGAGTGGTGAAGTGAAAATAAAGTTGATTTAAATGCTACCAAGATGAAGGAAATCATTACTGACTTAAAGGCAAACAGCAGAAAGTACACTCCTATTAGTGTCAACAGTGGTGGTGTAAAGAAAGTCTTTTTCCCCTCATTATTAAGAGTTCAAATATCCAAGGACCTCAAATGTCTTCACTGTACAGCCTTTGGCAAACAGGCTCAGCAACAACTACTGTTTATAAAAACGTCTGGTGTAACAGTCAAGATTTCCATATTATAGTCTGGTAAGAAAACTGCACTGATGAAGGGGGAGGCTTACAGACAAGATCATAAAAACAGTACATTAAACAGCTCTGGAACACAGTTGCCATCTGTGGATGTCACTTAGGTGCCATGATAGGAAGATCGTCACAGATGCAAAACCAACACAACGACAGGTTGATTACTTGCTCTCATCAGGTAGATGTATTTTGTACCAGTTAAAAGCATTTACTGTCACACTGTCAAGGTTTTGAATTTTAAGGTTAAACCTGGGCCCTGTTTTCTTTTTTGTTTTTTGTTTTTTACATATTTTGGGCTCTAAATGAGTAATAGTTATGACTGCAACGTAATCCTTGCGGTGGCAACTGCATCCGTGAAAAGTATGTCCACTAAAAGTGCTTGTTTTTGCCAGTGACAGGCTCAGATTATTACTGTAAGTGTCTGACAACAATATGGAGAGGAATAGACCTTTTTGTTAAAGAATAAGATCCTTTTTGTTTAACCAGAAACAGAAGTCTCGCTCAAGGAGAAGTCTGAGGTGAGGTGTTGCAGGAAGATGACGGTGGAAGCGTGACTCAGAGTTCAGAACAGTATATTGATATATTATATCTATATTTACAGTAATCATATGCCACTACAAAAGACATTGTCCATAATGTAGGACACTTAAAATTATGTGATACGGATAAAAAATAACACTGTTGTCAGTGTCAGTGTATGCTATGATGTAAATACACATTGATGTGATGTATTACTGTGTATGTATAATAAGAAATGTAAATTTGTACATAATTAACTTGCAATTGTTTTGTAAAATGACAATTTAATGGGAAAGGAACATTCAACTGCATTTACAACAAAGGGGTTAAAGCCATCATTCGCTCATTAGGGATCACTTTTGCTGAGTGAATGGATCCACATCGCTGTTTGAGCTGAATTTTTATGTGTTTCTTGCCTAAGGTGCTGGGTTGGGAGTAAAACCTGAGCCATGGTCAGCCTCTTTCATGTAATACTTCATATTGTCAGTTCTTGCTCTGAGCTCAGATAGACTCCACTGCCACCAACCCTGCACAGAAGAAGCATCTACTGATTCTAAAATGAGAACCAGTACACAGCGCAAGATATCTACAATTAGTAAACATGATCAATAGTGTCGAAGCGTGTTTGGTGCTGAGAAGCATTACATTGATGTGACCGATCAAAGTAGCAGTTCCACAGTGTAATTTAGGCAGCATTTTTATCTCTTTATTTGTTAGATAATCACATCCTACACGAATATCTTTTTCGTCACGGAGGATTTTCACTTAAGAAACAAGCATATATTGCTGCTATGAAAAGAGAAACATTGCACGCTTCACTGGGGGCTGCATTACATAAGGGTGATTGAATCAAATCAAAGTATTGTGGCTCCACAGCCTGTCATAAGCAAATCGGTAAAAGCCAATCATCCTCTTCACAGGAACCAGTCTTTTAGATTGCTGCATAAAACTCATGACAGAACCAACATTTTTCACATACAACTTTATGCTTGACAAGTTAAAAGGCAGGCTGGAGGAGAATATACAGTTTTCATAATGGTAGCATAATTACATACATTTCTATCCAATATGGCAGATTATCCAGTCCTAAAGAGTGCACTGTCCATTTGAAGCATAAGAATAAATCTGCTTTTTGTGTAACATTTGGCAGGTCAAGTAGTGTCTGGAGTGAAATATTCGCTGCAGCCAGTACTTATCTTTGTGTGAGATAATAGTGGACTTAACATTTAACAAGAGTCTATAACCATGCTAGCGGCACAGCTAACATTTGCTAATTAGCACTTAACATGAACTACAGCTGAGTTATTACAGTTTATCCTGACCGGGACATGAATGTGTGTTCCACATTTCATGGCAATACATCCAATAGTTGTTGAAATGTCACTCAAAATTACAAATGTTAACCTAATTTTGGCACCACAAGAATAGAAGGTGACCAGGGTCACTAGGATTCGTCCTCTGGGGAACATGAATCAATCAGTCAGAGATCTGGTCAGGACTGCTGGTTGGCAAAGTCTGACGGAGGCATTTACAAAATTCAGTCTAAAACACACACACATCACATCACAGCCTGAACTCAGTTATTCCCAGAGTTATTACCCTTGTGAAAGTCTCGCACTGAGGGGATAAAAGTAGGTACATATAGTTAAAAACTCTGAAGAGTGAGGTTACTTGTGGACAGTAGAGGACCTGCTGCCTCAGAAAGTAACTGACTTGTGAAACCATCCCGAGGGGAAATAAGTGTGTGGATGAGTGGGAGTGACGGGACTTTCTAGGTCAAGGAAAGTGAATCCCAGGAAAGCTTTTACTTAGTGCAACACGATTTGCTTATCTTGAGTTGCCAAAGCCATAATCACATTGTCACTCTGCAAGGCTGCACTATTTATAGGCTTTTCTATTCATATAAACAGCAAATTACCACGAAAAGTAATCATCCTCCAAAGTCATAAAGCAAGCCAGGCCATTAACCTTGTTGCTGTTGTTCTTTGGAGACAGCTTCCCTTTTGGGGGGGGATTTTAACAGAATTTTGACTGCTAGATTTATTGTTAAAAAACACATCTCAAAATGTTGAGTGGCTGCATATGGAAATAGGTGACATGGTGGCTCAGTTGTTAGTGCATTTGCATATTTTTACCACATTTGTGTGGGTATCTTTTGGATGTTGTCCAAACACATGCAGGTCGTTTCGGACTGGAATGTCAATCTGTGTCAGCCCTGTTATTTACTGGAGTCCTGCCCAGTGCATGTTGGTTAAAAATACTTCAACCCCTGCAAACAAACAAGACAATGAATAATTTACCGTATGGAAAGGTTTACCACAGTCATGCCACTGGTGTTAGCTAAATACCATCACAGCCATTCTTCATTTTCACTGTCTGATTCACTTGTCATTTTGTATTGTTATGAAATGCCAAAACGTCTGCAGGATTTTAGCATTTATTTATTCACACACTCCCTCAGTCTTAAAATTGTGATAAATCCCATAACGCCTCCTACGCCCTCTTTTATTGGTAGACAGTGTGCACATGTTCCACTTCAGTGTGTTTTGTTTTGAGACCAGCCAACTCCTGGTCAACTAGTCTGTGGAAAACAATTGCAGTTCCATCACAGCATCAATTTGCTCAAAGTATGTTCAGTTGTACATCTCAACAGTACACAATAGATACTGAGATGATGAGTCATATACCTGTATGCATATGTTGATAAGAAAATTACGGTATTTTTCAACATGAGTATTATTCTCATAATTGTGGCTGTTATGACTTTGGGTCATTTAACTTTGCACTCACCACCTTTTGAGTATTTGGGAAATGCGATTCCAGTAAAATGTACATTGGGGCAAAGCAGCGTGATCTTAAAGCTGTCCAAATAATCTTAAATGTTAAATAAATCATTTAAATTGCTGAGTCCAAATAAAAGTAAACACAGAAATGATTAAGAATAAGGCATAGGGATCTACTCCTGGGGCAACCTGCCACCTAAACAAACGCCTGCTTGTTCATATGCACACGCTGGTTTGTTTACATGTGTGAGACCGTGGGTGGCTGTTGATTTAGCATGCGTTCATGCTAGTGAATAAGTAGTAGCAAACCAGAGACGATTTGTTAACATTATTGTCTCCTAAGGAAATTCAGGAAAGTGCAATGGCTGGGTATCTAGTGGAATATTATAAGTAGAATCATGCCAAATATGAAACAACTAATAAATGTTTGTTATTACTGCAGATGAATAGGTAGTTGGGCAAAAATAGCTAATGTAGGGGGTTACTGTCTGTCTGTACTTTGATTTTACTTTATGTAAAATTTAAGTTTATTTGGAAAGCTCAATATAGGCCTACATGGTTTTGCATGATGACCCATAAAACAATGTCTACAATTACATGAGAATTAAAAAAATTAAAAAAATTAAAAAATTCCTGTAATTTTCCTTTAAGCTAGCTGGCTGTTTCAGACATGGAGGGCCTCATTTCTAGTGGTATATCAGGGGCGGAGTTTGGTAGCATAGATTTAGCATAATGTTTTGGCATTGTTAGTGACATAAAGTTTTCATTGTAAATCTTTCGTGCATGCTTTGGTTAGCACTTAGTTTACCATCCTAATTTCTTTAAAATAACAAATGAGCTTCTTTCTGAGCTTATTAGAGCTTCAAGGCTCTCTTACAGTAAATCAAACAGCTGTTCTCCCATTTTGTGCTGTCAGATCAGTTTGAGTTTTCTGGAGTCCCAACAAGATAACAGCACTTAGCAAGTGTTCTTCGAGTGCTCTGTTGTAGACTTGAATGGACAGCCTGTAACCTTCCGCTTTATTGGATTCTGTGAGTGCCTGAGCCAGACATTAGGCTAAATGACTTCTATTTCCCTCAAAACCCTGTAATAGTGTTTAAGGACCTCTGTCCGCCAAAGGTCAGTGTCTGTCACAGACATTGGCAGTTAAATTAGAAATACGCCAGTCTTCCTCTCGCTTGACCACTTGTGGTAGTGGTCCGGTCAGGTATATTAGCCAAAGTGCAGGGACAGAGCTTGTTCCTCAGAAGCTGTTGAGTTTGTAATAGCATTTTCTCTTCATACATCAGGGGCTAATTCGTGGACAAAGATTCTGACCTTGTCTCAAGTACATGGAAACTTGACATTTAAAGAGAATTTATTGCTAGAAAGTTTTAGTGTTGTCTCCATCAGGCGGGAAATGTAATTTTTCATACTTTGCGTCTGATATTGAAGGTAGAATGTCATGGTCCTTAGAGCAGTGCACTCCACAAGTCCTAAAAAGAAAAAGAAAAAGAACTCAAAATGAGAAATGGAGGCCAAAATTTTCTATCTAGGCAAGTAATGATGATGTGTTACCGGCTCCGGGAGAAGGCTGAAGTAGAGGGTAGAAGAGAAGACTCAAGGGTGGATTGGAGGCAGGGGGTTGCAGAGTGCAGTGGCTAAATGCAATTTTCCAACAGGTGATTTTAACATTGAGAGAATAAAAAGGATTTCTAGTGCCGTTTCTGAACCATAAATGGTGGCGAGTACTTGCAAAGTGGTTGAAAGGCAATTTAGCATTGCTCTCCAATAACATTGTCGGACTCACGATGGACAGTTTGAAAGAAAAAGTAGATTACAACAATCCATGCAGTGGAACCAGAGATGTTTTTTTTTTATTCCATGCTTTCTTCTTCACCTAGTTTCTATGTTACACATGCTGAATGAGGACAACTTCCATTCAGATGCCAGATCATTTTAATAAATACAGCAAAAACAGCAACAGTCTAGCTCAGGCTGTGCTAACTTGCTTCTAAGCAACATAAACACTAATACAGAACAATGTGCAGTTTATGTGCTGTCTCTACATTAGAAACAGCTAAAATTAATTAAGTACACAATGTAACTATATCATCATCATCATGTCATAAAATGAAATGAATGATCAACACAAACATGAAATGTGCAGCCTAGTCACTAACAAAGCGGCTACCAAATTAATACCATGTACAATACCTTCCATTTTTCCAACACATTGTCGCCCTGAAAACTTTCTGATAAGAATCACAGAACTGCACACCTTGTAATACGACCAAAACTTTCACACTGACTAAAACTGAACTTGCTGCGCTGCATAAAGGTGTTCTTTGATCTGGAGCGGCTGTCTAACTCCTTATCAGACAATGGTGTGACAAGAGCGGAAAGCTCTGAGGTAATCTTTGTTATTCTGCTAGAAGTAGTGTTGCCCACAGGGAGAGGATTCCCAGACTGTTTAATCAGCCATATTAATCATACATTATTTATAACAATTACAAGAGCCTCTCTGTGTGCAGCAGTAGCCTCAGCCCTCGAAGGCAACACCATGAAAAAGAGTGTGTGAATAGATTAAACTGAGCCTTTGGCACTTCTCGAAGAACAAAATGTATCGTTCAGGACCAAGTGAAAAGACATCTTTCTATCAGCCCTACATGATGTCAGTCCAGGGGCGAAAAGGAATGACACACACGTTACTGCTGTGTGGTATATCACACGAAATGTCAGAAATGCCCTGAGAGCCTGCACTTCTCAGCTGCGTCCGTATTTCATGGCACCAGGTTTGAGCATTAAAGTTGATACAAATAAGGCACAGTAGGGGGGAAAGCAATAATTAACAGGGTGAAAATGTTGAAAAGTACATGCCTCAGTTCTCTCTATCAGTTCCTCGGTTCACCACCATACCTTTTTAAGAGCGAGCGCCTGCTTTGCCAAACACAAAACAGCAGAGAGCTTGCCATTACAGGTATTTCTCCAGGCCATCCATCATTGTGGCACGGCAGCGCTGAGGTGTGCTTAGGTGAGCCTGATTAAAGCCAAGGATGCCTCCCGACCCGCTCCGAAGGAAAATAAGAGGGGAGGGAGGACTGGAGCCCCTGCTCCATCCGTCTCCCTGCTGCTTTATTCATGTGCTATCTGGTTCACTGGTTTTTGCTTCGTGTTCCCTCTCCATTACTTGAATTCTACAGCAGGTGTTAGTGAATTGTGCATGTCTCATTATATGTTGCACAGTAGCTTCCTCTCACTGTTCTTTTGTGTGTCGATGATTGTGCCTGGAAAGATTATCTCCAACCATCTATTCACAAAATCTACTTTATTCTTATGATCTGAAAATCATTTCAGAATTAATAATTTAATGTATAGTGTTTTTTGTTATAATCCACAAAATCCTTTTAACAAACAGTAGAATGCTCCAGCAACTAATGCTATTAATAAAATTATGTAAGTATAAGTAAGAAGACATCATAAAATTATAAAAGGTAAGAAATATTAAAATTACAACAATATTAAATATTAAACTTCCCTGTGGATCTGAGGCTTGCAGAATCTTTTTAAAGACTAATGTTACCCCTAAGCTTAATTTTAGGTATTAACTGTTTATATTTGTTGATTTCAATCTTTCTATAGCCCATTTTATTGTTGTGTATTTTATTCTATTTCAATGTTTGTACTCTAATCAGTGGTAGAAGCACTCAGATCTTTTATTTAAGTAAAAATAGCAATAAACCAGTGTAGAAATACAGGGGACGGACTAAATTCTGCATTCAAAGTTGCTGAGGACAAATGGAGGCTTCAAATAGAGGCCTACAGATTTTTGTTTACTATGTGCCCCAGGACTAGCTTTAACCGTGCTTTAAAAGTAATCAGTAAGATTTAAAATCAATTCTAAACGGTTAATCCACGAGGAGATGCCTGAATTGGAATAGTGTGATTTTGTTAGGATGCATTCAGAGCGAGGTGGAAGTGTGAGAGAGGTGTGACTTGATGCCAAAATAGAGAGTTAGAGTAATGTAGCCTAGGTTTTATGAAATTAAGAAATCAGTAATTACTGGTAAATTATAATAACTTTAGAATTTGCTCTCAAAGGGGAGGCTGCAGAACTGCACTTTGCTCTGTGTGCTTTTAACAATGGTAAAACCATTTTGGACTTACATGGACTTACTCATTTTACTATAGATATCTTGTGATATCCAGTGGTGTATCTCTAAGGAATTCCCTGAGACTGTGTTTAATATGGAAAACTTTAAATGCCAAATTAAAACCAATCAAACAAAGAACAACAGAAATACAATACACATTGTTATATGTATTTTCTTTTTATATAAGTACTTTAAAAGGACAATTATTTTGCTTTTTGTCTTTTATGACTGCGTGAATTGTTCTTTGATTAGGTATTTTAAATCTTCCTCACTTTAAGGGGTATGGTGGATAGCTGTAGATAATCAACGAACATTAAGTTGAATTCATATCTCTGTGACACAATCTCAACAAGAAAACCAGAATTGTAAGCTTCACAAAGGTACGCTTTATTGTTTTTCATATTGCAAGACTGAACCTTGAGGAATTCCACAAGCTAAAGTGTGCTGAAAAAGAAGTTGCCTATAATGAGTGTCGGTATGAGCTGAGGCAAAAATAAAATCACTGGCTGAAGCTTGTAACTGTTTCTGTACTATATGTTGCTCTAAAATCCAGATCCAGAATCTTTGTTATCATTCATTTGGAGTCGTGTTTCTGACCACCTGACGAATGTAAGTCCAATATTCGCACTCTTTTAGCTCTGTTTTTGGTCTCTACCAACTCCTGAAGGAAATATTTGGGAGCCAACTTTGTCTTCCATTTGGTTCTGGGCGGGTAGTATACAGTGGGTTTTTGCTGCCTTCTGCAGCTGAAAGTGACGCTACTGTATGAGGGTGGTTAGAGTAAAGTTAAAGTTGTGGGCCGGACAGCTAAACAATGAGCTGAAACTCACTATAAAGCTCTGTACAGACTAGGGGAGCTGCAGATTCGGATGATAATTCTCTGGGTTCATCACGACCTCTCCCCATATGGTCACATTGTTTTCACATTGTCATTTGATACATTGTTATCAAAAAAATAAAGATATATGTTTAAATAAACATTTGATCTTTACAGGAAGGACATTTGGATCATATTTCACAGTGATGTCCATACAGAGGAGGCTTGCATAACATTTTGCTTTGTTTTGCTGCTCTTGTAAAGTAGAAAATCAAATATTCAGTTTCACGCTCCCTGTTAGACTGTATGAGCTCTCTGGATCTTGGTGGATGCTTTTCAATTTGTAAAATGAAATGGGAATTTGTGAGATTAATACAGCTTACCTGTGTGGATCACAGAGGCTTTCTTATACAGTACTCACCAAAGATGTGGGAATGACTCATAGAAAGTCGTGCTGAGGCCTAGGTCGATTAAGTTTTTTTTTCTTCTTGTTTTTATGCTTCTAATGAGCTGTTTCATCTCAGGGGGCTTATCCTGCTACTGAAGTGAATAAACCTAGTGTAATGTATGTTTGGAATTCAAAATGAGTTAAACTTCCTTTCACTATTGTGTAATGTAGTGGCTTTTGTTAGGGGATCTATTTTGGTCTGAATTACACAGCCAAGGTGACAAAATATTCAGAAGTGTTCCTCATTCATGTGATGGCTGTATAAATGGACAGGCCAGTGAGTCTGAAATAGTTGTGCACAGAGATGCCATCTATCAATTAATGTCAAAATTAATTTTAAAGACACTATTATACCACCGGGGGGGAGGAGGTTCCTTTACGTACATCAAGATTCTTTTGGCAGTAGCAGAGGACATAAAGTGTAATCCTCTAATGACAGTCAGGCCCAGCTTGGCTCACATATTTCTGTGAGGAGGTAGTAGCTACCGCAGATCCTGTTAGTTTCAATTTGCTTACTGCTGCTGAGCTAGCAGACTGAACTGAATGATAAGGGACCACAATCAAGCCTAATCCTTCTATCTCCCTCCCTCTCTATCTCCCTCCCTCTCTGTCTCTCTCCCTCAAACTAACCACTACCAGTTGATCTGCCATCACTGCTGGCTGTGGGAAGAAGCCAATAAATGTTCCTCAGGGTGCAATGTGATGTACATTTTATTGTCTTCTACATCGACTGATTCTCATTTCTTACTAAGATGCAAGCAGGGGGGGTTACCTTTTTACCTCCCTTGGCAGCAGAGGGGTTGGAAAAGGCAGCCTTACTAAAGCTTTCCCTTGGTGTATTTGACATTATGTGGCAATGCAGCATAATCTGGACCCCCTACCATCTGCCTGGGATCTGATCCATGCTTATGCTTTGAAGAAATATTGCACATAGAAATGTGTCTACAATTTTAATGGTATAGTGTGTGATTTATTTATAAGCTTTTGGTCATATGCATACACTTGATTTCTCATATATTTTGGTGCATCCACACTTGAATGGGTGCAACGCTTTGCTTTAATATATATAATATAGCTATATACTTTGTGACTTCATGTCACTTCACTGTTAAGTAGGGAAACATTTTGTGTGAGTGATTCACCTTGAATAAAAACAAGCTGAGCTCAGTGCTAAAATACTTTTGAGAACACATTTTTCCTCCTTTGAAAAAGTTTTTCTTCCTGTTTATTGTACTTCATTTTGCTGCTGTCAGAGCTGTTTCATGTGCATCAGCATTTGAATTTCGACTCAAAGGGAGCACCTCTGTCTGAACCAGAAACTCTGCAGGAGGCTCGGCAGAGGAAGGCAAACGACCCAGAAACAGACCGACATGCGTGTGTCTGTGTGTATGCATGTGCGTGTGTTGTGGAGAGGAGTGGGTAACAACGGGTTGATGTAGATCAGAAGAGCCATTTCCAAGCATGTTATTTGTATTCATACAGTATGAAGAGCTTCGAGTGAAGGATTATTCATGAGGAAAGAGAGACAGTTTGTACTTTTGTTATTTGTTGAGAACAATACACTATTGTTTGGATATTGATACATGAAAGTATTATTTTGTAACTACCTATTAAAAAAATATAAATAATGAATTTATAATAATGAATCGAAATAAAGGAGAATAACAACAGCAGGTTAACAGTTGGCTGCTGATCACCATACATTTTGATATATGTAGTCATCAAATTCACATTATGCTTTTCAGGATGTCCTTGTTTGCTAATTTTGTGTATTTTAGGACAATGTTGTAAATGTAATGCTGTTTTGCAGCCAAATCTCATATCTCAGAAAGGTTACTTTTTAATTGGATTATTTGGTAATAGATTACCATAAGCAAGTCTATCGTCCACACAAATTAACTGAAAGCATTGGAGAATCCCTGAAAACACAGGAGACACACATTCACGGATGTACTGTACAACACTGTTGTTTGCTTTGGCAAATGTTTGGCAATAAAATAAAGAATATGTGTTTTATCGAGAAAAGACCGATTTGGTCTTTTATGAAATCCAAGTACTTTTCTCTGCACTAAAGTTTTCTTTTTCTCACTGGCGTCTGGATACAAATAATACTGAGCCCGGTATTAAAATCCATTATGTTATGCTAAATACCATATTTAGATTTTTGTTAGCTTCTATATAAGAAACACAATGACTCGAAGCACAAATAGAGGAGTTTACCCTGGTGGTGTTTCTGTAGTGGCATATTGCTGACTCTAAAGTCCCTACAAGGACAAAGGGACATTTTGCATGTCATTCAATTAGTAGAAAGTTGAATGAGACAAAGCAAATAAATAAATAAAAAAGTGCAGTCAAAAAAGTCATAATAAGAAAGGATTACATTTACATTGTGATATTGCATACATACATGAGAAAAGCTTTCACACTCAGCCATACTGAGTTGTGGAGTCCAAAGATTGTGTGTGTGTGTGTGTGTGTGTGTGTGTGTGTGTGTGTTCATGAGTGTTAGGACTGCTGATGGGAGCAGTGTGACAGCTTTCAGGAAGAGCCCGGGGATGATCTGACCATCTCACAAAGGATTTTGCAGCAGATGGTTGTCTGCCTGGTCAGGGTGAGCAGTGATTCTCCCTGCCCTTGTCTCTGACCTGGTGTCATCCTGTCCCAGTATAGAGGGCAGCTGAAGGCCAGTGATTTTTCATACTGGAGCTCGCCCTTGGAGCAGGAAACCAGCAGGCTTACTCAGATCAGGCTGCAAGGATGCTTTCACTTAAAGACCTGTATTATTAAATCAGGACTGGTTGTGAGGTGTTCCTCATTAAATGCTCTTAAGAGGTGTTATCAGCTCTGAACTTGAAAACCATCTTCCCGCTCCCATAGTCAGTCTTATCATATATCTCCATTCATTCAACTCCAGATTTTACATTGTTGCATCACAGATTCAAGGCTTTGTTTTGAGGATGTTGGCCTATGAAAGCTTTGGTGAGGTTGTTTTAATTGGGCCACCCTAAGCCATAACTCTTAAAAAATCCTCTAATCAAGAGGTATTCCCCAGTATCATTTAAGAACAATGTTTCATGGGAGTCAGACAATAGCACTGACTGATGATCTCACACACTCTGTATTGAAAATAAAAATGAATTTACCATGGAGGGATAAAATATTTATGATGCATTTGGAACAAATCCCATCATGTATTCGCCCCTGCAATTTCCTTTGAATGTGGAGAGTGAAAGAGGCAGGAGCTCTGTGCGGCTCTCTCCAGAGATGCCTGTAGACGCTGGCTATATCAAAACTTCAGTGAGGGAGGTGACAATGTCAGCTGCTGAAGTGTGGGGGAGTGCAAACTGCAGGTGGAAAACAGAGTGTTTGAGACTGGCTGGTGTTGGATTCTGGCTTAGGTTTGTCTTTTGCAAGGTTTCTCTACTGACATCTAATGGCTATAGTGATATGAAATATTCAAAATATCTCTAAATAATTAGAGAATTAATATAGACATGATGCATGAATTTTATCCTCACAACACCAGGGGCTCCCTAAATAATTCCATTTTTACAGGGTGTTTGCCTCTACCGCATTCTTTTTCTCACTTTCTATAAATAATAAGCATCCTCTTTTCCCTTTTTTCACACCTTTCTATCCTTTTATGCACTGCTTTATTTATGGAAAAGGAGAGTAGTGTTATTTTTTACCAATTACTAGTTCTCATGACAAATTTAAAAAAAATAAAAAATCTGTCAAAAATTTGTTTTACACCCTTAAATCTGAGCCAATCTTAGAATGTGAAATTAAATCCAAAGGTACATTAAAAAATGTAATTATTGATTATTGTCTTTCCTATGTAAGAAACGTATACCCATAATCAAACATTCAAAATACATTATGAAACATATTGCTGTAATTCTATTGCGTATACTGTAATTTGCTTTGGTTTGACGTTACACATCAACCTCACTATGAATCTGAGTAGGAACAGAAACTCTGCTCAGGGTCCAATACAGAGCCAAGAAATAGAACATGGTGCCTGACTTTTCAAGTGCTTGAAGGTTAATTATTCAAGAATTTCCTCTCCTCACAACAGGCCAGGAACAGCAGGATAGCACCGCATGCTACAGCTTCTTCTTTATTCCCTTGGAGAGTGTCAGAAGTTTAAAACCACTGTTTGACTATAATTGAAATGCACACGTTGTCTGAAGTCTGGCGCCTTCAAGCAAGGCAGAAAGAAAATATAGGACAAAAATAACCCCAGATACTTTCTCGGTAAAGAACAGCAATCAGGGATATGATTCTAATCAGTGACAAGACTAATCTGTTCTTTGTTATTTTGATTATGCATGCATTGTGAGTGTAAATTATGAGTGTAGATTAAGTTGGTTCATCTGATTAAAGATTTAAAAACATGCCGGTACTATATAATGAATATGTTGGACATGTAAGCAACAACACAAGTATAGGGTTTTCACGATGGTTTTAAAAACCATAAGGAGCCGAGGGGGTTGTGAAACTTGTATAAGAAAGAAAAAGCAAAATTGTAGCCTATACCTTGACCAAATGGCCCCAGCTTCAGACTCAGTAGTCACTGAAATGTCTAACACCTCAGAATGTCAACGATAGACCCCAAACTGCACTTTCATTTCCAATACAAACCAATAACTACAGCACTGGTTTTTCATATTAGCTCCATAGCCCTTATCTACCTCATATCATACCCTGCACATCAGCTTTCTCAAGCAAGTGAAGAAATTTCAAAATGTGGGTCCCTCTGGTCTATTCAGGCAGATGCACCGCTGTACAGAAAGCACAAGCAAGAGTTAGACCACAGGAACTGTAAAAAATCACTGTCAGTAACCGTGTTGTGCAAGAGCACCACCGAACAAGAAATGAACCAGCATCCAAATAACACCTGCTGGTTCCCTTTCCCGCCACACAGAAACACTATCAAGATTGCAGAGACAACCAGGTAAAGCTGCATTTTCTGAGTAAGTATGTGTGCTGCCTTAACAGAAGACTTCTGGACTTTTTTGCTGGGGTGTTGATGATGATGATGATCATTAGGGCCATATAGCTACCATGAAAGCATGTCTTCAGTATTATTTCTGGTGGATATTATACAAGGTAATCCCATTATTTTTAGACTTTATAAGCTTATATTATATATATTATAAACTATTATATAGTATCTGATATTTCCCCACCAAAATTGTACTCCTGGCAGTGTGGAGAACGCCTTGAAACACAATTTAGACCTTCATGTAAAGAAGTACAGTTTACAGAAAATATAAATGAATAAATAAAACATGAGAGCATTCTAGGGCATTTAAACACTGAGCAGCCTACACATTTTAATAACATCTTTATGACGATTTTACTTTAGTGTTGGTGATACACCTACCAATCACTGTCATTACTTGAAAAGGAAGAAAATAGTTTACAAATTTCAACTCTAAGAATTAGAGAAGTCATGTCAAAAAAATTCCACTAATCACTGCGGTAAAAATAAATAAGATGAAAACTTTAGAAAGCATACATAGTGGCCTTACAGTGTATTATTTTGCATACTATATCTTGAAACCTATGGGAAAGTATTTTGTGATGGTGCTGGGTGTAATGCCTTGCGTCATATTCAAACAATCACGCACTGGGTTCAAAGACTAACAAATTTCAATGACTTTTAAAAGAAAGTTGAGGAGGTAATCTAATAATGAGAACCGTTGATGTTATCCTAGTGGGGCAGAAGGACAAACCAATCCTGTTTTACAAAGCACCGCCTACTACGGCAACATTGCATCAGAATCGCAATATCCGGGTAACGTCATCAGCCCTCACCCGGCACCCTGAGTGACTACTGTAGATATTGCACAGACTTGTAAAAGTTATCTCTAAAAGTGAGGTAGCTTTTCACTCATTATGGCTGACCAGGCTGTCGTGGAGAAGATGAGCGAATTGCAAGTGAACGCCGGAAAAAAGGTGATATTCGGTCTCGTGACCGGCTACATTGAAGTCATGTTAGCCAGCTAACAGCTAGCCTAGCTTGTAGTCAGATACATGCTGTCATTTGGCATCCAGCAATGTGGTGCTAACGTTACGGCTAGATAGCTTTTATGAGTAACGTTATGGGGTTTTTTTTTAACCTAAAATGTCACTGTCAAGATGACAGAAGCATACGTTGCATTGTTGTTGTTTCAATCTGTTATGCTTAAAACCATGCCACATTGCAATTAAAGGAGCCCAGTCGGTTTGGTTTGGCTAACATAGCTTTTACATGTAGTTATAGCTTGGAATGGATAGGGTGAGAGCCTAACGCCTAACCCAATTCACAACTCTGACAATTTCATGTTTCACTGCTTATCGGTGGGCTTACACACACGTTAGACCAATACGTAGGAATTTGTATGAATCCTGAATGTTCTCTTCTCAAATCGGCACGCACCCAAAGGACCAAGTGTTTTTTTTAAATACAATGCTCACTCTGAAAACTGGTTTGTCCTCCCACAAATGTCTAACAATAACAATGGTGTGCGCTATAATTTGGGGGGGCGCTGTCAGGTGGCGTGAACTACTTATAAATTGTCATTGGATCACTTGTATGCTGGATTTACCCCAGCACTTTTTGTGAAAGGTCTTAAGTCATATTCTAAGACTTATGTGCTATAGGCAGTAACTACAAGTAAGGAAGACCAATATTTGTGTTGTTTATGTTCCTAATGTTAGCCGTATTGTAGGTTAGCCGTTATGTAGGTGTGTACCTTTCTCATCTGTATGTAAATAGTGTGTAGGTCAATTCAATTCAATTTTTATTTACATAGCACCAAATCACAACAAAAGTTATCTCATGTCACTTAACATATAGAGCAGGCCTAGACCGTACTCTTTATCATATCATTTATAGAAACCCAGCAGTTCATATCCATGAATTTGTGTCTGAACCAGCTCCATACTAAACTTCATTTCTTGCTAAAAGTTCATTAACCTCGTGTGATTATTTTTGACAGGGAGGAACTGAAAGCGGTAAAGATGGAGGCAAGAAGAAGGCCAAAGGTGCTGACACTGGAGGCAGGGCGGAGGTGAGTTGCTAAATTATGTGTTGAGATGCACGTAGGTGCTATTATTAGACATCATAATGATAACTTGTTTCACAAGAACTTAAATCACGGTGTGCATATATATACACACACATATATATATATATATACACACACATTTAAAACAGAGCATAGGTGTCCACGTACACAGAAGTACAGTGTCAGTGTGTCTTTGTGCTCTCTCAATTTGTACTGATGTATATTGTATAATTACAAAAAGTAGAACATAAGGTAGGCTGAGAGAATAGTGGGTACACAAAGGAATGCCTTCACCCTCATAGTTTGATGTGTGATTTCCTAACCTTTATAGCAAGCATACACAGAAACAGCATTATTAACCAACCCCCTATTTGCTCATCTGTTTTTGTTGCTGTTCAGCTATCGCCACCACCTCAGTACATTGAGGAGCGTCTTACTTTGTACGCAAAGCTGAAAGCTGAGCATGAAGCCCTGATGGCAGAGAGGGCTGCGAAGAATAGCCGAGCCATCAAGGTGACCCTGCCTGATGGAAAGGTGGTGGAGGCTGAGTCCTGGAAGACCACACCATACCAGGTGGCCTGTGGAATCAGGTCAGTGTGATGATGGGATCGCTGTAATTGTTACTTTTTAATGTGACGCCTCGCTTTCATGTAATACAAAAAAGGGAAGAAAAACCTCAAGGGTGTTTCAGGAATGTAATTTCCAAAGACTAGCTGTCAAATTTATTATTTGTGCAGCCTGTAATCATTGTTACAGTTTCAAAAGGCTTCACAACACCCACATTATGAAAACAGTAATTGGAAATGACACCTTAGACCATCCTCCAAAGACAAGAAAATACTCAAATAACAAAAAACCTCATTAGTGTTAAAAAAGTAGAGGAAACATTGCCTTGAGATAGTCTGAGAATGATCTCGTGACCAGCATGGTCCAATATACAATAGGTGTCAAGAGTGTGTTAAAAGAGATTAAATGTTGATAACTGAAGGTTAGCTGCAGGGGAGGTCACAGAAGATGTTATATATTTGACTTCTTTTAGCCAAGCTTATCAGTTCTTTTGGTTGGTTTTGCCAGTGTAATGTCAAAATATGATTGATGATTTTGTTCATAATTTGATGTGGAATATTATCATGGTTTACGTCCAGTCAAGGCCTCGCAGACAACACAGTGATTGCTAAAGTGAACAACAGTGTGTGGGACTTGGACAGACCTTTGGAGGATGACTGCAGCCTTCAGTTGCTCAAGTTTGATGATGACGAGGCTCAAGCTGTAAGTCCACCTCATCCCTTGTCTGACACAGTGCTTCTATTAGTTTTTTCCCCCTACATATGGATTAGGAGAGCAGAGTGTAGTATAGTAAAGTCATCTTAAACACCTTCTTCTGAAACTCATCTGCCAATGTTTTAACTCTTAGAAAGCCTATGAAAACATTTCTGACATGCTAACAATGTCACTAACATTGTCACAACAAATCCATTGGTTACTTACCAGTACACAACATCTTGCAGAGTTCTTTCAACCTTATTGATATGTTGTTTGGGCAGGCTAGCCTGAGCATGCAAGATTAAAGTGATGAATGAGAGGTTTACAATCAATAATTAACCTCAAAGTTCTGCAATTCATCAATTGTCTGAGCCACAAAGATATTAAGAGGAGACGTGAGAATGTAAAACACTGCTATAATCATGTACTGTCATAAAAGTGGCAGCAACTTGTCTCTAAGAGAATAACGACACATGTTCCTTAAATTAAAGCCCAATTTCAGCACCTGTCTATTGGAGGTGCTGAATATTTTACTTTAATAATAGCCATTTGTCAGTTGACACTTAACATTTTTTTTATATTGTTGGCATTCAGAAGAAGGGATTTTACACTGTTTAAATAGTTTACATTTTCTCAAAGGCTTCAACAAAGTCAGCAACACAGCGAGTGATTGTAACATCAGTGCAGACATGAGGGTCAACAATCTTTATTCTTAATCCAGCACGGTTTTAATAAATACAAATGGATAGACTGTACTGCTGTTTTGCTAATTGGGCAATATTATTTTGTATGTTGTTTAGGTTTACTGGCACTCCAGCGCCCATATCTTGGGGGAAGCCATGGAGAAGGTGTACGGAGGCTGTCTCTGCTACGGTCCCCCCATCGAGAGCGGCTTTTACTACGACATGTTCCTGGAGAACAATGAGTGAGTTGCAAAGGCTTTGGATTCAGATTTGTCTGTATAATTAGTTGTGTTAGTCAGCTCTCAGCGTTATTTTAGTGTGTACAAGGCTTAGCAACTGTCACTCTGCTTCACTGTCTAAGACCAGTGGCAAACGCAAAATAGGTGGATTGTAATGACACTAATGCTGTCAAGCTTAATTTCTTTTGGGCATGGATTTGAAATGACATCCTTCTATATCTGCCCACAGGATTGGAAGCCTTGAAGCAAATCTATTCAAAACACAGAACTAGAGCTTACTTCTGTGAAGCTTTGAAAGCAGGTTGAGACAGCCTCAGAAATATGAACACTTCTTCCCCGTAAACAACTTTTTCACTTGACCTTTCTGTAAAACAGTTGCATTTCACCCGGCTTCAGGCAGCAGGAGAGCGTGAGGAATGCTGTCTAATTAATTCTACAACCCACTTAATGAAGTCATTTTATGTTAATGGAATTCTTGGAGACTGTTTTTTGTTGGGACATTTTGACATTGCTCAAGCCCTAAAGCCAAGGACTTTTAACTATTTGCCCACGCTTGCAGAGGTTATCAGCTTTTGGAAGTCAAAGAATTACATTAGTGAACAAAAGGTCTGGCCTCATGGCTTAATGTCTGGTCACATCCATGCTGCCCGCTAGAAACACTAGTCTAAATTTAACATTGAAGGCAGTTTGCATATTAATGTAAGACTACATAAGACAGCCATTGTCATTGGATGTAATGTTCTTGTTATGTTTATCTTTTGGTGTTTTTGACAGGGGCGTATCAAGCAATGACTTCCCATGCCTGGAGACATTGTGCAAGAAAATTATCAAGGAGAAGCAGCCATTTGAGAGGCTGGAGATAAAGAAGGAAACTCTGTTGGAAATGTTTAAGGTATCTGAAAACACAAATGCATACAAAAAACCCCCCAAAATTCATGAGTAACAGAACTTTAAAAACACCTCTTCTCCTTGACAGTACAACACGTTTAAGTGCCGCATTCTAAATGAGAAGGTCACCACTCCCACTACCACAGTTTACAGGTGAGTCCAGGTGCATGTAAAAGTTTTTATCTGAAGTGATATCCTATATTTTTTGTAGTGTCAACAAATCCCATTAAAAGCCAAACCAAGAACCAAAACCATTCAAAAGAATAAATGGATCATTCTGACAAGTATTTTCTATGCTGTCAAAACCTGATATAACTTATTCCTCCGTGCCATAGGCCTCCTCCATTGCAATGAACATGGGCACTGAATTATATTTTGATTTAACCCCACCTACACCATCATGCTGCCATAAACACACACGCATGCACCAAATTCACAACTGAAAATGGCCCTTAACAAATGCACTTTTTACTTCTGTGTAATATTTGCTAAAAACTACAGTGCCCAGCAGTTCTAATAAAATTATTTTTATTTATTAAGGAAATTATACATTTGTGTCACAAATAGGCTTGGAAAGTCATAAAGAGTATTGAGAGATAGACTAACACATCCTTGGTTTTGGTCTTTTTTATGGGATTTGATAACAGTGACAAAAATATAGTATTTATTAACCATATCCTAAACACAACTGGTTATCAGAGTTTAAAAAAAAATACTCAATGCTCATTAACATTCTGCATTTCAGGTGTGGTCCCTTAATTGACTTGTGTCGAGGGCCCCATGTGAGACATACTGGGAAAATCAAGGCACTTAAGATCCACAAGGTGAGCCTTTTTGTTTTCAGCGACGCACCATGCCCAGCAAACCATTTGCTACTGTACATGTGGATTTATTGTTGTTTAAACCAGGCAGGATTTCAACAACTGTAGTCTGTGCCCCGAATGTCTGGCAGTAAACACATTTGTCCCCATTTTTAGAGCAGAGTTACCTTTTATGTTTTATTCTCAAGGGATTTGATGGACCCAAAAGAATGATGAAAGCTAACATACTCCTTTTGTGGTGTGTTAGAATTCGTCTACCTACTGGGAGGGAAAGGCGGACATGGAAACCCTCCAGAGGATCTATGGAATCTCCTTCCCTGACCCCAAAATGCTCAAAGAGTGGGAGAAGTTTCAGGAGGAAGCCAAGAACAGAGATCATCGCAAACTAGGCCGGGTATGAACTGAAATGTAAAGAAGCTGTCAGTTAGCAAAAGAGTTCTTGTCCATAGCAATTTTACAGGTTTTACAGGTTACAGGTTTTATTTGTCTGTTTAGCTTATGAAGCTGTGATTTGACTGCACAGTTGCAGAGATGATCCCACTCAAATCAAATATTTTATGAAATACAGGTAGAATACTTCTAAAGCGTAAGAGTCAGGATCTGGTTTGTGTCTGAATATGTTGTCTGTAGGTCTGATCAAAGCCAAGCTGAATTTCTGTGTGAGAATATAGTTCTCCTGCATTTGCATGCAGTACATTTCTGGTAAAGAACCATTATCCTACAACAAGAAAAACGTTTCTTTTTTAAATGTTGACGGCAAACACTTCAGAAATTGTCACTTGTTAGAAAGTTGGTAATTTACATATATTGTTAATTTACATATAAATATAGAAAGAAATACTGGGAATGGCATGATAAAAAATTTACCAATGACCCATTTTCAGCTGTGAGTGATGGTGAAATTAACTCGGTGCATAAGGCAGCATTCAATTAGATGTACTTCACAATCTTTGAAACAGTTTTGTTAAACTGTGAGGCTGTCTTTATTGCCAGAAAACAATCTATGACTTCACTGTTGACAGGGATTTTGACAGTTCATGGTGTGTGTTGTTATTGTCATTCATCCAGTATAATAACAGGTGTAGAAAACCGAGCTGAGCAGGAGACGGAGTTCATTGTCAGACAAGCCCTAGTTACATATGTGATGAGCTGTGGCATTATTTCAAATTGAAACCAGTTTGGCCTGAGTGGTGGCCCTTTTCTTTTTAATCACAACTAACAAACCCTTTTTTGAAATGTATTATTATTTAGGAGCAGGACCTGTTCTTCTTCCATGACCTGAGTCCAGGGAGCTGCTTCTTCCTGCCTAAGGGAGCCTTCATCTACAACACCCTGATTGCGTTCATCAGAGTAAGTCAAAGCTATCAGACATGCAGTGGATAATAGCTGTGATTACACTCACAACTTTAAGACATAAGAAGAAGACAAAGTGAATGAGTCACTAAATTAAAATCCTAATTCATGTCCATTCCTTCCGATAACAATAATGCTGTAAATAGATGTTCACTAATTTATGCTTACTCAATACAACATTTCTCATTTTTATCCAGGTAATAGAAGAACTTTGCTCAGTGTGAAGTCTGCCCTTGAACTCAAAGTTGTTTATGAATCTCAAAATAGCTTCTTATTGGTAGCCAATTATTTGGAATAAATTGAAATGTGTAAAACAGACGTGACTGACAGCTTTGAAGAAAAGCTCCATTGCACCTGCTCCATTATAAAGAGCCACAAAATCAATCAGATTTAAAACATTCACTTTCTTGGTTTTCAGTAAGTGCAGTCACAAAGTAATTTCGCTTTAATGTGGTAAAACAGATTTCTGACTGATGAGATTCTGAGTAACGAGATGTGTTTGTAAGACCGCTCTGCCTTAACAAGCTACAAAACACCTACAACATCTGAATATTTGTAGGGCATATGACTGTCGGGATTTAAAATAAATGACCCTTTTATTTCATTAACACTTTCAGCTATCAACAGATAACAGGTCAACCCAAGGTGCATTAAAGCATCTTTTCTTGTCAGTTTACCCCAAATCCCCTTCCTAATGTGTAAACAAACTGTGATGTGAATATGTATAAACAATTTGTAGAGGTAGTTTGCTTTTTAAAAATCTAAGCCTTTGCTTGCAGAGCTATGTGTGTTTTAGAGGATATGGACTATTTATCAGTGAGTCCCCAGGTGTTGACAGAAACTGTTTTTAACCAGTTGTTTGTAGTTGTGATGTGTATTGAGCATTATGAAGCTTAGTTGCTTGAGGTGCCAGCAACTCAGAATGGTGTCATTATAATCTTCTTTGTGAGTAAACCTTGTTCTGTCTTTGGCAGAGTGAGTACAGGAAGAGGGGTTTCCAGGAAGTGGTGACGCCCAACATCTACAACAGTAAGCTGTGGCAGACTTCTGGCCACTGGCAGCACTACAGCGAGAACATGTTCTCCTTCGAGGCAGAGAAGGAGACCTTTGCCCTCAAACCCATGAACTGCCCAGGACACTGGTGAGGCCTCTATTTCCTCACATTCACAGTTGTTTGAAAGTTTTCATTTCAGCAAGGAACTAGAAAAGAATGAACATTAAGTGTAAAGAAAAACACACCCACTTCTGTCTCACACTGTGTATCAAGTCTCTAGTGTCTCTAGTGTGAAATAGATATTTTTAGTTGGTTTCTTTCTCTAATTAGAAAAATAACTGTTTGTTGGAGGTGGGGCTGTTTGTCCTTTTCCAGCATTAAATGTGTTTGGAGCATTAAGTGAGCTCAGAGTACTGTTGTCTCAATTCAAAATGTTTAACCTTGTTACAATATTTAGTTTAACATCATCAACAACAAATGATTTTACCACAGTACTGTGGCAAACAGGGACAACCATTAAGCAATGTTTTACCATGCTTGAATAGCTGCATAAGAGTTTGCACAGGGGTTTTGTTTTCAGTAGTGGACTCAGTCTTTGTGAAATAGCCTCATATTTCACTGCTACGATAGTTTATCATCCAGTTCAGCTCAACTTGTAATGGACTGATGCTCTTGCCATGTTTTCAGTTGTTGAATGACCCAGTTCAATTTACTGCTGAATGCTGCATTGCAGTGTAAAGAGCCAGACTGCAACTCTTTGTATTCAAATCTTTTATCTCCCTTTTACTGTTACACTCTTTGTGATATCCACTTGGGAAGCCCCTCTGGAGATCATACTGATATGGAATTTGCAAACACATTTTGTGTTGGATGTTGGTTAAATCAAATATTGATTGTCTTTCATAGTAGTATTGAAGCAGTAGAGCAATTTTCAGTTATTGCGGTGACGCTTTGTTGAAGTTGGCAGATGTAATTTGTGTATTTTCCACATGGTCTGTCTGTTTGGCTCCAGTCTGATGTTTGATCACCGGCCGCGCTCTTGGAGAGAGTTGCCCCTTCGCATGGCCGACTTTGGTGTCCTGCACAGGAACGAGCTGTCAGGAGCCCTGACGGGTCTCACCCGTGTCCGCCGCTTCCAGCAGGATGATGCTCATATCTTCTGCTCCATGGACCAGGTGAGGCCCGCACTGATGCATTGACATTACTCAGCCAAATTCACCCAAAACCCACACTTCATTGAAGTCTGATGAACACTCCACCAATTTACTCATCAAAGTCTGTTTACAAATCTCGGAGACTAGTGCTGTGTATGTGAACAAAAGTTGTATAAAGCCTTTTGTGGCTCCAGAGGGAGCAGTGTGAAGACTGATAAATTGTCTCAATTGCGGCGTTACTTGAGGCTGCGTTGGTCGGGGCTCAAGTTTGAAAATGACAATAATATGGGGGTGTGGAGTCAGAAAGAAGTGAGGTTACCTAGCTTGAGGCTAGTGGCTCAATCTGAATCAGAATCAGAAATACTTTATTGATCCCCTGGGGGAATTTTTTTTTTTCCAAGGTTACATTCTACTGCATTCATTTTGATACTTTAAAAAAACTGTCCATCATGAGTCTGACAGCGTTATAGGAGTATAATGCTGAATTGGTGCAGTACTCTTTAAGACTGGATTTAATTCATACCACTCTCACATTTCTCTGGCAGTACCTTTAATAAATGTTTCCACTTGTTATTATACCTGTTTGAAAGAGGCCCAGTTTTGAAGTCTCTCTGTGAATCAGTGTCTTGCTGGCACAGTTCAATTGAAAACATTCAGGTAATGTTGTCAGTGAACAATCTGTCACATTCGCAGGTAAAGTGAGAGGACTCCACAGGCTGCTGCAGCCGGGTGTAGCAACTTGCATGTTAAGTCCTTTCGCCAAAGTGGAGCACTGCCAATACTGATGCACACAAACAGGATTTTGGAAGAGCGAAGAGATTTCTTAATTAGTTTATTCAAATGTAGTAACACAACAACTTGCAGCCAATATCCCACTGATTTTGTTTTCTCTTTATCAGTAATAGCAGTGAATTGGATGGTTAATTATTTGATTGCACTTTGTACACAAATTATTTCACTTTTTTTCACTGCAGCAGTTTGATGCTGTGTACTGTTACTGTCTTTTGTGACTTACCAAATTTAAGCAGACTGCAGAGGAGAGGATATGTTCTTTCACTTGTCATGAAGTTTATAATCGGTGTCGGCAGATGGTAGCTGACATTTAGGACTTGGGCAAGAGACTTTTCCCTTTATCATAGAGGCGATTCTTTTCAACATTTTGTCTCTCTGTGTTTTATATCAATCGCGATATATTATCTCCTGTAAGATGAGCAGTTTATCCCCATATTCTTCTGATTACATCATATAATTCAGTCATTACACCAGAAATTAAACTTGCAGCCATGTCCAGATGGATGATGCAAATTCTGTTGCATTCTGTTTTTGACCCCAGATTGAGGAGGAGATCAAGGGCTGCCTGGACTTCCTGCGGACAGTGTATGAAGTGTTTGGTTTCAGCTTCAAACTCAACCTGTCCACAAGACCAGAGAAGTTCCTGGGGGACCCGGACGTCTGGAACCAAGCAGAAAAGGTAATCAGGCCTTTTGTTTCTCTCGTATGGTTGAAAATGTGAACAGCACTCTCACAAAGTCTCACTGGAGAATTAAGATGCTGATCTGTGATATTATCAAGATGGAAATTCTGGAGCCACTTCACAGACAGCAAATGGAAGAGTGTGATTTGTAGACCCAGAGAACATTTATATTTTAATGAATGAGTTTTATTCTGTAGAACTGCTATCTGATCTGAAGCAGAAAATGCTTGTTCATCTCCAGAGAATCTGCATCAGTTCTATCATTGTCAGCCTTTGCTGTCAAATCAAATTCACTCTCTGTGGACCAGCTCTATATTCTACATCTTGAGTTCAGCTCTAAGTTGCTCTGGGAGAGAGCAGGTAATGTTATTACTTTGTTCAAGCTGAGCTTGTTCAAGTGAGTGGGTTAAACTGGGTGATAATTTGTCTTTATTGCTTGGTGCTTTCAGTGTTAGATGAAACACAGTGACGGTCTCCCTTGGGACAACTTCATGTCTGACAGATGAATCTGTAAAATCAACACTAAATGACAGTTGGTGGATAAAGGTGCTACAAGTATACTGTATTGTTTTTCAGTAGCACAAGTATGTGAAGCACATACAAAGTCTTTATTAGTCTGGTAAGCCTTTACTGGCAGGCTCTGAATGGATGAAAAGGTGTCTGTTGACAGACAGACACAGCATGCGTTGACTTTTACAGCAGGGTGAGATTAGTCTTCACATTTGTTTTCCTCTTTATCTTATTGTTAAAGGTATATCTTTATTTCACCAGTGAAGTATTACATCAGCAGTGCACATTGCAAGCACGTAGATGAACATCAGTTTTTTGTTTTTTTTTGGTGATTAGGTTTGGTTTGTGTAATCTTATCTCATCTTAATCTACTATGGGCTGCTTGGTGTCAAAATGTTGTGGAGTTTGAAAGTGCATGCTCTGTTCTGTCAACAAACAACCCACGACCCACTTGATCTTAGGCTCCAACAAATCACATTCATATTTTAATATATGACGACTCAATAAGTAAGGTAAAATGTGAGCCGGATATAATGCAGATACAGGTATTTAATCCTAAGTGTTTCTTTTTGTTTAAAGAACTCCTTTTAATTTCTCTCCCTGGTTTACAATTACAGGTGTCATTGTTCTGTCCTCAGTGCTTCATTTAAACTTCATTTTAAGCGTGTCTTTTGCCCGCTTGAAGCTTTACAACATTACTGATGATAGCGGAAGTTATTTTTAACATATTTTTTATCAACAACCAATCCTGTAGCTACATTAATTGTTATTAAAATATTAAACACTTTGTAGTCTGCTGATGGACAGAATAGACTGTAGAACTTAAAGACTACAGTTGTTCTGCTTCTTACTGACCTCATGTGTTAATGATGATATACCTCTCAGTTAGTCGCAGTTCTCAAAATAAGGGGAATGAGTGTGATCAGTATAATATGTGGAGCTGTGGGGAAAAAAGAAGACAATTATAATAGCTTCTAAGTTGTACAGCTGTTTGGTTGACCTATCAGGAGACTTTTCTCTAGGGGGAAACATTTCCTAAATTCAGCACTGACTCTTTATGATTAATGTTTGCATGCACAAAGTGGAAAATGATATACACAAAAACCGGACTTGTAAACTTGGCATAGTGAGTGGAGCAGAACTTGCTGCATGTTTCCGTCACCTCATTAACTCCCACAAGCAACCATAAAATATTATTGGGACGTTAACATTTCTTAGTTCAGTGATTAGTTCCAGATGAAGTAAATGTCAGGTCTGAATATACAGCTTTGCTTAACACCACTGTTTACTTGCATGTTGGTCAGCCGTTGACATTGTAACAAAGCAGTAATTGTATGTTTTTACAGCAACTGGAGAACAGCTTGAATGACTTTGGGGAGAAATGGGTTCTCAACCCTGGTGATGGAGCTTTTTATGGACCAAAGGTGAGCCGTGCGCTGCAGTAGTGATATACTTTAACTGTGAAACAGCTGGAGGGCCACTGCTGATCATTTGTGTCCTTTCCTTGCAGATTGACATTCAGATCAAGGATGCCATCGGTCGGTACCATCAGTGCGCCACAATTCAGCTTGACTTCCAGCTCCCGATCCGCTTTAATCTCACCTTTGTCAGGTAACTCTTCTAAGGCTTTTTAAAAAAAATTCACATTAAAGTAAAATGGCAGAAGAATAGAATTTTATTTTTTTGTTGCTGCAAATGCTCTTGTATATTATAGACTTAAATATATTGTAGTACAGTTAACCTAATCAAAGGTAGAAGTTTCATATAAAAATATTGGAGGAATCAATATTTTGGGATATGATTAAGTGCTGATGTGAAAATAGGATTGGCTTGAATTAAACTATATGATGCACCAAGGCTTTTGTAGCTACCCCACAGGCTATACATATTTAAGAAAATGTTGTAAAACTGTTTTTACAACTGTTTTATCCAGCCTCGCTGTCTTAATACTAAGAAAATACTAATTTCTCCAGATGATCGGTATTGTTTTCCTTTTGGATTACTCTCTTTGCGGGAGTTCCTCATTTCTTTTTTTCTCAAAATTATTTTGTAGCCATGATGGTGACGACAAGAAGAGACCAGTGATCATCCACAGAGCTGTCCTGGGATCAGTAGAGAGGATGATCGCTATCCTGACTGAAAACTACGGAGGCAAATGGTTTGTAAACAATCCATTTTTAAAAGGTTGACTTGTCATTAGGATGCATTTCTTCCTGAGCACTGTTAATGGTTTTCAGATTGACTGGACAGAAATAAAAAAATAAACTCTGTGGGGATGTAAATATTTGCTCAGGTACCTTGCAGAATGTACCAGGCCTGCTTCTCTGCAAGCCAGTCAAATGCAAGTGTGTCCTGTCGTTTCAGGCCCCTGTGGCTCTCTCCTCATCAAGTGATGGTTGTACCTGTGGGACCGACCTGTGAGGAGTACGCTCAGAAGGTAACCACTGACCACAGCTACTTTAGTCCATATTCTCCCTTCAAAGACGGCACAAACATTACCCCGAAGCTCTCAGGCCCTTTGATTCGACACTAAGCCGTCTGTGTTTTGATTTGTGTAGCCTGCATTTTATCACTGATGCACACACAGGCTGGAATCCTGTGCTGCTGATGTTTTATGCTTGTTGACATGGCCATAAAGTATTGAACTTGAATTAGATGGCTGATCAAAACCACATAAAATACTGTCACTACTTCTGAAGTTCATGTTCCTGCATCTTTAAAAAGACAAAGGAACAGTTTAACACAACTTTGCTTTTATTTTCATAGCTATTAGTTATGATAACAGTGTACTCACCAAAGCAATTTACATCTGGGGGTGTGGTCGGTAATCTGCAATGGATTTTTAGAACAGACTGGAAGAGATAACAAAGGCAAGTGATACAGTTATTACCAAAACACATTTGACCTGTTGGCTTGTTTCAATCCTGTCTGGTTGTCTGACTGCCCCTGTTTGTTGCCCCGTTGCACCTTTTTTTTTTTTTTTTTTTTTTAGCAATGTTTATTAATGTTATTACAACTACAAAAATTAAACCCAACTTGTAATAAAATAAAAGTTTTCCTTTTAAAGTGTGTGGAATATGAATTTGATAATTGCTTTGTGTTGAACACATTGTTACTTGCACAAAAAGCCCATTTGTAAAATAAACAGCTGTACAGTCCTGATATCCATGTAACTGTAAACACACTGTGATAATAATGGATGCAGAAGTATAATCTTCATTACAGCCAAATTGACAACTTGTCCAAAATGTGTTAGTCCAGATTTGAAAAACATAACATTTGTAGAAGTCTATTAAAATAATTAAAATTAATAAGCTTTTATGACATGCTGGCTTGGCCTTAAGCGTTTTTAACTGTTGGTTGTTTCACTGATTAATGTGGCAGGTGAAGCAGGAATTCCACAACAGCGGCTTCATGGCTGACGTGGATCTCGACCCCGGCTGCACTCTGAACAAAAAGATCAGAAACGCACAGTTGGCGCAGTACAACTTCATCCTGGGTCAGTGGCAACACACGCCCTTTATCTTTGTTATCTCTGTCTTGCTGTCCATCTAGATATTGATTTCTTTTGTCCTCTTTGCATGTTTCCCTGCTTGGTAAAGTGGTGGGAGAGAAGGAGAAGACCAGTAACACCGTGAATGTACGCACCCGGGATAACAAAGTCCATGGCGAGCGCACTGTGGAGGAGTGCATCGAGCGTCTGAAACAGCTGAAGACCACCAAGAGTCAAAACGCAGAAGAGGACTTCTGAGCTTTCTCCAACTCGCAGCTATCAACTCGTCCTTCTCTCAACAGTACCTCAAGTCTGGTAACTCTAAAGGGCCATGTGGTGGAAATCAGTTCTGATGAGGGATAAAACTACTTTCACATTGTTGCCTAGTCTCTGCTTTTCGTCCCCTTGAAATGACATTTCTCAGATTCAACAATTGTCTTTTTTCTGGTGTCCTCCGCCTCTTTACTGTATCACTATATTTTTGGTTGTTGAGTACGTGGGTTGCTGTACTCATGGAATGAAGTATAATTGTCCTCATCCCTTCTGTTTATACGGAAATACAGCTAGTGAGACTCTGATGTGATTATGTCTTTGAACAACTTTGTATGATGAATATATTGTACCATAAAACTGCTCTCAAAACTGGTTTAAAACAGGGGAAATGGTTTGTAATACTGTCTTAACAGTTTGTAACAGTCATTCTTTCTTCAGAGAATTGTACATGAGTTACAATTTTGATAATTAAACAATCTATTCTTAATCTGTGCGTTATGCTTTTTGTAAGATTGGCCTTTTCTTTCTTTAGAATTATCTTCTTAATTGTGCTGCTGCAAACAGCTCTGTCAGAAAGTGGGAAAAAAGACAGTTGATGAGCATGAAAAGCATAAAATAATTACATCAAAGTAATCGTGCTGCTGACAAAGTTGATATGTACTGAAATTGAGACTATAACGAGCGACAATTACTGCAAAGTAGAACATATAACCATACATTTACTTGTTCTACATTACTTATCAGATGTAGTGTTTTTCAAGCCACAACTTAACTCACAAGTTCAAGATCCAAAGTTGAAATAATAAGATAGTTTTAGACTGGAAACACTTGGTAGTGGGAGTTGGTGAGATGAGTGCCAGAAAGGTGTTCTGCTGGCGTAAGAAATGGATCCTTATCGCCTTCTTCCACAAGTGCATTATCACTTAGGAGGGAAATAAGTGATGTGCTGGAGAGTAAACACCTGATGCTTCCCCTTATTATATGCTTACTGAACTCTGAGACCATTCTCAGTATTACATGCTTACTGAACTCGGAGACCAATTTACGTTTGCTGTCTGCACCATTACACTACAGCATGAGTGACCTTTTGAATTCTAATACTCTGTCTACTCTGGCTTACATATTTAAAACAGTAATAGGAGTCTGTCTGTCTTTTATTCCTTTTTATCGTAAGAGGAACATTTTTCCAATTATACTTAAGTACCTCAATGAATCATGCAGAAGAGATCACACAAATAAGTGCATATTACTACTAGTGCTCCAGTTATGCACTTTCACTGCATTTCTTGATTTTCTCTCCATCTGCTGTCATTATTTCTGCTACAAATGTGGAAATATACTTGGCCCACTTCAATTTGTATTACAGCACTCAACTCCCACTTTCAGTCTCAGATTATTACATAAACCACTAGTGGGTGCTATAACTGTGTACTGGAGCTGCACATCAGGCACAGACAAATAGTAGAGAGCAGTGTGTTTCAGCAGTTTAACAGCTGGGAAAATGGCCTGGCACAGATCAGTGCCAAGGGATTTTATTTTGGGGGGGGGGAAATACCACAAACTTGCTAAAAGAAACTAAAACTTTTGTTGTGGCTTTAACTGTTTAAAAGTTTTTAATCACTCTGCTTACTAAGGTTCAATATTCATGAAGTACTTAACAGGTATAAGATTTAGAAACTCCTGCCCTGATACTGGCTATAAGACATATTACTGTACTTATAACTGTCCCCTGTTGTATTTGGAAATGACCTATTTAAATCATACAAACTTCTCACAAATAATTCCAGTAGGAACATTAGTACTAAGGTTAAAGTTAGAGTGATGTTCTTACAGTTGTAGAAGAGGCTGCGAGTGCTCTGAACTCTGAATGCAGGCCAATGAAAACATTGATTTTGGCTGCTTTACAAGTTGCAAGTAATTAAAATAAGTGAGAAGCCATCAGTTATTTTGGCCAATTCGAACTTTTCAGCACCAAATAAAATATGTTCACAGGTTTGGTTTCTCGTGTCGGTCTGTATTTTATGCTCATTGAGACTCGGGTTAGTGACACAGTTAAAGAAACGTAATTAAAGTTCTTTGTTATTATTTTTGATGGGTGTCAGAGTTTTGGTTTTTGTAATGTTTTGTAATGTAATGTTTTAAGGGAACGTTGACGATTGCAAATGCAAACTATAACAAAAATGGCCACATACTTCAATGCAAACACTGGCCCTCACTCCTTACTTACTCATTATCATAACATTTGTAAATATCTCTGATAAAAGGAGAGTAGAAATTAAACTACCAGAGCAAAGAAATAGGATGGCAAAAACTACTGTATCTGTGTTGGTGTAAAGACACCCTCATATATCAAATCTGACCACAAGGTGGAACAACTGAACCAGGATCTTGTGGGGGGGGGGGGGGCTAATGTCAGTGGAGTGTGGGAGAGGAAAACATTTTGATAAGGGGTTAATGAAAAAGTCAATGGAGTAGGAGAGTGTCAACAGGCAGAGCGAGACAGCCAGAAATCTCTGGGGACTGAGCTCCGCTGCTGACTCTCAGCCTCCCTGTGAATCCTCGCTCCCTCTTGCCCCGTTGGATCCTTCCTGTATGCTTCACTGGCAATCTGGCCTCGAAGGGTCACAACGCTTCAGTGAACTGAGCAAACTTTTCTTTCTCTCGCCACACATGCATTTTAAGGTATCGATTCACATGTTAAAAAAGGTCCCACTGCTGCAGCTCTTTACTTCGATGATGCTGGGATAAGTCATGGTATGTAAACCTTTCAAGTCAGCTCTCTTTTTATGACGGAAAATTCAAGTTAGTCCATAGATTTGGGGACTATTTCTTGTTTTATACCAATCTTTTATGATTTGTGCCATTTGTTTTCTGAAGTACTTTGTGACTATCTTGTTTCAAAAAACACTCAAAAGTAATATTGTAGACAAACTGCATCCCTGAAATCTCCATTGTGAATTGAAGTAATAGTTTGACATTTCGGGAAATACACTAATTTGCTTTCTTGCCAAGAGTTAGATGAGAAGAACGATGCCGCTCTCATGTCTGTATGGTAAATATGAAGCTGGAGCCAGCAGCCGGTTAGCTTAGCTTAGCATAAAGACAGGAAACAAGGGGGAATCAGCTAGCCTGGCTCTGTCTGAATGTTACAAAATTTGCCAACCAGCACATCTAAAACTCACTAATTACCACGTTATATCTTTTTTGTACTATTCATCCAAAAACCGAAGTGTAAAAACAACATTTTGCCAATTTAGAGGGGTTATATGATGGACTATTTCTTGGTAACCTCCTGCCGTCTCCGGTGGTTGCCTGGCAACTGCGCCCAGCCAAGAAATAGTTTGGCACATAACCCCCCTAAAAACGACAAATGATCTCTTTGGTTTTTATATGGATGTTTTGTTTTTTTTAAAGAGAGAGATAACAAGTTGATTAGTGAGCTGGTGGGGGCAGACCCAGTCTTTATGCTACGCTAAGCTAACCGGCTTCTGGCTTTAACAGATATGAGAGTGGTATCAATCTTCTCATCTAACTCTCAGCAAGAAAGCTAATTAAATGTATTTCTCAAAATGTCAAATTATTCCTTTAAAGCACATCACATATGCTGAGCTCTCATCCCATCTGTCTTTTTTTTCTCTCAGCAGTAACAAGTTGTTGTCCTTGTTTTTGTGTTTATTTTCCTTTGTCACCATGACAACTGACAGCAGTCACTGCTGTTGTATATTCAGTCTGTATGATGTATGTAAAAGGTTTTTTTCCCTCAGCCAAAAGCCAAAAAGCCTCCCCTGTGACACACTCATGTTCCTACCTACTCTGCGCCCTTTCATCCTTGAGTCATGTTGCTTCTGGACCAAAGAAATGCATATTTGAATGCTTACCAACCATTTTCTTCTCCAGAATATTTCTCTGTCTCTGCAGCAACTCCCACCACCCCTACCACACACACACACACACACACTCACACACACACACACATGCACACAACCTCCTCCTGCACTATAAGCCCTTTGCATAAATGCAACAGAACCCCAAATTATGGTCAGCTGCTTGTGAAGTTAGTTTTGCTTGGGAAAACCAAGCTGCCATCTTTAATATCATAATGTTACCAAATTATATGGTTCTAATTGGGAACTGTTTGATCACACTTTCTAGCATCTGGAAAGCTAGCGTGTGACCTTAACGGGCTTTTTCTTCTCATCTCAAAAGTATGACCTTTACTTCTGACCCAGCATAAATTAAGTAAACCACTTTACACCAAGAAGAGCCCTTTGCAACCAGTCACACCCTGCATGTAACCAACACTAACAACTCACTGAAAATCTGTGATGTAGGTCTGGAGCATCTGCGCACAAGACAGCTGCATGTCAAGGCAAACTGAGCAGCAGTACGGTGGCATACTGTGTGGATCTAAAACAAAACTACAGAGGATATAAGATTTGCGGCAGCAGTTCAGTTGACAGATTGTGTAGCAGGAATTTGGTCTGATAACTGATAACATGCTACATGAATAATAAATCATCTTAAACTAATGGTTCCCAACCTTTTTTTGTCTGACGTACACCCACATCGCTTCATCAACACCATCTGTCATGTTCCAAATGTGTTTGATTAAAACGGATTTTCAGGTGGATGTTGTTACAAACCTTTTTTCAAACTGTTGAAATGTCAGTGTTTAACTCAGTTGGGTCAAGTTTGCTTTCTTTCTACTATTTTGAGTGGCAGAAGCTGGACCCTTAAGCCTAACCATTCATCCATTACTTAGCTAATTATTTCAACTGTTTATCCATTACCTTTAGCTAACTAACGTTAATTATTTAACATGCTTATCCATTACTTTTGGGTAACTATTTAAACAATTTATCCATAACGTTTAGCTAACAATTTCGTTTAGCTACTCCACAGCCTTTCCATGTACCCCCTAACCAACGTGACGTTTCCCACAAACTCACTGTGACAAGTATTGTTTTAACAGGTGTTTAATAAAGTTTAACATTCTTGGGTTGCAACTGCAGTAAAACCAATTAGCCCCATACAATTTAAAACCCCAATGTCTTCCACAAATCAGCATTTTAATCTAGAATGCAGTTCCCTCAGCATCACAGTAGCAGCCAAAGTGTTTTTTGTTGCTAATATGCTCCTTATGGTAAAGAATTACATAGCCTACTGTAAATCACTTGTATGCACAGTCCACCTTCCTTTCATGCCTGTGTTTGTTGAAATTGGCCTGCAGCACCAGTCCAGCATGAATCTAGCAGCCTCATTACAACCACGCAAAAGCCCATTACTCTGCTCTGCCCATGGGGAATAACACCTTTTTCTTCATTAACCAGCGAATAAGAGCTTTTACCCACAGTTTCCATTACTTTGTACAGTACGACCTGATGCAAAATAACTCACCGCTCACTCAATCGACTAATTTTCAACAGATTTTCCCCTTTAACACATTATGTCCTCGATATCCTAGCATTAAGCGAGATACTTATGTACTTTTAGAAAATGTACTGCCATGAATACAGCATTTTTACTGGTAATAGTGGCCCTTAATAATTCTGTGCAGCCTCTGACTGAGCCCCAATCAGGTCAACTGTTAGTTGGCTGTTTCAACCATGAATTCCTCCTTTCTCACCTTGCTTTAACTCAAACACAGCCTCTTCCTTATATGCAGCCAGCCAGATGTTTAGGCTGGAAGTTCTCAACAGAGGAGGCCTCAGTGGTATGCATGGTTGTTATTTATCTAAATTGTATTTTTCTCTTGGACAGCATTTTTTTTCTTTCTTTCTGCTCACAGGGATGGTTTACTTTAGCCCCAAAGTAGGAGGTGCAGAGAGGAAAGGCTTTGCCAGCATACCCACAATTCACCAGTGGCTGACGGAGCTGATGAAGTTGAAGTTGACAGCTGCATAAATCATTGGCCCATGGTGGTAATAGGTGGCAGTATAAAATCAAGCGCAGACCACCCATGCTGCGGGGCAGGAATAGGAGCATCAAGTCATATCTACCGTGCAGCACTGTACAGCCATCCGAAACACTTAACCCCCCTCTGGCCGCCCCGGTCTGTTTCAGTCCAAGGGGCTCTCTTAGCAACACAGGAAAGGACCGTCTGGCATCCGCAGTGCAGTGATTCATATTTGGCACTTTCATAAAGGTTCCAAGCTGCTGGAGTTTTTTCAGGGCTTGAACGTTTCACTCCTCTATCGCCTTTTCGGAAAAACCTATAAACATTTCAAGGCCAATAACCGAACAGGAGCCTGTGCTTTTTCCTCTTTCATATGAAGATCTCAGTACGTCGTAGGATGCGTTTTTTTTTGTTTTTTTTTTACTTTTTTTCCTCTTCACAGTGAGAAGAAAGGGCTGCACACTCACCATTACCTCGACTTTTTTTTGTGTGTGTGTGTGTGTGTGTGTAGTATATTTCCACATGTGAATGGAGAGGTGCTTGAGCTCATTCAGTAGAGCAGCTAAGAGAGGTGTGATGGTGGCTGTTTGCAGGGCCTCTTCTTTTGTAAAAGGGGAGATAAAACACAGGCAGAGCATGAGGGGGTGGACCCTCATCGCACAAAGCAGAGCATATTGCTCAATAACAAGGCCTGGATCCCTGGGTTTTGCACAACAAAACTCTACCTTGGGAGAAGGGCCCCTGTGCTATCAGGTTTGACCATGCATGTGGAGACTGAATGTAGACCCCACCCCCCTCCCTGTTTTCTCCATGTTTTCCAGTATGTCGGAGCTCCTGTTATGTTCCATTACTATCACATATGATGAGTGCTGTTCCCCAGGAGTGCAATGGTATTATAATAAACACAAAAAGAAATCTTATTTTCTTCTAAAATCTGAACACAATGCTGTCACTGATTTTATAGATCACCTGATTTCTAGTTTGATGCTGAGAATGGAGCAACAGCACGCACCGAAATCGATTAGGATAGTCTTTTAATTCTGTATTTTAAGTTTCTGTGTAAAGCACTGACATATTATCTTCTTTGCCCTGTAGGCTGACATTGTTGTTTGTTTTGTCAGCTGACAATTAAGTGGTTGCTGCCGCTGGCTGACAGATTACACTTCATTACACTCCATGTACTGGCACACTGAAATGGAGCAGACCCAGTTTGTCCTCCATTTCTGATTCTCAGTGATGTCAGGAGAATCTCAATGCTGACAGGCTTTTGCAACACAGCATCACGCAAATTTTTCACTCAGGTTGAAACATTTCAACTTGCGCGGACATATATTTGTCTTTGCATTGACTTTGTATGTTATTGCGCCACGTGAAAAAATTTGCTTTGCATTTGGTCTGAACACACCTTAAGGGGTAACACTAGCTTACTTTTTAAAATATTTTACCAGGAATAAATCTCCCGCAGGGATCATGATCAACAAGGAATTGATGAGGATAGCAAGTATAATAATATATAATAATGACTGCGTCATGCTCTAAAACCACTCTTGGCCCACAGTTTTTCCAACTCATTAAAGGTTTTTCCTCAGTTCATTTAGGTGTGAGAAAAGCTCAAGCCTGCCAAACCACACAGCAGAATAAATGTGAGAATTTGAATGAAGGGAAGGACAAACTGATCACACAACAACATTTTCAGAGTCTTTGTCTGAAAAGTGTCCCCTCCCGCCGGTTGACACATCTTCTGTCTTTACTGACCGCACACTTCAACCTCTGCCTGAAACCTCTGGCTCTGATGCACTTAAGCTGCTAAAGGGTGTCCTTTACTGCCTATAAATGGCTTGAGGTCATCTCTCATTAAACTAGAGTGTGCAACAAAATGACTCCTGGCTGCGTTTGCCCCAGACGATAAAGCCTGAGTGTTTATGGCAACTACCTGTACCCCACTCTCACTCTCTGCCCAGGTGGGCTGACGCAGGGAAAATAAAATAAATGATGTTGATGTTTGTGATGTTGCAGGAGGATAAGCCTGGTCTGTGGTTTATGTTATTGGTTAATGTCAGCAATTAAGTTGATTAATTTGCCAAAGTACCAGCTGCTGTAAAAAATGTGCTTTGCTTGAATAATTAGTGCGAAGTTCTCTTTTTTATGGGGGGTCTTGGTGGATTTTATGAATAATTATCTGAAGTGTTTTTATGTGTGACTATAAGCATCAATGGGTTCTTTGTTTGATTATATAAATACGTAACCGTGAAGTGTTTCACTGGTAATCTTCAAATTAAAATGATGGTCTTAAACTTCAGCTAATAGAGTAGCTCAATGTGCACGTTTCACTAATAACATGTTTTTAAAGGTTTAAGGGAGTAGAATATGGAATCAAATGTTATTTATTTTCACTCATTATAGACCAAGCATGACTGATGTTGGATATATGAATTACCTGAAGAGCTACTGTGAACAAGCAGCGGTTTGTGGTGTCCGATCTGTTAGGCAGGAAAACAGATTTACAGTCGGTGGTCAGACAGTTCTTACGGAGGAGAGGCAGAGCGGGGCCGTTATGCTGACCAATGACCACAGATTGGTGTAAATGGTCAGAAGTGCTTAGTGTAGACTACCTACCAGTATGTATCTATGTATTATTTAATATGCAATATGCTTATGCACATACAAAGTTGAGAGATCAAAAACTTCTAGACTTTTATAGTCTGTGTATGGTGACTTTTTCAGTGTTCACTAAGCTGCTCTCATGGCTAAATTTGAGCACTTTGATACAGTTGGCCAATTTAAAATTTCCTTCACTTCCTGGATTAGGTTTGGTGCAGATGCAATTTGCACTTGGTTGGTTTCTTATGAAATTCCTAATGAAAACCTAAAGCCAATTGAAAAGGTGACAAAATTAGGTTTGAAGGTTTAATGTGATTTTAAAATGACTACGTCCAGGGATTAGGGATATCGCTCTTCCTGGCAACAGCCACATTTATTGAAGTATGAAAGTTTGATTGTAAATGCAGAACTGTGGATAATTAATCATAAAATGGATGGAGTCCTGCATGTCTGATTAAACCACTTGTTTAACTGCCCGCAAAGTATTTTGCACTCCAGTTAGCTCATAATTATTCTAAAATAAGATCTATAATCTATAAGAAATATAATATGCCATTTTAGTATAAAATGAACTGCAAGAAACCACTGCAACTGAAAAGTTGATCCAGTTATATTAGTGCCAGTCTTTAACTACGGTAGTTGCATGGTAGCATTAGAGATTTAGAGAAGGTGTCTCACAGACATAAGTATAAGTACATATACGATATACTAAAAATCCATTTTTTTTCTGGGGAAAAGGAGTAGATTTGACAAGAATCTGTGAAATACTGGGATCTCAGTTCTCAGTATTCAAGCCTATACCCATAAAAGTAATGTTATTTGCATAAAAAAAAAGCAGTTGCAGTAGTTCAGTGTCCTGTCTGCACTCAGGTGTATTGCTGTTAACAGAATCGCACCTGTGACTCTTTGCTTACAGACCCGTCTCTGTAACCGCAACACACACCTGCTTGTCTTTACGTTTCCACTGTTGGCAAAATACTGAGTTGTTATGTTTAAATAAATTAGTTTAGCTTGAGTAATCTTCAGTTTTTAAATGAATGAGATGCTGTTAATTGCTCCGCAGTCAACAGGACATCTCGCTCTAATGCCGCTTGACGTGACGTCCCACCCAAGAATGACATCATGCCATGAAGAAATGTGACTTCATCCAGCGCGCTGAGCAGCGAACCTATCAGGCTGCCAATGACCGTTTTTTTTAATGTTGTCATGGGAGAGGTGGCTGCATTCACAAGAGCCTAACAAAAGGCCCTTTTGTCCCTCCGTCCACATCTGTCCGGAATCACCTCCCCTAATTACCAAAGTTAGTTTTTGGAATTGACAGCATAAATATTAAACTGTCAAACTCTGTCTGTTGGCAACACCTTCCAGCGTGAGTCATTGACTGCTGAGGTCGAAGGAAAACAACACTCTCTTTCTCTGTGCTGAGCTGCAGGGCTGGTCAGAGAAGAAAAGTGAGCACCTTCACATTCATTCTTCCTTGCGCCTGTTAGAGTACTTACCTATTACACTTGTCTATGTTTTTATATTTGTGCATTTTTCTTTGCCATTATTTAAACCACCACAGCTATAACCACACACCATTAGTGGTTTTTCACCACTCAGGCCAAAATACATGTACCCTTTTTTTTTTTAATGTTCCTGATTTGTTTTCTATCAACAGAACAGCAAAGTAAAGGAATGGTTAGACATTTGGGGAAATATATTTATTTACTTGAGGGTGAGGTGAGAAGATCGATACCACTATGATGTCTGTATGGTATATATGAAGCTAGAGTCAGCAGTTGGTTAGCTTAGCTTAGCATAAAGGCTGGAAATGGGGACACAACTAGCCTGACTCTGTCCGACGGCAAGAAGATCTGCCTATGACCTCTAAAGCTCACTAATTAATAAATTATATCTTGTTTGTTTGATCTGTACAAAACCTCAAATGTAAAAACATTTTGGTTTTAGGAGACATGTTATTCATTGAGTGTTAGAGGTGCTGGTAGGTGGATTTTGACTATAGCTCGACCAATACTGGATTTTTGAGGCAGATACTGACAATATTTGAGAGTTTAAAAACTGCTGTCTTTTTTTATTCTATTTTTTAACAATAACACACAACAAACAATCCTGATATGGCTCCCTTAGATTTGTTTTTTAAAGAATTGTGGCCACGATACATACTGAGTGGGACATTTTACAGTTGAAAAATAAAATTGTCAGTGCTCTCTGGTGGACAAACTATGTAATGGTGACACTGTTTACCTTAAACCTAATTACTAATTTCTGTACTGCAGTTTCTTTTTACTTAACGGCCAACATATACACTGACACTGATATATCTGCAATAAGCTAATATGAGCCAATATATTGGCATTGCTGCAGTAACCTCTTAGATGATCTTGAACACCTCTTGGATTGTTTTGTGTGTGAGTGAAGTGGCCGACTTTCAGTGGCACAAAGATGTTTTCTTTGCTGCTATTTAGGGTGAAACACTCCGTTAGCGTTAATCATTTTCCAGACAAAGCCTGGGATTGCGGAGGAAGCGCTCTGCCTGCAAATCTATCACCGATGATCTTTTCAGATGTGGGTGATACCTTGAGACGGAGGAATACGGCTGTACTGATGGGCATAAAACCTAAACAAACTAGGCTGACAAGACGGAGAGCTGTGCAAACAGAAGATTAGAGGAGAGATGAAAGAAAGAGGAAGCCGGTTCAGTCAGTCGTTTCAGCAGTCTGTGGCTTTTTCCTTCTGCATCCACTGAAGTTTTGAATCCTGAAATCCCAAATCTGAATTTAAAAAATTGAATGATTGATTTTCCAAGGTCAGTAAACATACAGCAATTTGTTCTGTTGATATTGAAGTGGTGACAAGCTGATTATATGCATTTAGTTTAGTTTTTAATGTATGCTAAAAGTAGTAGAAGTACAGAACTATGTATTATCAGTTTGTTATCAGTTTGCCTTTTTTGTTGGGAGGGAGGAGGGGCAGGGTTGTGCCAGGTCTTCGTCATGATTAAAAGACAACAAAGGTAGAGCAGAAATGAAGTCATTTAATTGATCAGTCCAACAAGTCCTTAAAATTTAATGACATAATCCATCGTTAGGAAATCGGTAAAATTACTAATTCGATAAGGTTAGGGAAGCTTCATCGTCATGGTTACAATAATAAACATGTGGTAAGTTATGGAACGATCGAGGTCATGCTAAAAAAAAAATTTAGTTGACTGTTGTTCCACCCCAACCTCCTCCCTACGTGGACTTTGTCGCTGTTTAACAACATCACCTGACTTTAACTGAACGCCGCTTGAATGTAAGTAGATGTCGTTTTGTGGAACTGGCTGAAACTGATGCTGTTGTTCTTCTTGGAAACACAGTCTTGATTAGCCACATCAGAACATTTATCTGCAACTATTTTGATAATCAATCAATTGTTTTAAGCAAAAGTACCAAAATGTGCATTCTCATTTACTTAGTCATCTATAACAGAGGTTTCCAATCCCCGGGCCCAACCGATACCGGGCCTCAGGACATTTCTTACTGGTATGATCACTCTCTGTCATGTCCCCAACAACAATACACTGATTTATTGGTTGTACAAAGATGCCATCTCTGGCAAATTGTGATGGACATTTTATAGACCAAACGACTAATCAAAAAATAATCTGTAAATTAATCAATAACAAAAATAGTTACAGCTCAAAAGAAAGTTAAAAAACGAATTGTGATATGCAATATATTAGACAGAGCAGCTTTGTACTTAAATTTAACAGTGAAACGTGACATTAATGGGAGAATACAAGATAAGCCTTTTGTGACACTTGTACAGTACTCTACATTGTACATTGTGCTTGTGTGTACGTGTGTGTGTGTGTGTGTGTGTGTGTGTGCTTGCTCTTCCCCTGACTTGGAGGCATGAAAGGACACACAGTGAGCTCTCCTGATAGCTCCTCCCCTTTAGTGAGGCAACAAAAGTGTCCATCGTGTTGTTTGGTTAGTTTCGCTGTAACCCCCTCATCCACCGCTCCATCACACAGCAGCCAAACACAAACGAACAAACGCTGTCAGGCAGAGTCGGTTGCTAAACAACCAAGGTAGGCATCCTTGGAGATTAGCGGCGTTGCCCTGGGTCTTTAGGACCCCTAGCTGTGCCATGGGCTGGCCATGTCCTGCCTGCAGAGAAGTGTGACAGAGAGACCTGACAGCTCTGCTGCCTTGCCCAAGGACACGCTGTCACTGAGGCATAATAAGAGCGGACTGAGCGGTCCCCAGCCGTCAACAACACCACGGTCCCCGCTGGATGATTAGAAAGCGCTTCCCAACAAAGAGGCGGCCAACAAAAGGCCCATGTTAAATTAGGCATTTAATTCAACACTCGGTCACAAGGGCAAAGTAATCAGAGGGAAATCGTAAAAACATATTAAAAGGACAAGGAGAAACAGAGCGTCAGATAAGCCCACAGAAATGACTTTTGGATATGTGAAGAAATACTGAACACAAACAGAGAATCATGAAACTATATTTGGAGCTTGATTAAAGAAACATAATATTGTGCAACAGCGGAGAAGGACAGCCTATTGACATAAAATAAACATCCTAACCACAAGTACAAGCTAAAAACACAGCTATGAGGAGAGTTGCATTTGTCACACATCTGAGGTTTACAATTATTCTCAGCACATCAGAGAGCCAGGCAGGATTTTAGATTTATAGATTTCTGTCCTCACTCCTATTGCCCACTGGGCCAGACATCAAAATCTGAATAAAATGCATTTCCATTGTTGTATGAATGCTGTTTGAGCAATTAAAACCACAGTGTATAACAACAGAGCAGGCCACAATAGCTAGCAACAGACAAGTCTGTGCCTGAGTGGGATAACACTGTAAAATTTTCTGCAGTGCTAAACATTTAAACAAATGTTAAATTAAAGCCTGAGTCAGTGGGACACAAGCTGCACTCTGTAGCTACACTTGGGAGAACCAGTCTGTACCTGGTAACCTGTTGAAACTTGTAATCTCCTGAAGTGTGTCACATTACACAGTGACACTCCTCAGGATGCCAGTACTGGTCTGTACCTCAGTGTCAGGGCTTACAGTTGAAGGCCCAATGCCTCTGCAATAAAAAACATGATATATGACAAAGGCTTAAAAAAGGACATCAATGAAGTCATCTGGCATGCACCCGTTTCCTCACATCACAGTTTTATAGTGCTCGTTTTGCAAACTTTGACTTTGCAGTTGTTGTGTTTTTTATGATTTAATTACAAGTGTAAAGCTCTGAGGTATTGCAGGGGGTTAAAGGAGAGCTGCTCTCTCAGCGCTTGTTGAGCAGAGGATAATTATAGGGAGGGAAAACCTCGTCAGAGTCAGAGGAATTCACTCTGATTTCTTCAAGAGTGAAAGGATTCCTTGTAAGCCTTAAATAAATTTTAATTGCAGTAAGCTGTCTAACACAAGAGACCCCCCCCCCCTCCCCAAAAAAAAAAAAAAACAATAAAAAAAACCCTGGTGAGTTGGGAACTTTGATTAGATTACAAAAAAGGATTGAAGGGGGCATTAAGAAGCCACAGGAGTCCTCATACTCACACACAATACTTCATTTATCTCAGGAGCTTTGCTCCAATGCAAAACATTAAGTCATAGACCTACACTGCAGCACTGCAGCTTACTTACATAGCAACATGTTGATTTGTCAAAAAAAACCAAACAACTGATGTCATATTTCAGCAAATGTTTTATAGGTGTAATGGAAACGTAAACCAGATTTTATTGACAAACCTGAAAATAATGAGTGTAAACTTTTAAGTGTTGAGTTTAAACACAAAAGTAAATTGATAAGAAGACGAAACCTAATTGACACACTTTGGAATGCATGTTTCCGATATCCCTTGGCAAAACAGCCTCCTGCCCTCATGTCTCACTTGTCAAGTCATGTTGTGGTATTTATTGGTTTGATTTTCCAGATTTGTTCCTGTATTTTATCCTCTTTAAAACGACTGGCGCTTGTGTGTATGTGCTTTGCTGCTTTCATGCATGAATGTGCCTTTCTGGAGTCATTTCATTGTCCCCGCTCACTGCTGAAATCACTTATACTTTCACCGCAATATCTTTTTGTATGCACGACCGAGATGAATAATAATAAATAACAGTAAATCTGTCCTTTTTGTGATGTTTCTGACAAATGAGGAGGTCCCTATTTTGGCCAACACACATGTAGCCTTCAGAAGTAATTGTGGTTTCTCTCAGGCCAAACAATGTCAAGCTAAACACCACAGAATAAAGCATAATTTATTTGAGATTGGTCCCCAAGGAGTCTGAGAAACTATGTGTGGAACATGGATTGGCAAATTATGTAGTGCCTCATCTTCCTTAATCCCCCCAAATCAGAGTCAATTTAAAAATGTGAAAATATCATTACCCCAAGTTTCAGAAAAATCCCATGAGGCTCCGTTCATCAGGGTTATTCACAAAAATGCCTGAAAATTAGATACATGAGGTCCTTCAGTTTACTGAAAGTAATCCATGATGTCAGAGAGGTTGTTTTGAAAATGCCAGAATAAAGGAATGAGTTTCTTCAAAATCTGATCAGTGGCAGTCATTCAAACTGTGCATGAAAGAGGGACAGACTGAGGCAGTTTCCCTTGTTTTCATCATGAGGTTAAGGAGAAAGCCCTTTCTGGTCCCTGCCTCTCTGCATGTGTGTGCCCCAGAGAAATGGGCCAGTAAAAGTTTTAAATGAGCGCTAGACAGGTGTCAGCAGTCTTTTAGGAAAGACAAATCTGTCCACGGCATTCAATACTTTCCCTGCAAAGTAGAGAAGGAAACTGTCTGGGCGGACAGGGAGAAAGATAGAGATGGATGGATGGAGAGAGAGAGAGGGAGGTGCATATTGAAGGGAAATGAATACCTGTACATATACTTTCTCTGTGTCTCATTTCTCTTGCTTAGTCTCTCATTTCTGTTCTCTCTGTCTGCTTGCATTGAACAGTTTGGGGATCTACTATTGTGAAACGGTATATATGTTCTGTTCGGTATATGTATCTGATCAACCTCACTTTTCAGTGTTTTTAAATATTACCATAAATGAGTGCTCTTTTATAGCTAAAACCACATATTTGGCTTGAAATAACTTCCAAAACAAACTCTTACACCACTTAATAATATCAAAAATGTAAGAACTTGAGCACACTTAATGAATGACACAAGGGGTGGAGAGTTTGAAACACCCTTTTTTCTGGTTCGACCAGAGTTTTTAAGACCCCTGCACAAGTTGAAGCCTGCTGCTTGGTGCTCAGGCCCTGAGGAGTGAAAGGGGCCGATAATTGAGCTGGAAGGAATGGAGGGAGGGAGTCACGTTCCTGCAATGAGCCCAAAACAAAACTGCTAATTCTCCTCACTTTTCAACTCCTGGCGCAGACATTTAGGGGTTGAATCCGAGACAGTTTCAGGGGAACCTCGCCCAAATCTAAATTACAGTCATTGAATGTTTCCTGCTTTTTCCACCCAAAAAGAACAACACAAAGCCCAAGTAAGCAGCATAAAATACTGGGTCTGGATGATAGCCATTCAGATTCTTAATCATCTTAATCATTCAGCTGCCTTAGACATTTACTGCCCTACAGAAGCAGTGAAGTTGAGAAAAGAGAGTAACGCCTTCATTTTTTCATTTTATATCTTTTTATGTTAATTACATTACGCCACTGCCATAAAACCTATACAATAGTATAGGTACCAAAATAAAATGCAAATACTGAACTCCTTGTATAATCTGCACTGAATGTGAGGGAAAAAACAAAGAATCCAAATGTGTTTTTGTGTGTGTTTTGTCTTTCAGTTTTCTGCTCCATTGTAACTAGTTTGTTTAAGAAAATAAACTTTATTTTAATTATTTACAGTTATAGCTTATTGAATTAAATGTATCTCTCGTTTACTAGGTGTCTATCTCTGTCTACTATTAATATTCACATTAAAATCATATACTGTCTATTGAAATCAATATAATCAAGTATTAACAAATTGCATGAATTTCACTAAAGTCAAAAGCCAAGGTGGCAATTACTGATATTCAGCAAAATTAGCTTTGTGAGTTTTTGGGGGTTTTTCTCCACAAAGATAGGATTTAGCTACACCCTCATTCAGTTATGTGGAGTAACTAGCTGAATGACAAAGATGTCAGTTCATCAAAGTGGATTTATTTTATTTTTTACAGACAACAGCCAGGCAGGAATTACAAAGCAAATTTTAGCCTTAGCTGAGACTAGTCATGGCTGTGTCACCAGCTAGCTTTCACTTCATATAGCTCTCTTAGACGTCTATAGTTGCAGGACCAGGATTCTGAATTTTGTCAGTTTCTCACGTCTGGACTATAATGAAGATTTTACAAAGAACAGACATGTTTTTTGACACTTTTTAATGTGCCTTTAAAAAATGTAGTTGGGCACAGGACTTTGGTCGCTGGTATTAAAGTCAAGTCCAAGACATCAAAGTAATCCAGCATGAACAGAACAGTCTTCCAGACCACAGTCATTTTACCAAAATGAGTGTGAGGTCATTAGTCAAAGAGCCGTGTTGGGATTTGACTTTTCCAACCCATTCATCTCTGTATGATAGACAAGGCATTCAATTTAGTGGGGAAAACTCAAATTGATAATGTGACCTTTGCTGGTCAAGGTGGGATGATCTCAGTGGCGATGGCCCTTGAGGCCACGGTGGTGTTGGCTGATTGATCTGAGCCTGTCAAAGGTCTGCCCCAAGACCTTCTTGTGGTCTTCAGTGTCTCTGATGGCTCAGCAGTTCCTCTCAACAGACAGATCATTCTGCAGCAGCTGCTCCATCCTGCAGGGTCACAACCTACGCTGGACAGGAAAGACCCTGCAGGCTCTCAGTCACTCAGTGGCAAAGACCCTCTTAATCTGACTGAATGCTATCTCTCTCTGGATCCCCTTCTCTATTCCCCCTTATTTCTTTCATGTGGATTTAAATGCTGGTGTGTGTTTATACGGCACATTCAGTTCTGAATGTCTAATTAATTAATTAATTGTTTCAGTGCATTCTGTTAATAGTAAATCAGAATATTGTTAAAGTTGTTATATGTTGGTTCATATTATCATTGAGTTGTACTTTTTTATTAACACAACATACATGTGCAAATCCAGTGAAATGTCATGTGTTTGTGAATTTGATCAGTAGGGAGCATGATGAGTGAAACACATTCAGAGATGCAAAGTTGATTTAATTTGAATGTATTTGTCAACATTTTCAATGCAATAGGGTTGATAAGTTTGGGTTTGAGTCAATCGCACACAAAAGTCAGAGTGTCTTTTCAGATGTTATTTGTATTGTCATCGAAGTAGCTACATTCAAGTATTGGAGTGAAATTTCATCCAACAAACTCTTAATTTATCCGTTTATATTGGGCAAATTTTATTTGCTGAATATCCCTGGACAAGAAAATGCAGAACTTTGGGCTCAGATTGTGCAGCCGAAGAAAAGAGGAAACCAAGAGGAAGAGCAAACCACAGGCGTCTCTGTGGAAAGCCTTAACCTGCCTCTGGCTTGATCCCCTCCACAAAGGGGAGCTTTGATGGGCTGATGCGCCGGCTTGTAATGAATATCACCGACAACATCTTCACACCTCCTCCTACGCACCGCTGAAATGATACAATGACTATGTCAACAGATGCTTTGTGGTATAAAGGCCATTCTGAAAGAAGTGTGTCGTTCCTCATATATACACGGTACATGCATGAGCACCCTTATAGATACACAGACAAATAGACTATGACAGTATATTCTTGTAAGAAAAATATATATTTAGCACTTTTACAGGAACCTTTCACTCCTACAAGTCTCTATATGTGCTGCTCTGAACCCCAAAAGCATTTTAAGACAGTATTTCTTCCGTTTTAGTATGTTGATGCTGCCTTGCTGTCAGCTTTTCTTTACAACTGTAATTGCAGATTAATTCACCTCATTTTGTGCTGCAATCATCCTCCACTCCCTTCCCTGCTCATGTGAGGCTTCTTAATGGTCGTGGTATTTTTCACCCCTTCAGGATGGCACGAGTGCTGCTACTCATTATCCCACGCAGCTGTTACTGCAGGGTTAACCTCAGATCTCACTGACCTGTCAGAGAGGGCAACTCTTCTTAACTTGAGATCTTCATTGACACTGAGCATGTGCAAGTAACAGCCAGTTCACGAAAGGTCACTGAGGACTTGTCATTTCTATTACCCACTGTCTTGTTTCTGGTTTTTCTAGATATGGCAGTTTTTGTTGTTCAGTTAAGTTAAAAAGAATATTTCCACAAAACATCTGTAGTTCAACATTCAGCAAAGCAAAAAGTGAAAATTATCTTTATTTGAGTTTTAAAAACTGTATTACAAGAAGCACTGTGGTACTTCCTGGTGCCTAAGCTGACATAAGGCATAAGTATACTTCACACAAAGTGCTTGATGGATGGTCTCACAATGCCTAAAAATGGTATGTGCATTTGCACAACTCTTTCTATGACGGCAGGCTTTTCGACCCGCCTTCGAACAGGTATTAACACTACATGCAGTATGAACTGGATCAAGCGGTTTCAAGCTAACCCGGCCTTTAGGTAATGCAGTGTGAAAAATCTTTGAAATAACACACGACAATACATTTTATGAGTGCTCATCTTATCCTCATGTCTTGTCTTTTTTGCTGGTTGGATCAGAATGACCTTAGGCTATCTCTTCTTTTAACAAAAGCAACTTGTTCCGTGAGAGGCACAATTAAAGAGTGGGAGACAGGAAGATTACACACAGGCTTTATAGGCACCTCCAAATGACTCAAGAGCAGACTATTCACCAGCTGGTAAAATTATCCACCATTGTCACGAAACATTCAAAGCCAATCTTACCCTGTAATGCACCCACCTCTCCCTCTTCCCGTTAGCTTACCTCTGCAGGGGTTATATAAAGTCGAAGGGAGATTGAGAATAGTTCTGACGTTTGGGCGAAGTGAAAAAAGCAGTGAGTCTGGCTGCTGTCAGAATAGATAAAGCCACAACAGTCTTCAAAAGTCAGGAACATCAAGCACTGTAGATTAGTGCGAAGGAATTGGGTAATAACTTTAACACATGACATCTTACCACTTTCCATCACGTATGCAACTTCAAAGGGGGAAATATGGTATTTATTGATGGGCCCATAATTCAGTTCTCCTCTAAAGCAGGTCAGATTTCATTGGACAGGGCAGGGAGAATAGAAACCAGATGATACGAGACCTGGGCCCCAACTCTGGCTGAGCTTTCACATTAGGCCTGCAGGTTGCCGGGTCGAATCCTGATAGGCGAGAGCCTCGTCCTCCCTGGATCATGGGGCAGAGAGAAAAAAACAGCCACTAGTTCCCAACATCCCTCTCAGATGAGCTCAAGTAAACCTTCATCAACAAGTGTGCTCATTTCAATGGGATGACTTTTTCCCTAAACACAAATATGTGTATATATTTCTATGATTTCTATTTTTTTTCAAATCAGATACTCCACAGTCTTTCCAAGTACCCCTTGGCAACTGCAGAATTACCCCCTGTGATACAACCTCTGGTTGGGAATCACTGCTACGCAGTAGTTATTAAGATTGCTCCTTCCTTGTCTACCACTTTCAAACTAGCAGCTCAAGCTTGGATTCAAATCTATTTCTCCAGCGCCACAAGAAACCATGTAAAGTGATTATTTTTAGCATTGCACAGCCCTTTTATACCACAAACAGGCAGCTGAATTTCTCAGTTCTGTGTATGTATTTTGTCCCACCGGCAGAGTTATCACATATTTTACTCAAAACACACAGCCCCTAACACATGACATGCAACACGTGACTGCAGAAAGGAGGGCAACAGGCTTGTGTGAGCCATCCGTCCCATCTCACTCTGCAAACGCCAAAGGGATTTCCACAAAGCAAACACTGGTTAGCCTCGCTATTTAGTGTGGAGAGCCACCGCAGCCAGCAAGTTCACTTCCATAGGGCACTAGTGTGTGTGTGTGAGTGTGTAATCCATATGATTCTGTGTTGGCCCAGATAGCTGAAGCAATGAATAATTTGCTGGCAGAGATCCAAACTGGATGTGGTTTGACTCTTTGCTGTAGATTTTCTCCCAAAGGGGGGATGGTGGTTTGACTATCAATTTCAGTGGCTGGAGCCCTGCAATCTGAGATCCTCTGTGATTCATCCATGCTCTGCCTGCATGCTTGACTGGTATTCATGTTCTCTTGCAATAATCACCATACAGATGAAAAAGCCTTCACATGTCTGTTGTTGTCATTTCATTGCCTGCTGTCAGTTGTGTCATATTGTTGATGGCATCTGTGAACAGCCGCACAATTTTAAGAATGGAAGATATTAAGAAGGCAGAATTTAAATGCAAGCACTGCCAGTTTCTTACACACTGTAAAAGTTAGATTTGCTCTGTAACTGTTTAAATACAGCTGTTTGTAATGTACTTTGCATTTCTGAGCTCTCTGGTGTTGTACTGTTCCCACGGATAAGTTAGATGACGTGATGTCATGCTAACATATTTCCAATGCAGTTTTGATGGGGTTTGATAGAGCAATTTTCAGCAACCTAAAACATCTGCAATACATGTAATTTATCCTTCAGAACCAAGCAGTAGGGGTTTTTGTATAGACTCACTATTTTGCAGTAAGTAACAAACATACAGTACGAAAATCACTGTTAAACAGGTAGAGACACCAATTTTCTACCAACATTAGCCCCAGTAGGCCCAGAGGCAATGCAACCACAAACTCAGTGTTGTTGTATCTTTGCTTTGGCTGAAAGCATCAAACCTACCCCTCTACCTCCACTTATTGTGAAGTGTAGAGCCTTGAAATACTCCAAAAATAGAGGTGTTCAGTACATGTAAAAACAAATCTTTAAACTGAACTGACTATAATGAATCACCATTGTCACTGAATCAGCAGCTTTTAACAGTAGAGCTTCTCTCACTGGTGACTGAGAGCATCATCATAACCTCAACCGTGATACACAGTACGCTACTTCCTCATTTAATACTTATTAAAAGGCAGCGAAAGCTACAGAAACAATCATAATCTGATAACTCAGTTGTAAGTAATAGGCCACTGAGCTATTAAGATTATGTGCAGTGCTTGTATTGGCTAGTTTTCTACTGAACTGAATGTAACAGCTTGAACCAGCAACGTACCACTGAAGAAGACAGCGTTCACTGTCTGTCATATGTACTGAAGTGCCTCTGAACAGAGATGCGATCGTTTAGGAAAAAAGTGAGCTAACTACATAGTCAGTTATTACACATCTTTGGACTGAACTGAACAAAGTGATTTGAATGAGCAAAGTAATTGCTGATTTCTACCTCAACTCCAAAACAGATTTAGACAGCAGCAGCAGACACGGTTCTGTACATGCTTTATGTATTTGTGATGCAGTCGTCGTGCTTAGCTTCAAATAGTCAGGTGCGGGCGCTCTGTCCTCGCAGTAACAGCAACAGCAAATTTGCCTTAATTCTGGAAAATGACAGAATAAAGTTGACAAAGTGGACTGAAGGAAGTTTGATACGCAAAAAGTATATTATTGCACATTATCTAAAAATAACTGAAATAATGAATATCACATTGCATATAATATAGTAACAGTGTAGGATAGTCATACACTTCTGAGCTGACATGCATCCAAGCTCCAGATCTGCAAATGGAAGCAAGTATGTCTGAAGATTTAAGTTTTCTGTTCTCAGTACACTTTACAAAACATTGTGAGTCTATGACATGAAGCTTTAAATAATGTTACAGGGAAGATGGACAGACATCACGTCAAGTTAGAAGTTTCTAAAGAGCTGAGCAACTCTTTACAGTGGACTTCAGCTCCATGACTTGCAGCTGAAGCCTTATTGCTTTGTATCAGTTAAAAGCATTGACATACGATGCATGAGTTAAACTGGAAGACATTTTGTCTATATTGTTAAGCAGTAAAACATGTTGGAATACACTATGATTGGAACTATCTCCATAAACAAGCCAGCATGACAATATATGCCGATTAACTTCAATTTACAGTCTTTAATTTGAATAACAGAATTCATCAACTACTACATAACCGCTATTTTTCATGCAAGCGGCCACATTTACATCGCTCATTAGAGGGCATGGAGTGAGTAACCCCCAAAGAAATGTCAGTAGCTGCTGTGTGAAACAGTCATTCATGAGACATTCTTTGATTGCTCATTGGACAAATTGATATTCAGCGAATAAAAGAAAGTCTTACACGTACACATTAACGTGAAACACACAGAGCTTCCCGTTAGTGTTCAGGCCTCTTATTGTGCAGCTCAGCCATCTGTCTCTCAGCAGTAGGCCCTTGTTACCTGTTGTACTCTTTCTTACCCTGCTCATTCACCAATCCAATCTCAGTGCCAGCAGTCCCTTTCACCATCTTGTTCAGCAAAGAGTTCCCAAAGAAAATTTCTCACAGAAAGAGGGATCCAAGTGTCTTGGACTTTGACAAAAACTAGAAAAGGGGAGCCTTTCTGTGTTGCTTGTTTAAGCTGTTAAGTATTAGTTATTAAAACTTAAGACCTTTCTGATTCTTTAGCATGATTTGATATGTATGAACATAAATAAATGGAGAAACGGACTTCTTTAAGCCCTCTAAGATTTAAAAATATAAGCCACGTCACTGTCAGAGCCTTTGGCGATGGGCGAGGTGGATTATTGAGAGCGATGGGGGACAGATGCTTCTCCTTAGAGCACGGGAAGGGGCTTGCCCGTGGCCCCCGCTCAGATGAGATGCTAAGTTTACGTTGCACTAGTCTGCAACAGTCTTAGAAGTCAGTTGGATGTCCAGACCCGTACCATATGGAGTTAGTTAGAAGCAGAGCAGCGAGCCTCGGGCCCTTTCTGTCTCTGTACGGGACCAGCAGTGAGCAGTCGCCTCAGTGAGACATTTTCCAATCGCTGCAGGCAGCATAAAGCTTCAAAGATTACAGTCAAAGTTTATGTTTTTTGGATGTGAGAACAAAAAGCTGGCATCTAATAATGATGAAAGGATTCCTGAGAAGGTTCTTTACCTACAAAAGCATTAAAATGTAATGAAGCTTGGATGGAGTCTAATATTCAGGCTTAATACCAAATTAATTTTACACAATACATCAAACAACAAAGTAAGGACATTCATACCGACAAAACTGTATATACACACACACTCACGCCCTGTGCTTTAGGTGGCTTTGTCCACTTCTTCTGTCAAATTCTGACAACACTAAAATGTCAAACCATTTTTGTAGGCGATAAATCAGCAGGCACTGTACTGACTTTAGCAATCCCTTAGAGGTTTGGCTAAACTTGTTCAATGCTTAATCAACATTAACTAAAATCAATAAACATATTTTGGGGGAAAAAATACATTGTTCTTTACTTAGAGCTGTTTTCCATTTCAGTAAATTCAATAAACATATTTCTAAAACACTGAGCAGCTGTTTGTGTGTGACATTCTTTCTAATGACCCTTAGTTAACTTTACACCTAATGCAGTCATTATCATTGAATAACAGGAAGTTAATTTTCCTGTTCCTAAACTACCCAACCTTTTCTGACCAATGACCCCTCAGAATAAGGGGTCAGGGCCAATTATAAGCAAGCAGCTAATAGTGCTTTAGTGAGTCCAGATGTTGTTAGCCTCCATTAGTTAAACTCACTGCAGTAAATGACCACAACAAACTAGATCAGAGTCTGTGTTAAATAAAACCTGAACACAAGGAAAAACATTGTCTGGCTAGAACATCAAAATGTGTTCTATCTACTACTTTTAAATTTGTTTCTTACATATTGTGAAACACAATGTTGCTTATGTTGCTTTGAGTTACAAGATATTATTAAATCAATGTTTTTGACAGTTGGTTTTGGTGAGTATTTTTTCATTTCAGCCAAGTTTCAACTTTAAAGTAACCATTTGGTTAAAGAATGTCTTTGGATTATTTCATGTGCATCTTAATACAATACTCACATGCCATATGTCAATTTAAAATAGTTGCTGGTCTCTAACCATTCCTCCTGTGCATACTGACTGAAGCATTCCCTTCCTGTAAAAGATGGACAAAATTGACCACACTTGCAAAAATGCATTCTTCTGCCTCTGCCGAGTTAGTCAAATCAGGCAGGCATATTCCAAAGACAGTATTTTAGTGCAAAAGTTTGTGGATTTTGTGAAAACAATTTCCCCATAAAGTGTTTCCTTGCTGAGCTGCGGTGGAGGTCCTGGTAGTCGCATGTAGGTTTGTGGACAAACTGCTGAAGCCTCACAGTAGCTTTGGCTTAATTTTAAAAGCATGTTTTCACAGAACGTGGACTATGGACTTTCTTCCAAATGTGAATAGAAATCGATTGATTGTCAGTATAGATAAATTATTACAGAGACCAGTGACACTCTTCAACTTTGGACTTTTTGTTTTGTTTTTGTAAGTCCAATATTCACTCTTCTTTTGGCTCTGTCTTCACCAACTCCGGGGGGAAATATCTGGCTGTGTCTCTAGTCTGGTGCTGGGCAGGTTGTGTACAGTGGGCTTTTAGAGCTTTTTCACTGAAAACATCTGGCTGCTGTGGCTGGAAACAGGTTTCATGAGAGTGGAGAGTGAACCAAAAAAGTTTTGGGCCAGAAACCAAAACAATGATCTGAAAAGCACTTCGTAGACCTGAGGGGAACTGTAGAGTCGGGTGATAATTGTTTGTGGTATCGTTGTTAAACACCGTTCACATTACATGTAGTCATCTGACACATGGTTAATATACAATATTAATTAGTGCAACTTTGACATACATATGCCATATGAGTATTGTATTAAAAGTGATTTGAACATTTGTGAACCTATCCTCTGAGTGAGCTAATTTTACTTGTATTAAGCCTTGCTTTCTCATTTTGGAGGTGAAGATCCATGAAGAACACAGACCTCAGCAGGTTCACTCGACTAAGGAGGACCTAACGTGTTTATTTAAATTCCCACTTGTGTGTGTGACGTCTTTATTTCCATGTACAGGGTGGGTTGTTGTTGTGCTGGTGTTCGTAAGAGCTTGCTGGGAGTATACTTCACTCTCAGAGTGTCAAAACACCTTCTTCCAGCTTAACAGGAAGAGAAATGAGAAAATGGCACAGTTTGTCTTGTTCCTGTCTAAACATACATTACATTTTCAAGTTTGTGTATTTTAACATTAAGAAGGCAACACTGCTGCAGACACATTAATTCTGGGCTGTATGGTTGATATTTTAGTCATCATTTGGAATGACACACAGAGACACATTTCACAGGGATGCAGTAACTTGTGTAATGACTAACGTCTGAATGTTGTCAAGACATGAGCAAGAGATGTACTCAGGGTTATGTATTATTTGTTTGAATTTGGCTTTTTTTGTGTGACTTTTAAGCTCTCAAAACAAAGCGGGACCTCATATAAAGGCAGAATTTATAATTTCTCTCATTGCATAATCTACAATTCTCGAGTGGTTTAATAAAACAGATTAAACTAAAAACGCTCATTGTATGTTTGTCATGCAAGAGACTTGTTTCTTGCTACAGAACTGTTTCTAGGATTTGGGTTTTAGAGGGTAGTCCATGAACAATTTATGTGCTCTTTTGTTTGTTTACTGTGGTTTGCTGGTCATAAAAATAAAGTCAGCTGAAGGAATCTCTCGTGCTCGTGTTCTCTCTCTCTCTCACTCTCTCTCTCTCACTCTCTTGGCTGGCTGTCAAACCCTCCGAGCCATTTGGACCGTCACACCCACCCTTGGCCAGAGTTGAAATTAATTGCTGACTAAAAAAGCGCCTAGCAACTCCCTCAATGCGCAGCAAAAACACATCAACAGGTTGTCACTTGCGATATCAGGCGGGTTACCTCTTCTGAATTATAAGAGCTGACAGTAGTAAATGATACACCGCCGGAGTAATTTGCATGACATCACCGAGTATGCCATGTTGGAGGAAAGCACAGTGCAATGGCTCCTATATGTATCTTTAGAGAATGGGAAAAGTTAAAACTGTGGTGCAGCATCGAAAACAAGAAGAAGAGGATTTGTGATAATACATCACTGTGATAATGATTATCATTCATTTTTGGCAACACTACTGGTGCAAATCTATATTCACAGAAGTTATCATAATTACCATCGTTCAAGATTATTTTACTTAAATTAGTGGTATATAAAGACTATAAGGAGATAAGGTTGGTCTGATGACTTGAATGCTTAGAATTCTTATTCTTGGAATTTCCCCCTCGAGCTAAATTATTTTTTCAAGATTACTTTTTTTTTGGATTGACAAAAATAACTTTATTTCAAGCCTTTTAAAGCATTTAGTGTCCGAAAGTCATTCAGCATTGACAAGCTCATCGACATGCCATGTCCCCTGCAGTCTTCTGAGTGCACAGGAAAGTTCACGGTAGGAAATTGAAAACTTACTCAAACAAGTTGGGGCAGCGGAAATTAAAATAATGAAGTCAAGCGTTCGGAGGCCCAGATTCAAAACCTGAAGGAGTTTCGTCTGAGACTTTTTTATTAACCTGCATCTTTGGTCGGCGGAACGCTTATGAAGTGCAGCTGGCGAACAGTCCCCGAGGCAACATCTTGTTGGAAATGGACCACGCCAACCCTCTCAGTCTCTACTATTTTGTTTTTTGACCACATTTTGGTTTCTCAACACACTATTTTCATTACAATACAGTTTATGTGGCAAATAGTTCTGCTGTTTGCACGACTTAGTTTTGATGGTGTTGGACAATGTGTACCACAATTCTATATAAAGGAAAAAAACTGTCTCCGACTCCGATTCAAACACCACAGGAGAGTTCAGTCTTCTGAAATGCTGAAAGCAGAAATTCCTTGAGTGATTTTGTGCCTCTAATTTTCACTCAAAAGACAACATGCATGTCATGACAGTCTTTCCTTATCTTTCCATCTCTTGCTGGTGCTATCTTCCACTTCTGGCAAGGAATCTGTCTGCTGCTGTGTCAGGGTGTGCAGGCGGAGGCTGCATGAGCGAGCAAACAAAAAGAAAAATGAGCCGACATGAAACAGAGATGACTTCTAACCGCCTCAGGTTGTTCATGGGGTTCACAAATGAAAAGTCAGCTAATTTCATGTGACGTTTTGTTATCAGAGATATGACCGGGGGGTACATCAAAACATTTTTATATGAGATTTCAATTCCATAGCACAACACAGCATAATTCTTCATCATCTTCGAGTCACATTATACTTGTTTTACATCACTAGCTTCAATCTAAAACACCTTAACTGACATGTTCAGACCTCAGCTTTAAGCCATGGAGGTGGACACGCCCTTTGCAGTATGATCAATGATCATAAACAGAGCAGCCAAGTCTCATGCTTTGACCGTGAGACTCACACATATCAGCCAGTTCACACACTCACACACCACACCTCGTATTTCTCACACTGAGAATCCCAAAATAAGTAAATGCTTTTAACCACAGACTGTATAAAAAAAGTGGACGTAGCCATTGTGACATCAACCATTGGTTTGTGGACTACCGTTTTGAAGCCTTGAGTTTGGCATTTTGGCCGTCGCCGTCTTGGTTTTTTGGAACCAGAAGTGACCATATTTGGACGAGAGGGTGGATCTGGGGATCTGAGAAAAACGAAGACAATATGCACGCCTACCTACACAGCTGGCCATTAGAAAGATATAAGGTGATGACTTCCATGTTCATACATGGACATATGCAGTATATAGTTTACATATTTTGTCATGTGTGAGATTCAAGTATGTGATTGTTCCCTATGGAGAAATACATCATATACCTCATACAATGTGTAAAATGGCAGGAAACTGATTTTTAGTTGGCTGGGGGAGAGGGGCTGCTGCTACCAAAATTCATAATCTCACTCCGAACTTTTGGTGAAACTTGGCAGCCCTGATCATAAAGCTTATTTTATATATATTCAGTGCCAAGTTAGATTTAAACTAACTAACTAACTCTTGAAAAACTCATATTTTTCGTCATAACATCACCTGTGGGGCATTTTCAAGTCTGTTGGAGCAAGTCAAAGTGAAGTCTTAAGACTTGTCAAAGCAATTCTCAAATCCTACAGAGTCAAGTAATATTAACGATTAATTTTCAAGTCAGTTGCATTTCCTTCAGTTTGTGGAAAGCTGTCCAGTAAAATGTAAAAAGCATTTGAAAATGTTCCTTTCAAAGCTGTGTTCAATTAAATATGCAAGGTGTTTGCCTGATGTTGCTTTATTTATTTTGTCTTATTCTGAGTTCAACCCTTGAACGACATTAATATTTTTGCTTACAGGTTTCAGGTCAATTCTCATAGCAGTCCAAGGCCAAGTCATACTTCAAGTCTTCTTTTGTGACTTAAGTCTGATTTGAGTCCCAGTCTCGAGTCTCGAGCTCACAGCTCTGACAGTATTAAACTCAAAGTCACATGAGGTGATGTCATCATTTTGACTGCATTAATCTATTTGATCATTTGATTGCAGGGGATGTTACACACGTCCCACTCCAAATAATTACAGTTACATAAAACCATATGCATGAAAAAAACCCATTTGGACAACTCACTTTTTGTAAAGCTTGACTCACACACTTCACTTTTTCACCCCAGTTGCTATGGATTCAGACTTTATTTCCTGCACAGCTAATTGTAGCTAAAGTGCAAAGACTAAATTGATGTCAAATATCTAAACAAGTGCATGTCTTACAGGGAAGGCATCTAGACCCTTAGGCGTTAGTTGACCCAGGGCGGCTCTAACTGTGTATTCATTAAAATAGTTCAGTAGCTGGAAGGCCTGAATGTAGCTCTGATAGTTAGATGGACTGCGCTCTAGGATATCATCGGGGGTAGATTTTATCTATAGCTCCATTCATGGGGAAATGTTTCTGTCCATTTGGTGGAGGACTGCTCTCTCAGTTGGCTGAGCCAGAAGATAAGAGAGATGACAAAGGGCAGGAGGCAAGCTAATGGGAGGGAGATTTCCCATGGCTGGCCAAACCACTAGCAGCTGTCCATCTGCAAAAAAACTACAAAGCGTGAAAACATGACAAGCTTAGACTATCATCAGGATCAGATTCACAATTTTAACTTTTTTCATTGTTTTGAAATTATGGCTTTGGGATGCAAAGAACAGCATGAAGCACTATTTGTCACACAATTTCTATTGTGGTGTGAGTTAAAATTACAGGTTTAGCCAAAACACTTCAGACACAACTCTTATTTGGAAAAAAAGTCAAATTATTTCCTTCCACTTAAATATGTCACAGTTGACCAACAGATTTTAACGTAAAAAAAAAAAGAGACATAATTTATGCTAATCACTGTAGTTTACAAAAAACAATGTCCTTGATGTGGACAGATGAGAAAATGCTTCTAATAAAAGAAAATGAACAGAAAGGTATTTTTTAGATCTGACTGCTTCCAAATTCTTTGATTTCACACTTTTTGGAATATTCAAAATAAACAAAATCAAACCATAAATAATAGCTCCTCAATCTTAACTATTTAGATACAAAGCATAAACATCATGCACATTGACAACGTTGTTTTTCTGCACACTGCAGTGGTTTGCTGCCTGTACCCTGATTATAATCCCTGTAGCTAATGATGGAATTTGTGTGCAAATACAGTAACAGTAAAATGTCTTGCCAATGTAAAGAATACTACTTTATCTGATGTATATGCCATGTTATATGGCTGCAGGTGACTTTATAACAGAGAGCACCACAAGAAAAGGTCTGCCCTGATTACTTGCTAATCGTACATTTGTAATTAGCCTTTTCTCCCAAAGCGCGCTATAGTTAAACATCAGAGCCAGCCAAAAAATCTAAACATGCAATTAGAATTAAAACACTGATTAGAGTGAATTTAGTGTGGAAAAAATCACACACACACTCTCATTCAAAGCCACCGCCGGAAAGCCTGTGGTCTGTGAGAGAAAAAATGTCCATAAACACGAGTGTGGGTTTGCCTTGGCTAGAACATGTTACTGTCTCTCTCTTCAGTGGGTGTGTAAATCTTTTCTGCCTGGTGTGCTGTGAAGCTGTGTATCGCCTTAAGCAGCGCTCTATGCCAGCATGTTTTTTTTTTTTCTTTGCGGTGCACAATCGCTTCGATGTTTCCCGCCTGTGTCAGTGGCGAGGCCTCGGGCCAACACTGAGATGGAATATAGAGTCATACGCCAGTCAGACTAACGGCCCCGGCTATTTCCTGTGGCGCGGCACCGAGCGATGGGAATTGTCTCCACTCCTCTCTCCACTATGAGAATGTTTCTGTGCTCCATCAGGCTTCATATGAGCAGACTGGTGCAGACCTGTCCTCTGTTTTCACTTAAATCTGCCCTTTTCTCTGTGCAGTTTCACCTCTTCCACGTCTTTCTCTGCCTGTCTGAGATGACTTGAATATTTCTGCCTCATAACATGAATTCTAAGTGGATTCGAAGCTGCGGTTAATCAGCGGTTTATCGTTTCTGTGACCAGTGTTAATTTTGTGGGGAAATCTGACCGCAGTGAGGTCCATTTATAAAAACAAATATTAGGACAGGCAAGGTTCTGAGACCTTTTTCAGCCAAACAAACCAAAAGAGAAATCCAACCCGGGCTGATGAAAACATATTTCTCCTCTGGTTATGTGGGGACACCACCAGAAGAAAGACTGTGACCCATCTGGGTTTCTGACCAGCAGTTAAAATCACAAGCTAAGATCCAAAAAGTGTAGTCCCAAAACCAATACAGCTTTCACAGAGAACACTCACATATGACGCACTTTACTGGACACATTGTTCCACCTGCATTGATCCCTGATTTATTACAACCTGTACAACAAGTCTAAAAGTAGACCTGACTACTAAACCACAATAATGAACATGACATAACATAAGTTTCAGTTCTCTCTCTGTCTTTTCGTCAGTCTTTCTTTTGACTAGTTGGGTAGTATGTAAATGTTTCATTAACATTAAACATTTCCATATGACATGTTACAACCCAAGTCAGGAGGGCCATGAATCCAGGTCTAAGAGAAGTAAAAGAACTCAAAACACAGGATTGTAAGAGACTGTCCTACCAAAAAGGACGATAGCATCAGTCGTTTCAGCAAGAGCCCTAAAACAACAAATGTTTACGTTCAAGTGAAGTGTTGCACTGCAATAGGTACCCAAACGCACCTGGTTACAAATTGTCTGCAGCCTTTCTTGCACTAACAAACCTCCAGGGTGACCCGCAGCTAAGCTTTTTTTCTCTTTATGAACGAGCTTTGGATAATTACGTGTCTTATACAGTGCGGTTTCCAGTTAAAAGTGCTTCACAAACAAAGATCTTTACAGAGATCTGGAGGGCTGCTACATCTCTTCAGTGCTGCTTGCATTCAAGGTACATGAAGAGAGGTAGTTTACTTTGGCTGGTGTTGAGCAGAGCTCAGTCAAGCAGGGATTTGAAAGGAGATCAGAAGGTTTCACATTGTGGTCACTTTGTTTGATTGGACTTAATTCCTCTGAGTGCCACTAACACGCTTTCCTTTGTCGATTACCTATGAGTGACAAAGAGCGCACAAAAGCTGCTCATTAGATAAAAGTGACTGCTGAGTGAAGGCATTTACATGATTGTAATCCACATTATGCTGCATGTACAGGCTCAAACCTGAGGCTTCACTAAAATACACACGTTCCAAATTATCACCAGTTTCCGAATGGCTGCAAAGCCTCCCCACACAAAAAAAAAATACTACATGAATGAAAAGATAAATAAAGCAACAAAAGGTGTTATCTAACAGGGGATAAGATTATGCAAGCAAAGGGTTAGAAAGTTAAATGTGGCCCTGTGCCCTTTGCTCTTCTCCTTGAGGTTTTGTTTGTTTAACAGCATTAGATCCTGGAAGATCTTAGAGGTGCTGAGGGGGGGCAGGCCGTGTGTCAGGAGGATGTTCCTCTTCCTAAAACCAAAAGGTGACATTTGTTGAGTGGGTTTTGGTTTCATTTAGTGCTGAAACAACCGACTGAAAATTCATCGCTGACATTTTGCATAATTTTTTAAGTCATTTATCAAGCAGAAATTTTAAACATTAACTGGTTCTCGCTTCTCTAATGTGCTAGCTTCTCTGTTTTATATAATTGTAAATTGAATATATAACCTATCTGAAGCAATCTCATTGGAAATTGTGATGGATTTAAATAATCGTTGCAGCCCCAGTTTCATCGATCCAAGAAATCAGTTTGTAGCAGTTTTCATTTTGAAAGTATATAGGTCTGTGTTGTCAGCTCTGTGGGGCTTATTAACAGTTTGGTCTATACAACATCAGAAAACAGAGAAATGTTTTTAAGTTTCAGTTTCCCAGAGTCCAAGGTGACATCACCAAATGTCTTATGTCCAACCAACAGTTCAACGCTTTTAAATATTCAGTTTACTACAATGTAAGAGGCAAATTCTCACATTTCAAAACCTGGAGCTCACAATTTTGGTTAATGATTTAAATGATATTCTGTGTAGCTCCACAGAATTTAAAACAATAATGAATTACATTAAATACATTAAATACATTAACTACAATTATTCTTCAATTGCATGACAGGGAACTTTGAAGTTTGTGCATTGTAAGGGACATTTTCATCATGCAGTCAATACAGCCAGAAAAAACAAATCTTCTGTCTTCATGTAAAGATTGCTTTTTAGCGGTTTGAGGGAAGCTGTGATGACAACATAACAAACCCTGTGAATGAGCTTGGTAATTTCACTTTTGGTAAACACTGAGGTTGGACAACACTGGTGGTAAAATGGGGTTTACGAAGGAGGAGGGCAGTTCTGTCAAACTCTGTTCCATTTCCTCTCCATCTCATAATACAAACTGAGCCCTGACAGACAAAGATCAACACTGGGAACAGTTTTGCTGGAGCCAAATGGAGGCTGCACACCTCATCTCTCAGCAAACGCAGCATGTCTCCACCTTACAACGACCAGAAGAGAGAGTGAGCCGAGCAGAACAGCTGAGAGCAGCCAGCTGGCCCATTTACACACAAACAGAGTAAGTGAGAATTAAATATGCCCTTCTAGGAATGTCTCAGATCTATTAAACTGAAGACACGCAAGATTAGAGAGAAATATTGTCCTCATTAGCTCAGGTTTAGCATCATCTGGTGCTAAATAGTCTGGATCCAGTCACACTGGGGGTTTCCAAGATGTATGAGCAACTCCTGCAGTTTATTCCTCGATAAGTAGCAGGCAACTAAAAGGAATCAAACATGCTACTTAGGGCTATAGCTAATGGTTATTTTCATTAACAATTACTCTTCCAATTATTTTCTTTATGAATCGATTAATCACTGGGTCTATACAGTGTCAGAAAATAGAGAAAAATGTACATCACAATTACCCAGTCCCCAGGGTGACGTCTTCAAATTGTTTGTTTTGTCCGACCAACAGTCCAAAACCTGAAAGATAATCAATTTAGCATCACATAAGATAAAGAAAAGCAGCAAATCCTCACATCAGATAACCTGAGACCAAAGCACATTTGGCACTGTTGCTTGAAAAATGAGCTCAACAATTATCAAAATAATTGCAGATACATTTTCTGTCGATGAACTAATTGGCTAATTGTCTCAGTTCTAGTGTTAACAACCTGTCATTAAAAGAAAAGGGAAATTGTCTCTTTGCAAAGCCACGAAAAATGGCAAAGAAAACAGCAGAGACAGAAATGGAAATTCACTTTGCAAAGGTTTTAAGAGGGAAGAAATGTAGCCAATTCAACTTGAAAATCACTTAACAAAAATACATATGGCATCAATGAATATGGGATTTATTTCAGGAAAATGGCCCCTTATATTTTAAGACAGAATCTTCTGCAAATATTATCAAACAGAGCAGTAAGTGTATTTTTATGTTATGTTTCATTGCTCAGGCTGAACAAATGTTTCGGCTAAGCCCAGCCAATGAGTGCACACAGGTATCTCATTAGGATCTTTTCTTTGGCTGGTTAACCACCACCAAACATACACAGCTTGGCTCCACGCCTGCTAAAGAAGTACTAATGTCAAGATTAAACATTGTGGTTTCCCCCCAAAATGAGGCCAGAGCACGTACACACACACACACACACACACACACACACACAAACATCAAACAGATCAGCTTCTGAACCTGCACTATAATGGTCTGCAATTAGTTTGTGTTTTGTTTGATGATGTCTTCTGCCCCGAGGCTCTTTCAGCTACATGATGAATTTGTCCCACTAACCTCATCATGCAATCCCATCCTCCAGCTGCAGCTCTCACCGCTTCTTGCCACAATGTCTGATCAACTGGTGTGGAGAAAACATTCATTCAGTTTCTTAGACACTATTAAAATATACCATACTGCAGGTTAAGAGTTGAACAAAACCCCATCAGCTCATCACGTCTCTTTTGATAGCCAAACCGCAAACAAATGAATGAGAGGATCATATTTCCAGGATGGGTGTGACACGTTACAGTAAGCAGAATCTATTGTCTTTAATTACACATAAAATGTTTTCTTTTTGGTCTGAAAGATTCTGCTGATTTATGGAGATGAAAAGAAATGACAGATTAACTGTGCCAGCTTGCCTCTGTGGTTTGGATGCAAGATCCATAGAAAACAAAAGATCTTTGAGAGGTGTTAAAACCAAACACCAGACAAAGTCAAGTCAAGACCAAAATTATAGCGCTGACGACGCCAAATAAGTAGACAAATCTTTGAATTCTCTTATAAAAGATCCTCAATTGTGTTTTTTTTTTTTATAGAACCAGAAAAGGATGAATTAAACACAAAAGGAACACCGACTTTTATGTAATTATTTGAGTTCTGACTTAATTTCCTGAAAACAGACAAAAAATATTTTCCAAGAACAAGACTATTATTCAAGAATATTAGCCGAAGTGCAAGTTACAACCAGTAGTTTCTGTGGTTTTAAGTGGCTGGGGTTCAGTTGGAAAAAGGGAGACATATCCTACCAAGAAGAATGACAGCATCAGTCGTTTCAGCAACTCCCTCAAAAACGACATACGTTTACGTTCACGACATACGTTTACGTTCAAGTGGCAAAGTCCTCCAGCAGCCGTAGTAATTATGATGGGTGGCATTATTATACAGCGACAAAGCACCGCCCAAGATGATTGTGATTGGTTTAAAGAAATACAAACAAGCCACAGCGTTTTCCACAGCGTTTTCCACAGCGTTTTCCCCCTGTTACACAAAGGTAATGGGTTTAGCCAAACCTTTCCAAGTGTGGAGATCCTAACCTTAACAAAGTAGTCATTTTAACCCAAACCACGATGTTTCCCTAAGTTTAACAAAGTACTCATTTTAACCCAAACTCTGATCGTTTTTGTGCGTAAACCAAACCAAACCTTCACCGTAGTGTTGTCACATCATGAAACAGATTTATTTTTACAGTGATTTTTTATGATCCTGGGAGGCACAGACAAATTATTTCATCCTACCGATAGCGGTGTCAGATCGGAAAACACTTGTATGTGTATGTGCATTCTAGAGCAGTGATTCCCAACCTGGGGACTGGGACCCCCACAAGGGGTCACAAGACAAATCTGGGGGGGTCACAGGATATTTAAGAGGATAGGAAAGCAGAAAAAACATATTTCTGCTACACCAAATAATTTTACCTCAACCTCTAACTTTGAAGGGGTCACAAACCAAGAAGATTGGGAACCACTGTTCTAGAGGGCACCATCAACGCATTTTGTTGTTAAATTTTGAGCTCTTGTTGGATTTGCTGGATATTAATTCATTGTCGAAAGTTGAAAATATAAGGAGGGAGACAGCTAGTCTGATTGTGGTCTCACAAGGACGTATAATCGTCTCTTTCATACTTAAATGTATTACAGTGATCATAACCAGGCGAACAAGGCATGTATTTGATCTCTCTCTCTGCATGTTTTACTTTGTGCTGCTGCAGCCTTTATGTTAATCCGGCAGCATTCAATTCAGACTTGTGCCATGTTGAAAGTGTTACTGAAATGTCACGCTCCCACCTAGTTAGATTGCCATTGTAACTTTTACCTAAAAGTGACTCTGGCCTTTTTACCAACATATTAAACTTCCAAAACATTTACATAAAAAGTGCATGTCTGAAAGAGGGTTTACACACAAAAAGTCTTCGATGTGATTTTTTTGAGAACCTAAAAACTGACAAAACACATATACATATACACGCAATATTGAGCAAAAGAACAATATCAGCTAAAAGTCTGAGACACCACCAAGAGTTTTGAAATGTATCACAGTCCTGATATCAGATCTGCTCCACAGAGACAAAGCCACCTGTCCGAGAGGCCCACCGAGAGGCTGAAGGCCAAATCTCCAGCAATATGTCAGATTCTTTGATTAACATTCCTGCCCGGGACTCATTCAGCAGCTCTGTCAACAGGTGGACGCAGGGAGACAGGAGGCTCACAGACAGAATCATTGGAGGGAATTCTGACTGTGTCTTTCATCGCCGCTAATAATGAGACAGGTGAAAGAAGGAGCTGAACCTGTGAGTTTACCCTCTGTTTTGCTCCCATTCCATCCCCCTTCCACCCCTCAACAAAGAGAGGAAAAGACTATGTTTGTGTTTGTATGAAACTGAGAATAAATAAAGATGGAAAGTGTGTAGGTGTCAGAAACAGAGAGAAAGGTCTACTGGTGGCTACTTGGAGCCGTTTTCTTGGCAAGGGGACTTGCACTTTTTTGGAGTTTTTTTTAAAAAAGGGATTTTTTTTTCTTCTTTCCAAGGACCCCGGGTTAGAAAATCCTGTGAAAGCAACAGCTGTTGTTTCCTTTTCTCCAAACAAAGGCCAAGGACCCACTGGAAGCTGATACGCCATTCAGGGATGGTTGTAAAACGAAACGGGCGCGGAGGAATGAGTCAGTTCTTCTCTAAGCCATGACAATTTGTTGCTTCAGGCGAAGATAGTCCAACAAGAAGAGAATATCTGATGGCAGGCCTTTTTAGTTTCAACTAAGAAGCAGGGAAAAAAACTAAGAAACTTGTGTGTATCATCAGACACGGGATGATTAATCTATTCAGCTCAGCTGCCAGCAGGGAGGTGCCAAACAAATGAGTGAAGAAAAGCACAGAAAGTGAGACACACAAACAACAAGACTTTCTCAACTTGTGTTTTGCTTGCACTTCACAGCTAATAATTTGAAGGGAGTGGAGTCATATATCTCCATCTTCATTTTGCAAATAAACAAACATTATTTTCAGTATTTGGTTTTGCAAATCTGGAACTGATTGCCTGGTTCATAAATCCCACTGTAGCCCTTTTCATAAAACATGCACCATACCACAACACTGTCCTGACTTCATACTGATTGTTCAATTCAAGCAGTGAGAAATCTAGCTTTACAACATGAATGATGTTATCCCTTTGCCTGCTGCCTGAGGTGCAGCTGCAGGTCAGACACAAATCTAAATATTTACTTCCTTCTCTCTACAAATCCACTTTCAGGGTTTTATGTTTGACTGTGTCAGTAAATAATCTCATGCCTCAAAGTTAGACAGAAGTCCATAATTCTCTACTGTGTTGCCATCTCGGACCACGCCAGATAAATTAATTTCTCGAGCCGGCCACAAACTCAAGTGTTGCAATAGGTCTGTTTGTTGGAGGTGACCGCAGGCTCTCGAGGAGAGAGAACAGACAACTGCAGAATGTATTTTAGTCTGCACTGTGGGAATGAATACCAGAGATGGCATCTTTTCCCTCTAAATACGAAAGGGAGGGACAGAAATGTTTGTCTCTCTGGAGTACTTCAGGGACATCTAATCAACTTATCTGAAACAGTCAGACTAGCTTGGCAGTTCTCAAAAACATGAGTGCATGGCATGACTGCTGCAGATCTGATCCATTTGACACACTTAATTTATCAATTAATTATCAAGACTTTTAAAGGAATAGTTATAGGTATTTTGATAAATAAACTTATTTGCTTATTTTGCTGAGAGTTAGATCCCATACTCTTACATGCTAGCTGTTTCGACCTGTTTCCAGTCTTTAAGCTAAAAGTCTCCCGGCTCTAGCTTCATATTTAATGGACAAACATGAGAGTGGTATCAATCTTCAACACAAATAAAAGTATTTCCAAAAATAACAAAGTATTCACAAAATAATTGTCACAAAAGTTTTGTTTTTCTGTGCCTTTAGAGCTGAATCCAAGTTTTCTAACTTTTGTCACTGTGTGTGTGTTGAGGTTGAGTTGGGAGGGGGATTGAGGGCTGAGTGGAAGCAGCTGGCTCCAGAGGTTTACCTGTTTGACTGCCGCCAGCCCTGAACTGTCTGCTGCTGTCTGACTGATCCACACCAGGGGCCTCAGTCCTGCAAAGACTCTATAATCCCATTTCTTCATTAAAAATGTCTGAAAATCCATGCCAGTTTAATCATTTATAAACTTTGTCCCAGAGGTTGAAAAAGAAATTATCAGCTCTGCAGCATCTGCAATAAATGTGACACGCTCACATCTTCACCAGACCAGCACAATATATGTATATATATATATATATATATATGTATATATATATATATATATATATATATATATATATATACACACATACATATACATACATACATATATATATACATATATATACATACACATACATACATATATATATATATAGTATATATATGTATTGCTAAAAGACAATTTTCAGCACAACACGCTGTGATACACAGGAAAACGTTTGATGCTTGGTTTGATGCTGTTGTCGGACAACAGAAACAGAAAAACGTGCAAATGAGAACAACTATATTGTGAATTCGGCTGTACTGAAATGCAGTAAAGGTGATCACAGAGAAAAGGAGGACACTGAACGGAGGTCAAACAGACTGTCACTCGGCAGAATAACCAGCTTATCTAATCACAGGTGGGAGCTGTGGGGCAGCAAAGTTAAGAAAACAACTTTCTGTCGTCTTTCTCTGTGATCAAGCAATTCAAAATGTCAAAATGTCAATATAGCCAATCACAGAGCTGTTTTCATTAACCTGTATTTATGTTGATCTTGTCAGGTGACGTCTATGATGTGGGCTGTGATGCGCAGTTTTGTTGTTTGCCAACTCGAGAGGATGTAGAAATCTAGTTCCACACGAAAACAGCATTTTCAACCATTTGACTTATACTTTGTTCAGAACCACAATAAAGCCCATGTGAACAGCTATTTTTCTTCTCAAAGTATCAACATCTCTCCCTCATTCTTTCTGTGTTGCTTTCCGTCTCACTTTTGCTGACACAAACACTCCCATTTCCATGCCAAAATTTTGGCCTGTTCACTTTCACTCTCCTGCAGTACCCTCCCCCCAAAACACACATACTCGCACACAACTTCTCTGTTTCTTGCTCCAGACATTACTAACTCCCTGTTGTATGCTCCGCCTTCCTCTGCTGTTCCTGCAGTGTCTTTAACATGACATATGAGCAGCTCAGGAAAAGACTCGCTCAGCTTTCCATCTTTACTACAGAGCTGGATTTCCATGTGAAAGGGAAAAAATGGCCTAAATATGATCCAGCAAAAGAGCAGTGGTGGAAGTTTTGCAGTATTATTTTTGCGTATAATCATTATCCTCCTCCTGTTCATCATGTTCAACATTATTTTCATTATCATCATGTTTTTCTTTGCACATTGTAATTGTTTAGTCAGTCTTCTTGACTCACGGCACATCACCACATTGTTTTCAGGCAGTAATGAACTGTTGAGACATGAGGTCAAACATTCAGGTTTATATCCCTCTTCTCATGTAAATGTTCATGTTTTAACATCACTTCCCTGTAAGTAGTATTACTTCTTTCCAGCTAATAAACTTCACTGTTGCATGTCATCAGTGAAGTATGCTGCTCCAAACAACCACAGAAAATGAAATGTCAGAAAATCTTCCCGATTCAATTTATTTTCAGTTTGTGGGTTCAATCTGTCATCCTAAAACAATGCAGAGACATCTGAAAACCTTCCTGCTCCATCATGAACTGAAGCACAAAGAGGGCTTTATAAATGACCCTGAATCACCAGCCTTGCTCTCAGTTGCTTTGGTAAACTGGACCATTGTGTGCAGCGCCTTTGCAGCCTGAGTGGGATTATTCATTATGTGTTTAGCTCTTGTCAGCCGAGTTTATTACAGATTCATCATGTTTTGTGCCTTTGTACTTTGCAATTTAGGACACAATTTGACTGTCGAAGTCTGAATTATTTAGGGTAGAGATTTCAATGAAGTATCGCACAAATGTTTTACACTTACTTCTAAGGGCTATTTATTCATAGGAGATGCTTCATTTCTAACAATCAGATTAAATTCTTAATAATCACTGTAGAGAAAAACAAATTGCTCCATTAAGAAGTTTTGTCTACAAAAACAGCAAAAAGACACTTTTGTTTACTTTGGATATGTCCCTTTAAATCAAGTAATTGCTTCCTGTTCTTTCTGTTACTGCCACTTGTTGGACTTCAAACAGAGACGTCCTCTGCTCTGAACCTCTTTCAGCTGAGAGGCGAAGTGCAGCCTGCTGAAGGCTGTCGGATGTGTTTGCTCTTGGGATTTCACTTGAAGATGTTTACAAATGCCACTGCAGGGAGCACAACGGGAAGAAAGGAGATTTAAACCAGTGTTTTGAATGACACACTGAGCTGAAACATTCACTAATCTGTTGAGTACATAAATGTTATGTCATTGAGGAATCTGCAGTAATAATGCTATTATCTTATACTGTATGAGATTAGGCTGCATTATAACATGGTTTAAATGTTTTCATATGTGGTTCCTATGAATGTTGAACCCTTACTACCATTAAGATTTATGAATACATATTTAAGGAGATGGAATAACTGTCCAAACAACACATAAACACGCACTCTTACAGAGACTCACTGAAACTTAACTCAGCCATACTACGCGTTGAGGGATGAAACTGGGAGCCAGTGTTGTGATCAGTACCTTTCACAGCTTCCTCTGTCCCATGCCTGCCTTTTCATTATTTTCTTTGAAGGCTCCCATTTGTGTTTGGGTTAACAAAGCCACATCAACTCACACACCGACCCAACATATTTATGACCTACAGTCTGTACAGAGGCTGTTGTGCATGAGCCCGCACTGCTGCCTGCCCTTCGCTGTGAAAAGAGAGGGAGCATAAAAGAGGAAGTGAATGTGTGAGGGATGAATACGTGGCCCTGGGGGTCAGCTTAATGGAGTGAGACCCTGGTCCCTATTGACTTCCACTGCTAAACTATTAACTCCGCACAACTCCCAAGCTACAGCCTCATTATTCATGTCAGGGTGAAGCACATTTCCTGTTCATATATTTTGTGTTGCTGTGTTGACAGTTGTTGGTAGATTACTGCAAAATGCAAAATAATCAATGTTAACTTAATGTTGAGAGTGTAAAAATCTGTGTACAAGTCACTTTTAATACCAGGCCACACTCATTAAAGTTAATGTGACACTTTTTGGTGGTTTTAAACAATTGCCAACACCTCAGTGTCACTGATAAATTATACATTTAAATATACTACTTTTTCACTGAAATAAAAGACAGTTATGTTTACAGAATTTCTCACCAAAAAGCATTTTGCAACATGATGAATGCATTTCCTACCTCATAAAAACATTTGCGGAACCTCTTTTAAATGCTTTGAATTCAGCTTTCTGTCGTCTTCTTCTCTTCCAGCACGTTTACCCAACAATCTGTTGTAATATATATCAATGCAGATCTTGAGAAACTTGCTATTGCACATATTTGACTGACCAATGCAATTTGTTGCTGCATGACGTCACATTGTGTTGCACTAAAACTCAAATCATGTTTTTTACTAGACCTTTTTTTGGTGATTTTGTTTGTCGCTGTGCTATCGTCTGAACAATGTAAACCGGTCATCAAAACATTGCACCAAAACAGCACATGGTCGCTTTAAGAATGCAAAAAAATTTGAGTGAGTGATATTTTTGCTGTGTGCATATACACAACCCAACACATACACATAAACTACACAACTCAAGCAGCTAGATGGTTGGGCAAAGACGCAAAGAAAATCTTCCACAGAGACAAAAAAATAAATAAATCCAGCTTTGCCACAAATAGTGATCATTGGGAAGCTGAAATTGATTTGCATGAAGACAACTGCAATATGATCCTCCTAAAAATTCATGTGTCCTCTGAGGTGTTCTGGCAGCTAAGAATCCCACTGCTTTGAATGTGTGTGTGTGTGTGTGTGTGTGTGTGTGTTGGGGTGTTATCAATAACAAGCCAGAGGGGTATGTTTCTTTAAGACAAGCCCATAAATGGTGGCCCGGTCACCACCTCCTCCACTGAGAATGGGCTGGCTGCAGTTCGAGTTTTCCTTGGCGGGTCAAGCCTGCCATTGAAGTCTGAATGGGCTGCCATGGCAGATTACACTGCACAGCTGTCCCCCTACCGTGGAAATTAAGTTATGCCCCGTGTCAGCAAGTTTTGTGTTTTCCTCTCTCTGTCTCTTTCTCTGTCTCTCGTCCCTGCCCCTCCCCCCTTTCCTCTGCCCCTCTCCTCTAATTCCTTGAATTGTGGAGGCCTCTCAAGAGTGCGCAGCTAGAGGAGGCTTTTGGAGGTGGAGGTTGGTTATGGGTTATCATGCTGCGAAAAAGAGATGAGAAAAATCATGAAAAGTCTCAACACTTTCTCCAAAAGCAACAAATCAGCTTACCATGAAACTAGCCTGCTACCCTCCACAAACAGACACTCACTTCCAGTTGCACACATGTAAGCATTTGCATACACACCGGCGCATACACACGTAAAAACAAACACAAGCGAACAAACAGAGTAACCCTCGTTGTCTCAGCGCCTCTTGGACTGCGTCCTGCTGCACTTGTGGCCCCTACCTCGTGTTTTGTTTATTTGTGGGTGAAGTTGTTTGTGTTGTGGTCAAAGTGAAAGGCAAACACTCCAGCTTCTCCAGTGATGTGTGAACATGCTGGGAATGTCCCCCCCGAGCCCACAAAGCAGCTGGACCCACTGGCTGTTACAGGCTGACAGAGGGTGCAGCTTCACTCCAGCCAGGCGGACAGAGCATGATAAACGGTTGAACACTTCAATTAAAGGGCTATAAAGTAGAATTTACTGCACAAAATCACCATAATATATCTGTGGAGAGTTGATAAGGTTGATCAATACCAACAGCTCAAAACAAAACATTGCCAAGTGCTCAGACATCTGTCCATATGTCGTTCTATCTCTTTATTCATTCAGCTGTACACAAACATTTACAGCTAGTTTATGTTTCATATAACCATGTATCCAACAGTGTCAGACAGTTCTTTTGTTGAGGTTGTTTACAATATGCAATTTCTGCTGTCAGAACAAGCCAATAATCACATCAGAGTTTTTATCATAAGACTTTTAGGTTGAAAATAAAACTATTGCTCACTATTGCAACAAGTCCTCCAAAGCAAACAACAAAATATGTTGTTATCCCATGTCCTCTGTAACGACACACTGAAGCATTCTCTGATGCGACGCCCCCGTCGGCGGGACAGCATTATTTGTCTTTTCCCTCTAAAACCACTGCAAATCACTGCTGACAAATAAATCAGTTTTATGACGTGACAATGCTATGGTTAAGGTTTGGTTAGATTAAGGCACAAAAACAAACTGGTTAGGTTTAGGACCATATCAAGGTTTGGGTTAAAATAAATACTTCATTAATGTTAGAGGAGCTTCGTCAGTACAATGATAAACGTTATGAACAATCATAGTAATGATTAAAAGAAACTAATGCTTTGTTAAAGTTATAATGGGTTTTTTTTAACATTTTTGTGAATCAAAACCCATTTTTGATACTATTTATGGCTGGCATTTTTTTTTAGCAATAGGCTTCTTTCAATGTATATTGTGAAATACCTGTCTATGTAGCAGTTTTCATTGCTAGTTGCGGAGTCCATCATTACCACCAAGGATTCAAATTGCCTACCTACACTCATCTACAACGTGAGTTTGTTTGGCTGCACTGTAAACAGACACACCAGTTGTCAAGTGGGGTTGGCTGCCTCCTGTATTCTGGGACCTGTAGTATTTGCAGACACCATCTGTAACCAAGTCAACCAGGACTGAAATCTTGAGGATTCTGTTGTTCTTCTTGGACAGTCTCCACTATTCATATCCTGGCACTGGGCTAGTGGGAGCGTTTTTTAGATTTGCTCCATTTTCTTTCTCATCACTCAGATGCAGCTCAAAATGATTTGTATATATACTTAAGCATCTAAACTGCTGTTATTTTTGCATTTCCTCACAGTGCTACAGTGTTTTCTCATATTTTTTCATTCATTCATAAGTTATTGGTAATACAATACACATAGTGGGTTCTTCTCTAATTAAATTTTAAACTGCATTGTTGTTGTAGCCTCATTACCGAAATTCATATTTTACCTATATTCCTATACCTACTGTCTATCATTACCTCTATTTTAATTTCTTTTCAGGTTTTCCTCACAAGGTCCGCCACAATGAGCCAGTTTCTCTGCAGGAATCATGAGTCAATCAAGTTTCATCTTAAGCAAATGTTTCTCCTGAGACATGTTGATGCTACACAAACTGCACAAAAGGCCCAGTAAAATTTGATTCTGTCACTTGATTCGTGGCCACAGCTTTGGGATACGACATGTACTGTAGCAAAAACACCTCACAAAAACACACGCGCCATGTCTGTTCACCTTGCTGGTATGCGTTTCCTTCTGTAAAAACAGTCCCTCTTCAAGCTGTAGAATCCCCTTTTTTCTTCCTTTCACTACATACTCAATACTAAACAGGTGAATAAGGGAGCTGTGCTGTTGGTGTGTGTGCTTTGTACTGTTAACATTTTTAGGTTGAAATCGTAATTTGACAATATTCAGAGTGTAATGAGGCAGCAGTACATATAACTGGATGAACCTCTCAACATTTGTAGTCTAGACAGAGATAATTGTGTTATTTTTAAATTCACGTCTGCACAAAAACTATTCAGGGAAGAGAAAAGCTCTTTAATTCTTAAAACACATAAGAAAAGTGTATTTTCAGCCTTTTTCCTAAGCAAACCAATGGTTTTCTATTCTTCTGCAGCTAAACTACTTTGGGTTTAGGGCTTTTTTGCATCGTCTTTTTGATTTTTCCAACACTACACCGGCTATATAAGCACTGCAGTACTACTAACAAAACCTGTGTGCAACAATTTGTGACCCCCTTTGTGAAACACTCAACAGCAACATTTTAAACAGCGAATATATCAAATGGCTGCCACAAACAGTCAGGTAGCAAAGCGCTCTCTTGGTGACAGTGGGATTAGTGCTGCAGGTTTTCTCTCAGGACCCGAGGAGTCGGGCTGCAGCTTGAGTAACTGGATTACAGGCCTTTTTCTCATTTCAAAGGGTTGTGAACTCAGCAGAGGTCTTGCATGATGAAATCAAAGTGGCAGCTGAAATAGAAGGAAGAAAAACAACAAGAGTTTCTCGAAAGTCTCCTGGCATCGGCCAAGCATTTAATGAGAGAGATGCAAAATCAATGATCTTTGCTTCGCCGTGTGTCTGGCGTCTCCTTCGAATGGCATGAATTCAGAGAGCGATCCCCAAGTGAGGGCGAGGAGAAGAGCATCATCTGGAGAACTGAAATAATTTACAATACCAAAACACATTCCAAGTGAAAATCACAAGGAAACAACTAACAGCAACACACCTATTTTAAAACTACCTTTTAACAAATGTGCACCGAAGCTATGGCAGGAGCACAGAGGGGAGTCGAGGTGGAGCCCATTCCATCGAATACCCTGTGGTAACTTTAGGGGATTATTTCCAAATCCTTTCAAATGAACTTTCCATCTCAGTGCCTCCTCCTCCGTCCCAGCCATTCCAACTGTCCAACCATTTCTACATCACTTTCTGCACAACCTCGCATGGAGCCAAGGCCAAAACAAATGTCTGTGAGAAATTTGGTCAGTGCACACCAGGAGTAAGGAGCTCACTTCAAGGCCTGAGAAGGTTGAATATTAGAAATACAGTTTTATCAACGTGAAAATCAGACACAAGGAGCTTATTTGTAGAACTACTGCACATGATGTATATTCAAAACAGTAAAATATGCTTAATATGTTAAGATTTAACTTTATACCTTACATACCTCGTTTATAAAGACTAAAATCACAACAATATATATGTTCATGCCTCCTTCCTTCCTTAGAGAACACACTGAAACACCGAAGCATTTCAGAATTATTTGTTTTGATTGAGGATTGTTTAAGTAAAAACAAGTTCCAGCTGAATAGGTTCCATATAGGTTTTCCATTTACCTCTGCATGAAAAAACACCACCCCAGCTGATGCCAGGACTTAACTGAAAACACTGCAAGGAAAAGTAGGGCTAAGGTCAAATATTCCATGTTGTCAAATATCCCTAAGAGTAATAAAGAAGTCATGTAAGTATATATAGGACAACATAACTCATTCAACTTTCATTGGTGAATAAATGTAGAGGAAGGAAGGGAAAGAAAAGAAAGGAAGAAATAGAAAAAAATACTGTAAAGACTTTTATATAAATCTCACTATAAGCAGTCTACACCAAGCTTCAAACCTACAGCGGCAGCGGTTGGGAGAGCTGCACCTTTGTAAACATTGTGCTGTGATATGCATGGGGTGAAGGGGTGAAGTGATCTGCATGGGGTGAAGTGTGGGCCGTTTTGTTCAGGAGGCCAAAGAAACAGAGCTTGGAAGTGAACTGAGCTCACTGAAGCAAAGTTGATGGCAGAGATACCTTACACACGCTCAAAGAGCTGGAACACAAACAGCCACAGTTTGTAAATTAAACCCAGAGCCGCCGCCGCCCCCCCCCCCCCCCCCCCCCCAACACACACACTCTACTGTGTATGCGGAGGAAGAGAGGAGGGCATTTTAACAGCAGCTGTGGTAACTTTTCACATTTCTGAGGCATTTTTTTTGTGGCTGCCTCCTTTATTAAACTAAAATCTTAACATGATAAAAGAAAAATGTCCTTGGTCCTTTAAAACCCTAAAAAGCCCGTGTGAGTGCCACACCAACTATGTTTTCAAGCCCTCATTGTGCACCATTTCCATTTTATGACAAGCAGGCCAGTTTTGTGAGATTTTTTGCACCTCATTCATCCATTCACACACCGTGCATTATTATAGCCTAATCAACGCATGCTGCGCTTTTTCTAAGTGCTGAAACTGCCTGCACAAATGCGAGAGGCAAAAGAAAGACAAGGAGGAGGAGGAGGAGGGGAGGAACGGCTGGGCTACAGAGCTATTCTCCTGCTGGAAAGCTTCCTGCACGGCGGACTGCATACCGACACTGCAAGAAACTGACATGGTATTTTATTTAGGAACCAAACTTGTGATGAGGAGTTGGGGATTTTTTTTCTGCAAGCAGCATACAAACAGAGTTTTAGTTGAATGCAACTTTCTTACTGTTATGTGTAAAACATAAAAACGTGAGAAAATAAATGTTTTTAGGTGCTAAAAGGTACTGAAATACACAAATGCAGGTAGAAAAGATAATTTAACAAAAACACAGGGGACGTTAAGTGTGGATTCAAAATAGAAGATCCCTCGCCAGGCCTGTCATGTGTTTTCTTCCTCCTCTTCTTTTCTTGCAGTGGAGGGTTGAGACCCAAGCGGCAGCAGATCGTTCCCACATGCTTCCCTGCCGCTCGGCTCTCCAGAGGTGTCAAGCCAGCCTGAAAGAATGAAGTGCCTCCCTATTGTGCTACCCAACTATTATGTGCTTAACATTTCCATGACAAAGATGCCACTCGACTTCTCCTCCATCCATTCAGCTGGAGGGCCCTTGTCCCCCCTCTAATAAAACATTTTGCAGCAAATCATTGATTTAAAGCCCCTGAAGCCCCTGAATATCTCATGAAAATAATATTAAAACAATTCTGCTAAAAACTAATAACGCACACGCTGCATAAATGATTATATAAATAAATAATTAATAAATAAAAACCTAAATAAATGCATCTTGTACCTTGTAATTCAATCCAATTCAAGGAATGATCCATAATTTAAGTTACTAAAAAAGCTGCCCCCACAGGACTGAAATCTGTCATTGACAACTACACTAACAACTACATTTAAGCTACCAATGTGTCTGATGCTGTAAGAGGTTTGCTTACATTACAGTATTTTTCAAATTATTCTAAATTGAGACAGTAAAAATCCAGATTTTCCATCCATTAGTAAAATTGTTAAATGCAAACATATTCTTATATTTGTAAAAAGTATATGATAAAATGGTTTTACGTATTGTGCCATTACCTGCCAGTAAATGTAAATTCTGATAACAGATTGCAGAGGGTGTGGTGGTGGTGGCGGTGGTGGTGGGGAGGAGGGTCTTCTGTTGATATATGGTGCCAGTTGCTTTTGACAACAGCCAGCTAAATCAAGACATTGCAGGTCATTATCAGTCAACAGTGGAAGCTGGCCTGAATTTTAAATGAGCATCTGCCTACTGTATTGTAGTTACAAGAACAGGAGTGTAAAAGTTAATACGTTAGTCACACAGCTGTATTTGGTGTAATGAAGGACCTGAAAGAAAACGAGTAAACATGCCTCAATCATCACACACCCTGCAATATTTCGTGACTTATCTTCACGAGCAGCAGTACTGTAAAAGCAAACTAAGGAGCACAGCCAACATATAGCACTTTAAATCGAAATAAATTGCTTTTACCCTTAAAGTGGCTCATTTCACGCACATCTTACCTGAACCATGATGCAAAGTTTGATGGGTTTTAAGAACTACATATAAGTGTAAAACAAAGATTCTCACACTTATTATTTTTGTTACTTGACTGAATTGTGTGCATAAAGCAAGTTACACCAAACTGAAGTAACTCAGATTGCTAGTGTTATTATTAGTCTTGTTATTACTTTGTTTATATTGTTTACAAAAATCCAAATTGACTGAGCAACAAAAATATGTTAGAAAAGGCTTTCAAACTCATTAAAAACTGTTTTTACTTCCAGTTCAAAGGACGTGATGTGGCAAAAATCAACAAATAACTCACAGTCAAGAACGATATCTTCAAGTTTCCTTTATGCCTTCTATAAAAGTATATCATTAAGGCAATCATACAGTGGATTTAGACATTTCTCTCTCTAGGCTATACACAGTGAATAAATCATCTCATAGCCTCAAACATAGAGGATTCTCTGAAAAAAAAAATCTATATAGGCTATACACATATATACAATGCATGTTATCTTTGAAGAGAATACAGTCAAAAAATAACTTCCCTTTAAAGCTGGAATTCTCAGTTGTTTATTCACATGATGAACATTTGGATGTAACTAGGTGGCATGTAATAAATTACTGTTTCACTTTAACTCCTCATCTATTTACAAGTTCATATATTCCAGCATTAAATACTTGTAAATCAGATCAGCCTGGTGCCAAATGGCAACAGTGTCATATAAAAATAGTTCATATCTTTTTTTGAAAAGAAAGAGAGAGAGAGAGAGAGAGAGAGAGATTGGCAGTGCACAGCATGTACTGATTAAAAGTTGCATTGTTACCAAAACAAGCCAACTGTGTCTCTATCTTGACTATCAGAGTCTGTGACTGAGAGAAAGTCGACAATCTAATTTAGCTTATCACATAAGCAAAGCATCTGGAGAGCCGTGAAGTGGTGCGGTTTGATAAGAGAGCAGCCTGGAGCTCAGGCAGTTTCAAGATATCTTTCTGGTCTCATTTGCATAGAAAATATCCTGATGTGATATCCTTCAGCGTCTATAACTCTTAATTCAAACAAGACCTGCGAAACAAAACACCCCTTCCTTTAGTCTTTGCGGCTCTAACCTTTTCACAATGGTAGCAGGTCAATGAGTGACAAAGGTTTAGATTGCCTTTTATCCAGACAATAGTCAGGGCAGATTATGAACCCGGGGACTAAATGAGGGGCAATAGAGCCAAAATGGATGCCAACAGGGTCAAAACACAGCGGGCCGCTGGGACAGAGGCTCCGCTCTCCAGCTCCTCTGGATAGTCCGGATCCGGGGGGTCGTCGTCGTAATCTGAATCTTGGCCGTAGTCGGACCCGCTGCCCTCATCCCTCACGGGCGAGTCGAAGCACAGCGCCTTCATGCTGCTCTTCACAAACTCACAGATGGCCCTCTCCGTCCCGTCGCACATACAAGTGTCCAGCTGCTGACCCTTGGGTATTTTACGCATATTCGCGATCACATTCCGGCAGGCGTTCGTGCAGATTGCCCCGCTGAAAAGTTTCCCGCAGTGGTTCAAATAATCGTGCATAGCGGAGCTGCACTGCTGGTCTCTCTCGCATTGGCGCCGAGCTTCCGTGCAGCCCGTGCTGGTAGTCCTGGGCAGACAGGGCTCGATGGCCCGCTTGGTGCTCGTACACACCGGGTCGTGGGCGCAGCTGCAGTCCTCCAGAGCCGGCCCGTTTTTGGTCAGATTGAGCTGGACAAGCGAGGAGATGCAGTGGCTGGGGCACTTCTTCCTGTCCCCGTTCAGCACGGGGCCACAGGCGCGCGTGTAGTGTTCGTATGCGTAATTGCACTCGGGCTCGGCTTGGCAGTTCATGATGGCTTGCCAGCATATCAGCCGCCGACCGTGGGACGGCGAGGCCACGGACAAGTAGCCAAAAAACAAGAGCACACAACCAAGAGGCCAAACAGACCTACAGACTCTCTGTGCCAAGGAGCCAGCGCGTGCCATTGTTCTGGCTGCAAGAAAGGGTAAAACTCACAGCACTGTCATATGTAAAACTTCTACACTACTTCCATGGAGAGTGTCTTCACTGGAGAGCCGTATTTATTCCGAGGCAGATGGTGTGTGATAGGCCCGTGTGTGGGCGTTCAACAGGCTGGCACTGCGCTGTGTAATCCCGGCTCCATAAACCCGTCAGCGCTGATCCATTTGAGCCGGATTCTTCAGCGAACCTCCCGTTATCCATACATGACTGGGGTGTGAACTAAAATAGAAACTCACAGCAGCAAAACAGACGCCAAAAGAAAAGTTCTCCACAACTTTAGGAGAGTTTCTGCAGCGGCTCATTCCATCGCAGTGATTCTGAGTTCATGCAACAAACTGCCTCCAGATCAGCGATTCCCTCTCGCGTCCTCTCTGCTAGCGGATCTCCACCAAAAAGCGAAGCCGGACAAGTCCCGAGAGCCCTTCAGTGGACTGCGCTGGATCATTTAGCAGTCCTTGAGCGCACGGGAGTGCAAACAAATACTGCATGGGGAAAAACAACAACCCGTGTGGGTCGCAAAGTGGTCCTACACTCTCTCCCCTTTGAGCATTTGTCTTTCTGTTCCTCAGCCCCCTCTCCACACATTAGCGAGGTGCTTCTCATTGGTCGGCCACTTGTTGTGGGTTTCTACGTAGTGATGGGCGGGAGTTTAGGGTGGGAGGAAGATGGTCTTGAGAACTACAAGGTGAGGTGGGACGAATGTGTCGGAGAGTAGATTTAGTGGGAGTCCTTCTAATTTATTATCTGGGGAACTGGTTGTATGAACCAGAAAAAAAATCATCTTGTACACCCTAAAAGTATGCGATAGTCTGGTTTTAAGGGGGGAAAAAACTTTTTTCATGACAATATTGTTGATATTCTGTATGATCACCAGCTTTGGTTCATCATTTTAATTTACAATATTACAAAATACAATCCCATGACTTCTTTTGCATTATGACATGCAAGATAATAAAAGCCATAGAGGGTTATTTAAAAAGGTTATGTTACACACCAACTGATGTTTTTAGTGTATAAATATTTCAATATGTATACACAAGAGTACTCTATCATATAAAGTATTGTTTTTCTGTTCACAGAGAAATGTGTCGGAGAGTTAGTGGAGAGAGCAGTCCCCCCCCCCCCCCCCCCCCCCCCGTTTATTACCTGAGAAATTGGTCCATGTTTTTATCATAACTTCTTAATGTACATCCTAAAAAGTACATTATACTAGAGTTTTAAGGGGAAAATACAGGGTTTTCATGAAAATATTGTTGATATTTATCCATATTGATTATGATCACCAGCTTTGGTTCATAATGTTTAATTTACAATATGAAGGCAATCCCTTGACTTGGCTTCTGAAATGTTATACCCCAACAGATTTTTCAATTATAGCCTATAAACAAAGCTATAGTGTTGATTTTTTTAAATATACATTCCTTTTTGAAGTATTTTTTGGCAGATTTTTCTTTAGAGGAGACGGGGGGGGGGTGGGGGGGGGGGGGGGGGGCACGCAACAAAGGTCCCCAGCCGGAATCGAACTGGGGACGTCATGATCACAGTATATCGGATGTGCTTCACCATGACATCCCAATAAACACAACTTTTTAGACTAATTTCCTGGAGATAACTGATGATGACACTGTGACTGCACTGCTGTACAATAATAAATTGAACTCCTCAACTTCATGCCTGCAGTGCTAATGACCTGTGCAGCATCCTCACTGATAATTTAATCATCCTATTAACTCTTCCTCAGCAGAGCAGTTGAGTACAAATTAATTGTGGTATAACAGGGCACTCAGTGAACATCATTTAATATAATCACTCATTAAGGCTAACTTCCCTCTTATTATTGCACTACATCATACGCTGTCAAATGCTAAGCCGGTGAATCAGAGCACTGGCTCTATTATGTGCAGTGTCTTGCCTTAACATGTGATCTGATATTAATCCTACTCAGAGTAGCCATACTAATATCAGTTAAACCTGAATGACTTCAACCTCAGTTATAGTGCATCATCAACCTGTGATTTTAAGTGGACTCCAGGAATTATTCTGTGATTAAGTGATCAGTTGTTGTTTTTTTTACCAACTTTTCCTCAACCTGTTTGTGTCAGTTAGTGATTTTCTTTCATCTCACTTATTAACTTTCAACAGGTGTCAAGCAGCCAGAAAGTAAAGCCACAGTTTTTCCATGCAAGAAGTGTTTCTCCCTGCATGTAAATCATAATATCTTGACACAGCCATGCAGTCTGGACAATTGTGGATACTAGTGGTAAAATTGGAAACCTCTGCTTCCTCTGTGATGGATTTCTCACGGCATAATTGTTTGAAAAATTCTTCAAAAAAATCAGCAAAGAGTATATGTCTGTGGCTCCTTGATTCTGAGGTGATTCTGAGGTATGGGCACCAACATCTCAAGCTTAATGTTGATGTTTTATAGAGTTTAAAATATGTCTGCTATCAAACTCTGCTGGAAATATATTGTGACATTGTGCTAATAGCTATTCATGGGTGTTTAAGCAAAATATGTCACTGAACAACTTGGTTTAGTGTACAGTAGTGTTTTACATTAATTATACTATAGTATAGTATAAAACACTCCTCTGTTGGTTGTGATTCACAGTTTCTACTAATTTTCTGGGGTTAAAGTTCTAGAAAACCAAGAAACCCGCAAATCTTCACATTTGAGAAGCAGAAACCAGTGATTTTTTTGAAAATTTCCTTAAAAATGTCTTAAACAATTATCAAAATGATATATGATCAATTTACGGTTAAAAAAAACGATTTACCAACTAATCGTTTCAGCACTATTTTTCTTGTAAATGTCCTTATTCATGGAGGCAAATTAAGCTTAAGGTTTGCAGACATTTGCTTATTCTAATCAATGCTGTCAGCATTAACCTGCCACTATAAAAACGTTAAATATAATAGTATGAAAAAACAAAATTACAGATCAGGTTGCTGTAGAGGAAAGTCAACAGCAGCTCTTCTTAAAGCAGCCCTGAATATGTATTTTTATATTCCTGATTTCTTTCTCTGACCATCAAAAAGGTCAATAAAAATCTGAAAACCTTCTCTGTTTTAGAAAAAAAGCTTTGGCTTTACAGCTTCTTTCCAAGAGATTAGTTATCTGCCTGGACCTCATCATCGAAATGACACATAGGTGTGTGTGTGTGTGTGTGTGTGTGTGTGTGGGTGTGAGTAAAATGATAGCCCACATGTTGACACATGAGCGAGAGGAGGCAGTTTAGTTCTTGAGGCTTGATGTGGATGAGGGAGTCAGGGAAGGAGAGCAGCGAGGGCACAAAGGCTGTTTGTGTTTCAAACAGCATTCTGATCTCAGGAATGTACCTTTAGGCCACAGCCATGAGCTTCCCACTGCAAACAATGCACTCAATGTCAGTTACGGCTGGCTAGCACAGACGCTGCTGGCGCTACTCCAAGGTCCCAACTCGTCGAAAATGATGGATACAGGGAACTCAATACCTCAGGAGTCCCTCTCCTGCTTTCCCTCCTGCTCAAAGAATGGAAACACTGTGTGCTTCGACAAAAGATTTCCAAACACCAACGTCTTCATTGTTTTAAGTGCTTTTAGCACAATTGTAATATGAAACAGAGGAAACACCATTCAAGCAGGGTATTCAGTCATCTTTTTTATATTAGTGTAAATAAAGCAGCAATTCTGCCTTTCAGAGTCCATAATAATTTGCATATTTTGAAAATGAATGAAGGAGAAAAGGCCTCTTTAAAAACTCATCAAAAACATAAAGAAATCTTTCATCCTAAACACTTACAGACGGAAAAAAAGAGCTGATCGAGTCATCCACCACTGTCTTTGCCAACAGCTGTACGCTTAAACCAGATGTGCTGCACTGAGAGCTGAGCGTCGTTACTTTGAGGGCTCAATTAAACCAGAGTTCTTGCCAAGAACAGTCCAATTAAGGGACAAAAATAATGATATTAAAACCATCCCCTGCTGGTGTTCAGAACACTGAGAGCTAGTGAGGTTAAATAATGTTTTGAGAAGAACATCATTCTCGAACATGAAGTTAAGTTGAGTAAAAACACATTTATATTTTATACAGGACCCGAGCATTGCCAACAAGTACATATATCTTTAGTTTATTTTTACATGTTTCACAGTTTCATTTTTGCATGAAACTCATTTCAACAGACAGGCTTTTAATGTGTTTGTGAGTGAAAATTGTGCTTCACCATAACAAAGGATGTATGACTTTTCTATAAAGAAATCCTGCACACTACCAGTTGTACTCACTTTTGTTAATGACATTTTGGTATCTGAGGACCAAAACATCGTTATAATTAAGTCGGCACAAGTAATCAACAGGTTGCAGGATTTTTTTTGTTCTTTCACAGTAAGAGTTTATGATCCGACACACCTGTTCATAAGACGTTCTGGAGTGCAAGACCTTGGTTGGGATTGTTACTTCAGGTATAAGTTTGTTACTTAAAGTGAATTTTTTTTTTACAATAAACTGATCACTATATTATGGCTTCTACTTGTGCTACTAGTTTCTTGACAAAAAACTACATTAAAGACAATTCTGATGCCCTATTTCATACATTGTGTGCCACATCTTTAACATTTTTAACTCATGAATGGTCACAGGACTGCTGTTGTTGAAGTGTAAAGAGGGCTGTGTTGTGAGGATTTCATCAGTAACAGAGTGCTGAATCCCAGCAGAGTGGGTCAGCAGCAGTGGGCCTGCACCGTGCTGTCTGAAAAAGGAAATATCAGGATACAGGAAATGAGTTGGCAGGAACTATCCATTCAAATTGCTTCCTCTTTGGGATTTCAGAGAAGCGATAATGGCAAGTGATAAGTTATTTGGAACAGAACCAAACTAGATTAAGGATTCATTTCCTTCCTCATGTCTGCCTATTAATTTGCCTCTGGTTCGTCTGTCCTCTTACAGGGATTTGTGTTGATTTGTTCAGTTTGGAACTGCAGAGTGACGCACAAGTGATTACAATCGTACAAATTGCCAGATAATGGCAGAAAGCCATAAATAAACCACCTATTTTTACCATTTCTAGAGTGCTTTGGTTGTAAGAGTCATGAATCTCTGGAAATTGCTTTGCTTATGGGCCAGTGTTAAAGGAAAATCCCCTGCAGCCCTAAACAGCAACACATTGTCCCCTTTCACAGTGATGAAAAACATGTATATAATGCAGTTTTCAGGGAATAAACACAATTTACTTTTCTTGAAGCCAAATCAGCGATACACACCCCTCGTTTAAGAGAGTAGGAAATTCAAACTTCCTTTCCTGTTGTGCTTTAAAGTAACTAGAAAGAGTGGGTGGATCCCTTCATCAAAATCCTGCTAAATGGGTAAAATGTTAAATGAAGTGTTATGGGGGGTGTGTTCCTTTAATCAGTAAGATTAAAGTCATCCATCATGTCAAATAGGCACCGATCTTGCTGACCCTTTTAGCACAGTCCACTGCACTATCATTTCTACACGATTTAACATGATCTGATCTACACATTTGGTCTACCATCAAAAGAGAAAAAAATAAACTCTGACAAAATAATTATCACATTTTGGCCATTTTGGTCGGGTGCAGCGGCAGTCATAGTTTATATGTCAGTACTTTGTTCTTTTTAGTAACACATACAGTAACATGTTGTTTAAAAAGGAACTAAAAATATCAAAATGTGGTATAGAACAGCCAGGAGTCACAATTACAACAATACCTGTCTCTCTCCACTATGTTCTGCATTATAACAGACTTTGCTTTTGGTGGCTCCAAATCCGCACCTTGAGGCCTCTCTGCAACAAGGACCTTTTATTTTTCCTGGATGACAACCTGTCTGTTCCAGGTGTCTGCTGACAGAAGGATAGCAGTAATATTCCCTTGGCATCAGAAACGCTTGTCACAAGCTGACCACACCACTGAACTACTAACCAGGCAGTAGGTATTGGTGGTAGTGATCACAACAAGGGCTTTGACACCTATAAGGCACCCAGTGGTAAAGATTTTTATCGAGGCATCCAGAGACTGAGGCCCTCTTCTTGCCGCTTGGCTCCCCAGTGGAACCTGAAAAACAGTCTCGGGGGGGATTCTCAAGCCCATCATTTGAGCCACTAAAACAGGAAGACCCAAACATCCTGACTATGAAGACAGCACTCATCTTGGGCCTCATGTTCACTTCTAGTAAACTAACAAGACTGTAATTACATCCAGGTAACTTCTACAGTATTTACCTCAACAGACCTCTATGAATCTCTACACGGCCTCCACACACCACATATCACACAAGCAGCTGTTGCAACACATGCTGCTCAGCCATCAGCCTGTATGAGCGGCTGTTTATACAGGCCTGACGGCCTTTCATACCACTGCAGACAAACACCAGCACACCAATAAAGACCGAAACTACGACATAGACATAATCTCCCAAACATGGAATGCGTAAAAGAAAGAATTTAACAATATAAAAACACAACAAAGCAAATGCATAATCACTTTGACCACAAGTGCTAAACATTCCTGATCTGCTTTTGATGAACTCTTCATTATAGAGAGTGACACAGACCTGTGACAGTCCACACTTTATTAATGCAAACTAGTCAAAATGAAAAGTTACTTTTTGGCTATTCTGTCATACAATTATCTGGATTGAGTAGTTTTACAATTGACTACTGGTATAATAATGGCAGAGCTAGTTCTCGTTTGAAATGCAGATGCCGTAACCAAGCTCTGTTTTTGGTCTCTACCAACTTCTGAGGGAAATATCTGGCTCGTCAGCTGTTAATGCCCCACTACGTTCACCAGCTATAGTTGCTAACTGAGTCTGTCCACTGTTTGGTGCTGAGCACGAAGTGTACAGTCTGTTTTTAGAGCTTTTCGCTGGAAACAGCTGCTGAAAATGGTGCTATGAGAGCGATGAGAGTGAACAAAAACAGTAGAGTTGTGTAAAGCTCCATAAAGCCGAGGGGGGCTGTAAATTCAGGTGATAATTCTCTGTAAGTTCATCACTGCGAGCAGCCCCTTTCACATTGACACATTGATCAATTATAGATGCTTTAACTAAGTGTTTTAGATGTCTAAGCCTAATCATACCATGACCATATTTTGCCATAATTTGTCACAATCCTTCCCTAACTTTAATTGCTCTGCCCTGATGTTGTAGAAAGTGAACATTTTAAAGACCTTGGCATTGGACATAAATAAACTTTGTCACTAAACATAACCTGGGGTTTTGCAGAATTGTCCAATATCAATTTTCTTGTCTGGCAATAGGGCTGCCTTATGATCTTTTTGTATTTTGTAATTTGGGATACCAGGATTGGACATTTAAAAACAAAAGAAAAAAAGAAATACACTCCACTGAACTTCTCTGTGCATCCATAACATTTATGCTACCCAGTCTTTGAGTACACAGTCGATAGGACATATAGACAACAGAACACACAGCAGAATGCCATCTCACCATCTCGCATGGCTTTCAAACTTGCATCCCAGAACCCCCTGCAGTTTTTTGGCAGGCCTACAAACCTCGAGTACCAATTTAAGAGATTAGACCCAGAAAAAGCAGCACACAAGCCCGAGACAAATGGCCCCCACCAGATCTCCCCCGGACAACCTCTGGCATCAGAGTCTGCTATAGAGACGTCAAGTAGTGCGGCAGGGAATGTGAAACCCTAGCATGTTCCCCCATTTGGCACGTTCCTGAGGCTCCAACGCAGTTATGAGGCCACTTCATAGGAGTGTAAACTGTGTATTTAAAAAGCCGTCATTGTGGGACTAACATTGGCCCTGGTGTAGGTTGTTAGAATAACTGAATGACACAATGGTTTCTTTTCTAAATAAACAGATGTGGGTAGGCTGTTAAAACCTTCATTTTTTTTTCTCTTCCTCTTCGTCTCCTCCTCCCCTCCTCCATCCCATCTGTACGTGGCCTCACACACACACACACACACACACACACACACACACACACACACACTCGCTCTCTTTCACTCACTCTCACTGCCTCTCTCTCTCTCTCTTCCTCCCTCTGTTCACATGTCTAAGAAAGGCAAAGGGCCGGTTTCCTCCTGCAGCTGTTCAGTACAGACGGGCCTCTATTCCAGCCTCCACAGTGAAGTGATATCGGTCGTCTACACAAGCTGATTAATTGCGTGTCATTCTTAACTCCTCCAAGACCACTGCCCCTCTGCAGCCCTCCCAAAGCACCCCTACTCCTTCTCCTCCTCCTCCTCCTCCCACGCTGCACATGGAGGAAATGAACTCACCACAATCCTGCTGGCACTGGACTCCTATCAAATCTAATTCTCAATGAAAGATTACTGTGGTATTTCAAAAAGACTGAGGCCGGTCCAAATAATAATAATTCATAAGTTCTGTGGATAGCTAATGAAAAGCAGCTTACTTCACAATTAGAGTAATAAGATGTAATATATTTTTCACTGAAGCTTAAATATTTTCTACATTTGTTGATTTAAAAGGTAAATCCTTTTGTACCAGAAAGAAATGTGCTTCATAACATCAGAAGAAACAATTGTGGCTTATTTGTAATGAACACATTACTACCTCAATAGTTACCAAAAAAACACAAGTTGCCGCAGAAACTAATCTCCAGGAACAGCAAAAACACCATGGCAATGACAAGTTGGCATTAATATACTACCAAGATGAGGTGAAAACTGCTGATACTGAATGTTATTGAGAAAACATATCTGATAAGATCCATTGCCACCAAAAGCTCAGGACCATGAAGATTAGTCAAATTAAAAGAAACTAATGGGAAACGTGATCATTTCAGGAACTTGCTGGGTACTGAACTCTTAATACTTTTTGAATACCTACCAAAATTGTGTCTGTATAGAATATCAAAAGTTGGCACTGAAATCTAAACCAGAGTCTCAATCTATATTATATATTATATCTATATTATATCTATATAGATATTTCTTGATTTATAATATGTTATTTTGGTTTTTTTGTGTTTTTTTAAAGAAAAAGAAACTCTGTCATACTGGAACTGGTATTAAATGATTTTGTCCATTTCTGTACAGCATTTATATGCTGTACAGGTTGTAAAGTCTTTTGAGGCAAATGATTTGATCTTGATTTGGAATTTGGAGATATATAAATTGAACTTACTCACTTGACTTGATTTTGTTGTTTTCAGTTGCTGCTTTGAAACAACTAGTTCCCAACATTTACAAACAGTGGATGTATAAGATTAACACAAAGCTTGCATTTGAACAATAATCTATATCCAGTTCTGTATTAGAAGTTTAAGGCAAATTGAAAGCTATGGCCTCCATTGTGGGGACAGTTTTGGGGAGTACAAACTAAAGCAAAGAGACTTCAAAGAAGAACCTGGTTCCTTCAATGGGAAAAGATGAAAACTTTCTGAGGTCGCTTTGTTTTGGAATTCAGGGTGGAAGTTTGGCTATAAAAGAAAAAACACACATTGTGAGCTTGAGAACTACTGAAAATATGATCAAGATAAGTAAATGAAACTTAAGATGGAAGTGTGTTTTAGAAGTCAGAACATTTCAACCACTATTTGCCAATGTCCCCAACAAAGTAGTGCAGGAGTGAATTCCCAGCTGGTTCTGCTACGCTGATAAGGCAGCGGGGCTGCCTGGTGACCAAATAAAAAGCACATGTCTGACATAGCATCAGAGATGCATCAATCCTCCGTGAACTCTTGACTCCGAGGGAATTACTGTGGATAAGAATGATGTGACCAATCCACATATTGCGTACTTTGAAGAAACACAGGCGCCATTTTGGAGAATCAACTTTCAGGGGAAAAAAACATACATACATTCAAATACATACATTTGAAGGTTTGTAATGTTGATTGTATTCACTTTTTAAAGATGGAGTCCGTTTTCTACTCTAATATAGCATAGTATTGTTAGTGTACTGAATGTATGAGCGTAATGTAGCATTTACCCTTTGTTTGAACTGTTTGCAAGCTCCAGTTACTGTAAAACCATGTGTATGTACTGTTAAAATGGTGCAATATATACGTTTTACATTACAAATTACAAATTAACATGATACAGGATATCTTCTAGATTATAAAACTCCATCTGTCTGTAATCTTGTATCTACATGCCTCACTCCCATCCATTTGCTTTAAGTGGGACAATCACTATGCTTTTGGTAGCAGAGTTTTTGCCGTGGGCATGGTCACAGGTGAGCTGGGTTGTGGTTATCTGAAGGAAGTCACAACAACAACAACAACAACAATATTAGAAAGCCGTAAAACATGAATGCTAAGCCAAACATACAAAGACAAGACCTGCTGAGAAACCATCCTGAACACTAGGATGGCTTTTTTAACTGCAGATTCTCTGCCTTCACCTTCAGCTTCCACTGGATGGTGAATCAATGAAGACAGCACATCAAGATGACTGACAAATGTGCAGGCAAGAGCTGAGGGAGGAGAGTGGGATTAAGAATACACTTCACTGAACCAAAGGCAAAAAGTTGATCTGGGCCAGAATCTCCAATACCAGTTAGTGTTCACTTAGGGGTCATATTTCTGATTCTGAAACAGCTTGTACAGACATATATTGACAGGGAGAAGCAGAACATCCTCTTTTGGCCTGAAGACACAAGTGATGTTGGTTTTTTAATGTGCCAGACATAACTGGTCAGCAAAAAAGCATTTCCCCAAATAATTTCTGACGGTGGACAATTAGCTGCCTGCCATCATGTGAGATGATAATGAACTGCAGCATCAGGTCTCACGGGAATATTAAGTTAGCAACCAAATCATAGCACAAGTCCCAGAGAAAGTTAATTTAGCTGGAAGACCTTTTTTGTTGTTTGAGTTTGTAGACCAAAATATATGTACATTTACTGACTTAAAATGCTGTTAAACTTGTAACAGATTGACACTAATTAAAATAGGTTTTGTTATCTGGTCTATTGAAATTAATGACGTGTTATCAAGTCATTACTTTTGTAAACTTTACAGAGAGGTCTTTCCCTCTGAAGAATGTACATCTCATTAGTAGTCTGTCAATTAGAAAGGCAAAAAGAGGAGAACTACATCGCGCTATGAGAATTTCGAAGGCAGGATATTGGGATATTGCTGCTTTTTAAAAAAAAAAAAAGAAAACATCATGTAAAATTCCTTCCACAAAATGTAATGTTCTTGGCAAACAGGGGTTTTAATATTGATGCATTTGGTCCACTCACATGTGTGTCATGGTCTGGGATTTCCAAAGTCTGAAATGACCTCATTAAATAATTTCACAAGACAAGTTTGCAATCGTTGTGCAATCAGGACAAAAATGATTCAAAACCAGTACATCACGATGACCCTGACATTTTTATGCTCACTCATGGTTTTACCCTCCTGTGCAAGAAGACAGGCTTTCCAACATTTTCAAACTTGCAAATGTTAAACAAAAGCCCTCTTGGTGCTAATGTTTTGCCACAACATACCCCATCAGTGTCTGCTTTCAGCTGATAACAGCCAGGCAATAACTCTAGTGGGGCCCCAGATGGTTTTGGACAGATTCATCACAACTAACACTCCGGGTCAGCCGCAGGTAATCCATCAGGGCGCTGGGCTAATTCAGCAGTGTCAGGTAGGAGCAAAATAAGTCTGTCCAACTTCTCCCCCCGCTCAGTTTACGTCGAGGTTACGACTCCATTGACACAATTTATTGCTTCTTCCAAGTGCGTAGCTGTGTGCATCGTTAGAGCTGGACTGTACACAGGTCGCGCTCTGATATAACATGGATCAACAAACTCTGTAATACTCTCACTGTGAAGGTTTTTTGAAGTTTGTAGTGTTCACAGGAGTTTACACACGCAGGATGAGATTATTCTATTACATCCATTAACTTCCAGGAGGAAAAGCACTCACTCCATTACTGTGTTGTATGATGTGGTGTTCAACGCAAATCACAGGAGCTACTGACACAAGTAACCCAGTCAACGGTCTCATTTCTCAGCAGCTCCCAGCAACTGCTAACAAACAACACAGCATGCAATAATTACTAGAAAGAATTAGGCACCCAGTCCAATCCAGGAAAAGTGTCAGTCAATGACCACTGACGTTGCTGGAACATCATTACACTGATGTCAAATAAAAACTCCCAAATCAAAACTACCAAAAGGAAACTTTTACTCAAGTCCTTTTGCAATGTCTTAGAAATTGACTGTAATGCTGCATAACAAAGATATTGTTAACATAAACGGAACATGTGGCTCATTATGCATTTTCTACAAAACATCTGCAGGCCAAGAAAACTAATGACTTCATATCCCATATTGGATCGCTCTGAGATTCTCATTAGAATCGTTGCTACAATGGTTTATGTTTGTTTGGTTTATGCCGTATAAACAAGTAATAAGTCAAGTGGAATTCACAGCTAATTTAACACTGATCCGCAGGAAGAGGAAGCTCAGGATAGTGATGCTTGAAGCTTAGTTATTACAAATATTTATTGGCCAAGCCATCTAAATATCATAGTTATGTAGCTCCAATCGCCATTTCTCAAGCCTGCGTCTGATTGCAGTGTCTGTGTGCTTTAGTATGGGTATTATTTCTATATTATTTTATATAGTTTGTTTGTGTGTTTGTTAGTTAGCAGAATAACTCAAAAACGAAAATAACCCTAACCCTAACTCAGTGGTCTGAATTTTGCACAACTCACCCTAAAGTCTATTCCTAGGTATGGATTTAGGTACTGTGTTCTCCAAAAATCATGGCCACCATTAGCTAATCAGCATGGTTGTTAATTTGGATGCGTATTTTCTATTAACAAAATACATTTACAGCATTGTTCAGACTTGGTGGAGGTATGAGGGCTTTTGAGTTATTTCAAGTGTTGCTAATGATTTGATTATTCAGCCACAGTAAAATCCAGGCTTGTTTGATTAAGGAGGCAAAACCTTTTATGCACACAAAGTCGACTGTTGCCCATGTCTGGGGAGGCAAAAAGCACCAAGTCTTAAAATTCAGTCAGTGAACTCTTAGAATAACCATTAAGACTATTAAAAGTAAATCAAACACCACATAAAATCTAAATTAGAAGTAATATGGTCCAGTGGAATGTGTTTAGTCTTCCTCAGAAAGTTGGAAACCGTGAGGGAGAACTGTCCTGGCTTATTAACTTTAACTGGAGAAGAGAGGGCAAAACAGAGAGGGCATCAGTATGCACCACATGTACAAAATATTTGAGAATCATCGCTTTTACGAAGTAATGAATTTAACATAGTTAAAAGCCATTTCACCAAAGGGCTGCACATTAATTAATTAATCAGGAAGGTAATAATTTCAGAGCTTCAGTTTCCACAAGCCAAAGCTCAGTCAAATAGGTTTAAAATGTCCATTTTTCCAGTGACTTTCACTGGCATTTCTACTTTACATCCAATCCATGACAAAATGACAAAGTAAGTCAGTTTCAATAACTGCTCTGAAGTTGCCCACTTTGGCTGCTTGGTTTTGTTGCTGCACTTTCCAAACCAGGTGCGCACCCATGATTCCTTTGTGTTAAAGGGCAGGTGTGTCCCGCTGTGGTGGCCAAAACTTTATGACCTTGTGTGCTGCCGTTTTCTGTTACCTCACACTATTAGCCTCTGGTCGTCCTGTGAGCTGGTATGCGAGTGTGGATGTGCAGTGGCTTGCTCAAGATGCCTTTTATGACCCTCGGGTGCCTGCAAACTCAGTCACCTTTCCAAAACTAACTGGAAATGTTTGGTAGGAAGAAGTTCACTCATTTATACAAACTAAAATTCCAGAACATTAATGTTGGTCAAAAATTTCAGAGATTTTGCAATAGAGACGCATGGGACAGCAAAGGCTGATGCTTGAGAACAGACTCTACGGAGTCACATCTCCACTCTATTACATACCATATCCATCACCACGAGGGACACTGAGGCAAAGGCGACATTTGGCATAATCGCAGTCATTTCCTGGATATAGCCGTGCACCCTGGCTGTCTCTATGTATGGAGTCTGGTAGTCTGGGCCCATATAGACAGTACAAACACACTCATCCATCCAGCACACAGCAGACCTCTGATCCATCTGCGACAGCAGCCGAACAATCTGCTCCTTCTTCTGGCCTTCCCTGTCCAGACATACTTTCTGTCGCAATCTGTCCACCCTGAATGAAGATAAAGGGGAACACCAGAGCCTGATTTATCAGTCAACATTGAACTATCTGAAAGTCCCTTGCACAGATGGCTGGATAATGTCAACTTGAAGACCTTTCTTTCCCCCTGTTGATTGCTTTTATCTACCTCCTCCAGCCGTATTCCTGAGAATACTCAGGAGCATTAATGAGAAGCCTGAAATTTCAAAGTTAGAACTCAAGGATTAAAAAAGTAGGTCTCTGTGTCTCTTATAATCGCAGCAGCAGGGCTACCCATGCACATTTAGATTGTAGTAGTAGACATGAAAATAACTATAAAGATAAGAAGACAGTTTTCATTTATTAGATGCCTAAGATGACCTTTGGGGTCAAAAATATCAGACACCCCAAAGCCAAGCTGGTAAAATTAGAAAAGGGCAGAAACACAGCTGCTCTCTCAGCTAATAAAGTTACTACCAGTGTTTCAAACAAACCTGGCATTTGTCAGGCGTTGACGCCAGTTATAGTCTTTCATGTAATACGTAGAACCTGTGTTAATTTGAAGTTTGTTCACCATTACAGAAGCTGATAAAAGTAGCCTTACAAACTTATAATGTGTCATTTATGAGTTTTGTGACTTTTCTTCAATACTCAAGTTTACATTTACTTGCTAAATTATATTTAGTTGCCACTTGGGGGCAGCCGAACAAGCTGCTAGCAAACTGTTTCCTACTTAAACATCCATTTATTTAGAGGCATGTTTCTTTTGATAAGAAATTAAGCAGTTTAACAGAAGTAGTCCTTTCTGCTGTCCTTCAGACTCAATTCCCAAACTTATTATAATTTTGAGAGGCTTTTACCTTTAATTCATGATGTCAATCTGGTTTGATATCTTTCAATCAGATCAATCAATCAAGTTGACAAGTACGACAAACGCAGGCCTACAGAAATTTGGTCACTGGTACAGCAACACACTTGACAATTTATGGTTCAACAGTAGTTTACATAAAGGGTAAAAGGACATCACAAGACACAATATCCATCTGTCTGTGCTAGTTCTCCTTGTCTTTTCAACTCCTCCACTCTCCTGTCAAGTTGATCACATTAAGAGTAAATGCTTTCCTTGTCTGTCAGCGCAGCTCAACCCACAAACAGACGATAAAAAACGAAGTGATATTATCTATAACTGGCATCAAATGTTCTTTCTTGAGGTGTTGTAATGTAACATCTGAAATCCCTTCAACCTCAAACATGTTTTGACTAATCTGGCATGTAGCGACAGTTTTTGTTGTGTTTGCAGACTCTATGCAGACTCTGAAAACTTGAAATGTAATCAGTGTAATATTGATGAAAAAGGCTCTACACTAAAAAAACTAGGTGGTAAAATGTCACTATTCTTGTTCATATCTTTCTCACCTGCTGAAGTGGTAACAATTCTCTCTAAATGGACAGCAGACAGAGCGCTATATTTAGTTAGAATTCATGGTGTTTGGCTTTGATTTGATCTGATGAATGCATGCTTACAGCACACAACTTTTTGGTCCCCCAGCTTGCAAGAGGGCAGAATTTCACCATCAAAATACATTTCCAGCATGTTTTGACTATATGTTTTTTTAGTAAATATTGTTTGGAAGATGAATCCATCTCAATTATTCTACTAGCCAAAAACTTGGCTGGTGAACAGCATAAAGCTTAAAAAGACTCTTGCTTTACTTCGGCTAAATAGCACAGACGTTTTCTCCTCACACAGAAAAGGTCAGCACGTCTGGTCTTTGAATCTTTGATATCAAACTATCCAGCACACTCAGGTCTTATCATTAAAGCATTTTCTAGGTTGAGTAAGCCTCTTCAGAGAGGAAGAAAGACACTCTGGCTATGCTTTGAACTTGAGATAACATGGTCTCCACATGGTGTGTGTTAAGGAAGTGTTTTTGTGTGTGTGCATGCATTTGCATTTTCACGTCAAAGTAGAGTTAAGCGTAACGAACATTTGGCAGTTAGAATCTGCAGGGTATATGTTCCCGAATGTTTTTCTCATGCAGGCACCTTGGAAAAGAAACAATGGTAAGAAGAGTGTATTTAAAATTGTTCAGCCACAGATGTTAACCATCAGCACACTCGCATGAATAAAAATCTACAAAAACATTAACCAATTTGCCACATCATGATGCCATTTCTCTTGATTGTAATGCTTCCTTCAGCCTAAAATTCATTCCAGTTTCATGTTAGTTTTTCTAGTCGTACATGTTTAGGGCATCCAGAGGACAAACTCTTCAGAGTGAGGCCTTGAGAGTCCAAAAGATTCCTTCTCAGTGGCCTGATTTTTCCATCAGGCTTCACTCAAGTCTCCAGTCGGAGTTTGGGGACAAGCAAGACCTGATTTACACATCCTTCAGTTCCCCCACCCAACCCCTCCCCTACCTGACAGGAGCAGCTGCACCTCATGACAGATAGGCCATGTCATCTCCAAAATTCCTGCAGCGCTGCCCTGCTCTAAGCATTTCTGTCAACACTCAATAAGACGTTCTAATTTTACCAAGGCTGGCACGCCTGTGCACATTCATATGTATATGCTCAATTGTATAAATATGCTCTTTGGCAACATGTACCAGTGGTGGAAAGTAACTAAGTACATTAACTCAAGTACTGTACTGAAGTGCAATTTCTAAGTACTTTGCTTGAATATTTACATTTTCTGCTACTTTATACTTCAACAGCACAACATTTCAGAGGGAATTTTACTTTTACTCCACTACATTTATTTGGAAGATACAGTTACTAGTTACTATATAGATAAAGGTTTTATATACAATATAGACATTTTGAATATGATGTACTGCTTTATATATCCCGCATATAAAGTAGTCAAAATTATCTCCACCATGACCAGCTACAACATTAAAATGTCGCTTATATGATAATGCATCAGTAATAGTAACTCAGTTATATAATATGTAAAAATATAACTCACAGGGGCATTCAATCTCCATAATGAGCACTTGAGCAATGTTGATACTTTAGGTACATTCTGCTGAAAATTCAACGTGGTATTGCTACTTTTAATTAAGAAAAAGGATCTAAATACTTACGAAAATATATATTTTGGTGAGAAACTGGTGTTGTAACATCCTGGTGACAAATTCTCACTCTGAGTTGATAGATCATACACAGCCAATGCACAATCATACACAAACCAATGCAGACCCTTCAAGGTCTTGTTAAGGCCATGGATTGAGTTGCACAGCCCTCTAGGTTATGGACTGGGGATGTGCTGGAAGGAAACTCAAGCCTTCTTGCCATTCCAGGCAGAGCACAGCAGGCCATGCTCAGTATCAATGACAAAAGCAGACAGGCAGCAAGCACTGATGCATAAAACATGAGCCTGAGAAAGTTAGCGCAACTCAGTCAATTTTCATTTTTTGAGGAACATGGGATAAGCTGCAGCAACAGAACATCTAAATCAGTGTTTGGTGAAGTACATAATAGCTCCATGTACCAAAGTAAGTTGCCATTATTTAAGCAGTACTTATATGAACACTGCTACCTTCCTTTAATGTGACATCATCGATCAATCTGTGACTATTATGGGATACAAACGCAAACAGACAGCACAAAGTCAGACTGCCAGACTCCATAGAGAATTTGACTTGAAGAATTACTGAGGAAAATGTATCAAATATAATGATATTACTGAAAGATGACTTTGCTGAGGAGTGTTAACTCTAAGACAAACACATTTAAACAAGCATGTAGTCAAACTACTGTGTAGTCCACAAAGATACAACAGTTTTGAATAAATTCAGACAAGGCCAAGGAGTTGTTTTGGTTGAAACCATATGGGACTCATTTGCGAGGGAACTTCTGGCATCGATTCCAGGGCCTGGTTTTGATGTTCAGATAGGCATGGTACACATTTCGGTCAACATGAAACTATTCCAAGATAAATGTGTCGCTGTCACCGTAATAGTGAGGAAAATTCCAAACCTAAACCATGCACGCATTTAAATTACTTTTATTTCTTTTTTCCAGACTTCAACAGAAATGTAGGGAGTTAGCTTGTTCCATATTTTCTAATAATTCCATCCTACATAAAAGACAAATGTCACTTTTAATACTTAATATTTCTTGCCTAGAAAGTCAAGCACAGCTTTTTATATTCCAGTAATTGGATTCCATTTGAAAAAGTGTAAAAACAAACGTGTCTATAAAGTTACAGTGAACGTTTCTCAGTTCAACTTTAACAGGCAGATTTGTGTCTGCTTTTCTCTCCTGCTTGGATCAAATTAGTTGAGGGGCCTGTTTAGGGAGAACATAGACTACAGTAGGGACAAACACGAGGTTCAATTCCAAAACTCCTCTGTTGCATCAGCTTCTCATGCAGTTACATCAAAACCGGGGAAAAAATAGGGCACATAGAGAGCAAGAAGCTTCCCAAAACAAGGAACCTCATGATGACTGGCTGAACTAACCTGTGACCTTTAAGACCGAAAGCCAAAAGAATATCTGTGAGAGCTCTACTGATTATAGTCTTTAGTCATAAGTAATAGTTCAACTATTTGACTTCGAGAAATAATTGCCTTTTAGGGCTGTTGCATCTTTAAAAAGTTTTCTACCTACTCCACACAACTTAAAACGTCAGCTGCAATGGGCAAGAGAGAGGCAATTATTTTCCCTCAAGCTCCTAATAATGAATGAAAAAGAAACTAATGAATAAAATAACATATTATTGGCATTGGTTGTTTAGTTTTTTTCTTCATGTGACTTTTGTAACAATGTTCTCACGATGAAAACAAAAGTGCAGTGTCAAGTATGGGTCCCTAGAGCAGCCAAATTTAGTGGTTTCCCAACCTAAAGTACATGAAATTGCAGTCGATTACGGTGCGGGTAATCATTCATATAATGCTGTTCTTTGACAACAGCACAACATATTAGGGTTTTTGTAATCTGGTGTGTTGCACTCACATGATAGACATGCAGTGATTACAATCTGAGCAACTATGAGAAGGCCATTTGCTTTGGATGTGTGGGAAATTACAAGGAAAACAAAGCACACACAAATATGTAGTAGCATGCAGACACTGTGGCACCGAAATATAAAAGTAGTTCACACTTTCATGTGAGAACTCCAGCACCTCTGACACTACCTATACTGTCCTAGTGGAGGACACTGGAGAGGAAAACTAGATTAAGGGTTGTACCATTCTCAGATTTCCACTGGCCAACTTCTTGCTCCTTTAAAGCCGAAGGAACCTGAGTCGAGCCTCCAACTGGTCCATAATTCTCAGCAGGCCACAACCACCTTTAAGCTCCAGTAAGTGTTTTCTTGGCACACTAGGGGAAAGCTCTTCCATTTTAGCGAGCAGTTTAATCTTGTGGTTTTTCTGGAAACTGATGGATTGAACTTTACGTTTTGGCTTGTTTGTGGAATTATGTCCTAGATGATGGTCTCCAAACTCACAAAATGACACCATCATGCAGTTGTGACCATGTAACCATCATCACCAAGACATAATGCTCTGGCAGTGTTAGTTAATGGGGAACTGGTTTTACACATCATCGTCTTGGGGAGTACTGGTGCATATGTGAAAACAAGTTGTATAAATGCCAACGGTTCCCTGGTTTCAACTTCTCAAATGAGAATATTTGCTGCTTTTCTTGGTCTTATGTGATATTAAAGTAAATATCTTTGGGTTTTGAATTGACAGATGAACAAAACAAGACGTTTAATGACATCATCTTACAGTTAAGAAAAATCTGATAGCCATTTTTCACTATTTTGGTTACTAAACTAATTACTGTGTTGTACTTCCTATGGGGACTAGATCTTTTTCTGGTAAACCTTCATTGGGTGAGTGTTTAGCTCACTTCATAGCTGTGCACCAGGGCTTCCTTTATATTTCATGAATAAGAATAAGGTACTATAATGCATGCTGTCATCTTTACTGTTTCAGTCATTTGGACTTGGGTCAAGACAGTAAAGTTTCATTAAGTAATAAAGTTATGTAGCCTAGATTAAAACATTTGTGTTAAGGCACTCAGCTGCTTTAACTGTACTCATACATAAATCATCTCTTTTGGCTGCAGATACCAAAAATGGATTTGATCCAACATGATATGAAAGCTAATTTAATAAATTATTGTGAAACTACTTACTGACATTGTTTAACATAACAAATAACTGCTGACATCATGATAAGGTTTTACCCAACAGCAGCCATTTATCACATTTTATTAGACTGAGCCAACATCCCCATTTTAGAAATAAGAAGTTATTGCAAATGTAATAAGTGGACAAGTTGACTTTGGAGCAGGAAATTTGAGAATGCTTTAAAGCGCAGGTATTACATAGCATTCTGTGTTTAGAGACAGAAGGGCAGTGATAAAGCCTGCTGGAATCTCTTCACCTCGGCTGAATTTGACTCAAATCAATGTGTCTGCATGGAGCCTTTCTTTTCCTTCTTTCAGGTAACCTTAATACGGCACAAACGAGGCCTCTTCTTTGAACAAGAAAGAATCATGCAGTCGCTTCTTCTTCCTGCAGGCCATGACTCTTTCAACCTGTAACTTCAGTCTACCAGCAGCTGCACGCCCGCATGGAGCCACCTCCATGAGAGATCCACTGCCTGCATCCATCAGACAGACAGAGAGATTGAGGATGCGGTCCAGGGTGGCAGGCACCGCAGGTTAGGTTTCACATTCACATATTGATCAGAGGAGATATAAAGGATCATTAACAGGAACAGACACCCACTTTTACAAACTCACACCGCTCTGTTATTTTAAAGGATGAGGCTGTTGCTGTTCTCTGTTTTTGTTATTGTCAACAAATCCCATGAAAAGACCAAAACCAACAATGTGTTAGACTGTCTCTCTCACTCTTTTCCGACTGAAGACCTAAATCTTCAGTAACAAGCCACAAATATATAATTTAATTCCTCAAAAAGGCTAAGTAATTTCCTAAAACAGCTGGGCGTTTTTTACCAAACATTACTCCAACAGGAGTAAATAGTGCATTTGTTGGGGACTGTTTTCAGCTATGGATTAATACACTTTTGAGGTATGGCCACATTACATTTTCATCCTATGAAACTGCCCCACACTGCTGCCCTGAGAAAGGACATGATGTCACTTTTCTGATACAGGTAATAAATAAATATTGATCAGAACAATCACAAACTGTAAATAGTGTATGAGAGCGAAGCTAGTTTGTAGTCTTATCTGCTCAAAGCTGAACAAAGGTGAACTCGGCTGGAGATCACAGCGGAATAGGAGCTGCACACTTGAATTCGTAGGGGCTTTAATAGAAGTGAATGGGAGACCGAGTGAATATCAATTGGACAGAAGAGTAAAGGGACCATACCTTTGGTAATAACAACACCAGGATGCTGTATGTGGGGTCGACTCAAAATAAACCCATGTTCATCATGACAAAGGAACATATCATCCAGTGCAACAGTGTGTCTCACTGACGTGTTTTTAATAGTTTTATGAACAACAATGGGACTATGGCACAGAGGAATAAGATATATCAGGCTTTGGCTACACAGACAAGAAACAATTCATCATTGATGTTGGTCTTTTCATGGGATTTGCTGACAATATGAAAAACATAGAATAATGTATTTTTTGTCTAAAACTGTTGAGCTGCCACTTTATCTGCTGCCGGTTTGCCTTTAGGGAGGTGAGAAGATGGAAGTATTTGCTGTATCTATTATCATTTCACATTCATGATTTCTAAGTAAGAGCCAAATACTTGAAGGGAAATGGGATACCTTCACTTCTGGTGGTGACAGCTGGTCAGAGAGAGAGAGGGGCGCAGTGTGTGAATCTGTGTGTGTGTAAGTGAGGGAGGATGCAGCTGCAGCCTGGCTATATGATGGTAGGGGTCCAGAAGCAGATGGGGGCTTCAGACTACACTGCAACATGATAGCCATTTTGAAATACCCACATATGTTTTTAAAATAATAAACAAATAAAATCACTTTCTGTACCCACGTTCGATTACAACAACCAAAGAAAATCCAGCCTTTTCCAAGCCCCTATCTACCTATTCTAAGTTTTTATCTTGTGTTTTCAAGATCATACATTCGCATGATTCTTTAAAACAGCTTCCTGCACACAGTAGACACGTTTAATTTCACTTTTAACTTAACAACCTAATTGTGTTTTGACATGAAAAGATAAGTTGAATTATAATAAATTCATATATACAGATTTGGTTTCTGTCTTTCTTTAAAGAAAACAGAGCTTCCCGTGACTAGAGGCGTCTGCTGATTATGGAGTCCTGGAGTCCAGGATTGGAATCCAGCTTTTGTCCAAAGAGGTTTGAAATGACTGAAGAACTTTGGCATCTGAACTGAAGAAAACCTAATATTAGGAATGACACCCCCCCTCCATAAAACATCTCTCCCTCCCCCTCTCTCTCTGCCCTGAAGGCTGTTAGCCTATAGCCTCTAAAGGCCTCACTCTAATGATATCGGCAATATTTGGTTGAACAGGAACGTTACATGAATTTTACTCTGGCTCTTGGCTGTCTGTGAAGAGTAATCAGTTTCTCATTACTGAAACTTGTAAGAGGTTGTTCCTTAATTACTAATATCTGCTGTTGAGTAGAAACAGATTAGAAATAAGATTCAAGTGTTTACTTCAGCAAAGGCTGTTATCTTGCAGAGCATTTGATATGTTTATGTACTTGATAGTCATTTTATGAATGGTCACATCTGGGGGATAGCAAATATAATACATAATGTTTAAAATATGTCATAATGACATGGTAAAAATTCATGTTAAAATATCTTGAGAAGTACACACTAGCGGTCCCAGAGTGTGGGTATCTTATTAACACCACAACTACAAACTTAAATCCCTTGCTCCATTTAAGCAATTTCCATGAAGTCTGTAGCCAGGATGATGTCATAATGCAACATTTCTCAAATCTTACACATTTATGTAATTACACAATATTATGAATTACAGGGCCTCAAATCACCCTCTATAGCGTGGGTTTTGGAGCCTCAATAGGGTTAAATAGATATTACAGACTGAAAGTGATAAAGGAGAAAGCTCCCAAGACCTGCTGTCCCTCGAGGAGGTCAACCCCATGAGGCTGGGACCCCAGAAACTCACAGGAATGTCATCAGTCTTCTGCCAAATCTGTTTGATTACTTTTACTTTTCTCATGTTTGTCTTGTGAGACAGCTCTGGGAAAAATAAAAATAGCACTGGCTGCACCATAATCCTGTGTGAGATATTGCAGGATTTCAGGTGGCACAACACACATCATCTGTAGCCTTACAGATTCTTGTCATTGATTTATTTCATATCAATAATGCCAGGTCAGTTCAGTCAGCTCACAGAGTGGTCAGCTACATAGATATTATCCAGTTTTTTCTATTAAATGTCATCAATTCAGGTTCAAACTCAATATTTGGTTGACAGTGGGAACGAGTCACAGTCAGGCAATCTGTTTCCAGTCTTTATGCTAAGCTAAGCTAATCAACTGTGGCTTTATCTTTAATGTGAATATGATATGAATGGTATCAATCTTCTCATCTAACTCTCTTCCCAAAATGTCAAACTATTCCTTTAAATCAAATATTGTAACGTCTTTTCTCTCTCTTTACAGCAAAAAAAGGAGGCTCCCATTAATGATAAATAAATGAGCTAATAAAGGCTTTCTTTACCTCACTTCGCCAGAACATAACTCTCTTGCACAACAGCATGTAAATCCTCCTATATGTTACCAGAGTCTGGACATGAGTTACAGCAGCTATAATGTGGTGGCTGTTTCACTTTTATCACTCCAATTATAGTTAAAAACATGACGCCTGCATAAGTGCCTGTTTGAGTTTTCACTGGTCAGGGGAAAAGAAGGGGAGGGAGGAGGGCTGCAGAGGGAAACGTACACTCAACATTGTGAAGTGAGGGTTTATGAAGAGCCTATCCCCCCAGCAGGAGATGTTTTATTAGTGGTGTTTAAATGGTCGGCTTGTTAAACATCAAGCGGCAGGCGAGTAGCCAGTGGCCTCAGGATCCGCCGCACTGCTACATCGCTGGCTATTTTCACCCTTTTCAGAGCTTCATTTGACATGCTAGTGTGTAGACAGGGTTGTTTCGAGACACAATAATCACTTTTAACTTCAGTTGAAAAACTAGATTCCCACCTGTGAGTGGGAGCTAGGACTCGGGTGGTCCTGGGTTGTTCAGTATCTCTCCAACGTCAGAGAGAGAAAAAAGCCAGCCAGGAAAGTGAGGTTAAGTAAATAAGGAGCCTTTCCTGAAGTCTTATTATATTATATTAACACCTTGACACGTGCAGCGAATCAACTTAAAAATCCCACATGGATAGTCCTTTACACACCAAAAGTCAAAGATCAGTGTTTTAATCAAATCAATCATTTTTAAATTGTAATGCAAGATACAATGTGATTCCTTTGCTTGAAGGTCATGGGAGCACATGAAAAATAAATGATCCCTGGAGATGAGAGTTGCAGTCATGGAAAATATGGGACATTAACTGTGTTCTTTGATGATGATGACACAGATGGAACATCAGGAAATGGGAAAAGTCAAGTAATCGCTTTAAACGTCGATTCATTTTAGGGTATTGCTCAGTTATTGCTGATTATTTCCTCTTGTTTCTCTTGGTTTAGACTCCTCCTGAAAACAGTCTGCACAGTTTTAATCTTGAAGCCAGAAAAAAAAAATCAAAGGAAAGAAAAACATCATGAACATTATTTATCACTGGCTTCGATTAAAATGACTTACTGAATTCTGCAGTAATTAAAGTTTGGCAAATTGGGCTGTGGGAGTTTGTGATGGACATTTTTCACTATTTTCTGACAGTTAATAGACCAAACGATAGAGAGAAAATAACTGACAGATTAATCGAAAATGAAAATAATCCTTTGGTGATGTTAAAACCAATTTGATAAAATAATTATACATCCCTCTCCCTCTCTGGTTATTTTACATCTTTTAGTTGAATTTTCTGCACTTCTGTTGAGATCACGACCTGCTGTTTCCTGCTGGCTATGCTGAATAAAAATAATACAAATTCTCATAAAAAAAAACTTGTTGTTGTATAGACGAGTCCAACACAACAACAACGACAAAGATTCTCATATTTTGACATGTATGACACCAACAAATGCGGTTTTTAATTGCATATGCAGCCTACTAAACTACGGAGAAAGTAAGGGGCATCATACACTGTGCGACAGAGTATGTAAGATGATTATTCTGCACTCTGAGCTGTCAGAAACTTGCCAGAAAAACAAAACTTATTGCAGCATCAAAGGTGCTGCACCGAATCACTTCCCATCCCGCTGACTGTCAGTCAAAACAGGAGGATTCTGGTTGCACAAAAGGTAGTGAAGACAGAACTTTTTGCAAGATTTTTTTCTGTCTCAACTTTAAAAGTTATTCTTCAGTGATTTAATTATTTTATCCTCTCTGTGTCAGTGCTGCTTGAGGGTGAATATGGCTGAAGACAAAAAATTGTATTTATATTCACTACTATATAAAGTTATACAACATTGACTCAGAAAGGAATAGTATGCTATGCTGTAGATAAGGATACAGGCCTTGAAGCTATTCCAGAAACCACCACACAAATTCACAGAAGATGACTTATCTCTATAGTACCTCAAACAACACACTAGATTTAGAAACCTTATCATGAAACCCAACTGCAACAGTCTAAATAAAGCTCTGTATTGGACTGTTGGAGCGCAGAGCAACACTTGTGTTAGTTTGCAGCTCATCTGTGGTCCTGGTTACACTGAACACTAAGAGGTGGTCTGGTCTGTTAGTCAAAACTGCTACTGATATATTATCACAGTTTTCCATGTCCGAGTCTGTAGTAACTCTGGGTTTTCTTTGATTAAAGCTGTGTCTTCACTTGAGCTTTCTCTTTGGCTGGAAGTGATAGAGGGATGTGGGATGGTATTTAAATAAAGGAATAGTTTGACCTCTGTATCCAGACTGGTTTTGTTGTGAGATAAATCACAATGCCAGCCAGGAATGTTTGACCCAATTGGAGCAGCAGTTTTCACATTTATTAAACATTTAAAAAGACTGTGCTGTGCTCTATGAAGTGTTATGACAACTCTGCACATTTTAATGTATCAATCAATGTAGTAAATTATTGAACTAAACTATATTGTGCTAGTGATATAACAACCCAGTCAGCTGCTAAAGGGTCAGCATACCCAAATTACAACAAAAATAAACCCAAACTGTTTCCATAGGGACTATTTCTTCGGGTGCTTTCACACTTAAACCGTCTGGTACGATTCAATTGAACTCTGGTGTGTTTGCCCGGTTAGTACAGTTCCTTTGGGCTGGTGTGAAACCTGACAATCGAACCCTGATGAGGACCAAACAACAGGACCAAGACTACTTGAAAAGTAGGGTCTCAGTCCACTTCTAAGCTGACTCTGGCACGGTTTTTAATCCATTAAAAAGTGTGTAAAGTGTGAAACTGTCCAATCAATGAGTTACTTGTCAGTCTGTATAACTTCTTGTTTAGAGCTCTTGGTTCATTTATGAAAAGCCAATGAGAACAAGAACCAGACCAGAGGTAAAAAGCAACACGGAATATTTTTTTCTGTTCATCTGGACCAAATGAATCGAACTACAGGTGTGGACACACACAGAAAACTGCTCACAGTGGATTACTCAGAGTTTTCAGAATATTGTTTCTGAATCTGGTTGTTGAATGTCATTTTTCAATGCTGTGAGCACCACAAAAGAAATGTAATTTACTTCCACTGCGTTGGGGTAGCAACAGAAATCTCAGAGATAGGCATCTCAAAACCAAACGAAACATAATAATAGGTCTAGACACTGTACCATTTGGGGTAAGAAAATATGGGGTTTTTTCATAGTAATTTGGATAAACTGACCCTTTAAAGTTAGCAGCTACATGTAACTTTACCTTATGTATCACTAATACTACTAGTAGATCGTATACTACTGATCCTCCAAAAAAAAAAACGCATATACGTTATCATCAAACATCCAGCTAAAACACATTTATAAAGGTTGTCTTTTCTCTCACTTTCTGACCTCTCAATAATCTTTTTCCTGCAACAATGATGTGACTTTTTCTTTTACAGGAGCATTAGAAGGCTTTTATTACCGAGTCCTGAGCCATCCATTTGATAGATTTGATTTTGATCCTACTAAAAACTGCTCGGCATGGTTGTCCAGACTGCCTGTGATTTATCTGGTGTCTCTAGATTAAACAGTGTACACTCCTGGCAGCCTCAGAGACGAGCTGCGCTGTGAACAATTTAAAATGTAAATACAACATGACTATGAAAATCTATCTTTGAGCTTTGGGGCTTCATTGTGTTCACAGAGCAAATGAGGGCAGGGAGCAGGAGTCAGATGATTGACTGTACAGGGAGTCTTCCTGCAGATAGCGAAAAACTTAGGAGTTTGAGAACGTTGTGCAAGCCTGAAAACCTGGGCTAGAAACCAGGAAATTGTGCATGAGGGACCATATCTTTTAGGTTGATGCACATTTATGCAAACAAATGACTGATTGGACAATTCAAACAACATGAAAAGAGAGCAAACATTTACAGCTGAACAAATTCTCCTGTACTGTGATTATATTCTATTAACCCCAGCCTGTTTTCTCTGTAAGAGACAAGGGTTGAAAGCAAATGCTGGCAGCACAGAAACAGTGCTGTATTAATGATCCACTGGGGAGTGGTTTGAGTCCAGAACATATTTCATGATCCAGAAGAATGAGTGCTGAGGTTTCTGGTTTGGGGTCATCTAAAGAGTCAAGACCAAACATCCCTCATGGAGTCCCCACAGGAAGTCATGGCTAAGAGTGCAATTACAGAGAGGAAGCCCCAGTTTTTGCTCTGTGAGTCTTCCTGTTTAAAAGATAGCATTAGCACCTCTATCTTGGGTGAGGATGTCAAACAATATCTGGTTGATTCAGTTACATGAGCTGTAAAACAGTTGTGAAGCTGTTTACACAATAGACATATAGCCCTGAAAGTCATGCTGAAAATGTGCTTTGCATCTTGGAAATTTTGTTTATACTACTAATTTTAACATTTTGTATGAAGGGAAACCGTTAATCTTAACGCATTTGCAAATAATGTTGATACTGAACCGCTGAATGTTCACTGACAATGCATTTAATTGGTTTTCACGTAAACAATATCAGCTTGTAGCAAATAAATCATGGTTCAACTTTTTTATGGTCATGTTTTAGGCCCACACAGCACTTGATTAAGGTTACGGGGGAAAACGGTCTTTACTTAATATCGAAAAAGTCAATAGTTAGTCTGTTTCCATCCATCTACTTTTGTCCACATTTTTAATATGCGTAAAAAAACTTAAGGTAAAAACTCTAAATGTGTTTTTACACAAAATGAAACACACTGACAGTTTAATGTTGGATTATTTGGTTGCAACATTATTACTGATTGAAGGAGGTGAAGTAATTCAAAAACATCTGAGAGTCATCAGCTCATTTTATCAAATTAGACCCATCTATTTCCTCATGTTTGACAGGTAGTCTACACTTAAGAGCTGCTAACCAGTATTCTGAAACAGATCACAACCTTAAAACATAACTGTCCAAGTCTCTGCGTGTTGATGTCTCCAACTGTGATGACTTTTACATGACCGTTTACTCACAAAGCTGAAAGATGTGTGTTTACGCGTTGAGGAGTTTGGCGTTCACACCAGGCGGGCTCCTGCTCCAGCTGACTGTTTATGTTCATTCTGGAGACCAACCACCTTCGACCGACATCAATTCAGGCAAGAGAGACACAACCACCATGTGTGAGTGTTCTCTTACTGTAAATATTTCCTTAGCTGTCGGCTGCCCTCCCTGCCAGCGCTCACATTTTAAAAAGGTGTGGGCTCAGGCAGATTTAGACAGTGCAGGTCTACATACAGTACATCAGGAGCTCTTTCTACACGAGGACTTTGAATAAATTAGTCTGGTAAAGAAATGGGTGCTTTTATTTACAAAGTAGATTAATGGTGGCTTTGCCCTCATCATTAGAACAAGTCAGTTGATCGATACCTAAGGTGCAAACCTGATCTTAGATCTGGCAAGACTCTGCAGACTGGTTTAAAAAAACATTACTCTCCTTCACCTCACAAAGACGTTTTGATACTAAATGATTTAGAAACATTTAGAGCTAAAGAAATTTGTCGAACAGAAAATGAATCACCATGGCCTCTGGGAACTCGTGATATACCTTTTTTTTTGTTTTTGCTGTCATTCTTTAAACCAAATGATCAATCGAGACAATAACCTGTAGATTAATCAATAATGTAAATAATTGTTAGCTGCAGCACTCGAGACTTCACTTTTAAGCGTTCTAAATACTAAATGCTTACAAAATAGTTCAAGCAGTCGTCTCATAGCCTCATTTACAGTAGTTTAGTTAACATTATGTAAAAGCTCAGCCCTTTTTCCAGGATTGCAAATTCAAGCATTCAGGAATTTCTTTCAAGGAATTTATAGTCAGTACATGTTTATACAATGAAAAACGTGTTCCATGCTAAAAAAAAAACAAAACTGTGCTGGAAAAACATTGAACAAATACCTCCAAGATATTGATTACTAGATTATTGGCTCATGGTTTCCTCTTAAGAAGTGATCATAACAGTTTAAACTTTCAGTACACAGTCATGTTAAGCATTCTGGAGCTGGTTTACGGTGTGGATTAAATGAAGTGTACCAGAATGGGATGGTTGAGTGTCCACCAAATCAAATGTCTCTTGTGTGGCATTTTATTTCACAAAAGCAAACACAAGCATGCGACTAAACGCAGGGCAGTCTCCCTTTTCTTCTTTTCTTTTTCCACACATTTGTATACTTTGCACTAGCTTCTCAAACTGTATCAGTGTGAAAAGACTCTTTTTTTTTTTTTTATTCCAATCCAGAAAATAATGAGTGATCATAATATGTTAGTTAGAAATGGATTTTTTCACAATAAATAATTAGTTGCTATGGCTATGCTGAAGGGAAAATATGATGTTGCTCCATTGGAATGTCTCCTCTATGTCCTGCCAAATCTGAGCTGGAAACACTTAGTAGGGAACCTGTGTGTACTAGGAACCGCTAATAATTTGCTTAAGGGAACTCACATCTGGTCGGATGGCTGAGACAGAGGTTAAGAGTGTCGAAACTGGACCACTGCTCCTTGCCTGTTGCAGGCTGAGAATAGGGCCTAATGTTAAACAAAAATCTTAACTACAGGAAATAGGCCTGTTATCATAATATAACCATTTTCCTTGGCTGACAACCAGTCTAAAATTGCTCCTTGTTTACTATTTTTGAATAGTGCCAAAAGTTTATGGACAGATAAATCACAAATCCTTAGCAGAGCAACTGCAGTCGCAGAGCTGTTTATTTTTAGTATCGTGGCCAAAAAGTAGAGCAAATAGACGGAACAAGTGTGAAAAAAGGCAAGTTTGTTTACACAGCTATCAGCTTTGTTTGAGGGCTTAGATGATAATCCGAAAAGTTCCGCCCTCTGAGCTACTGAAAACTGACGAAACGCTTCACAACTTCTTACAACAGCTGCTTTTAGAAACAGAAGCAAACACAGCAAAGTGTTTAAAAGTTACAACCTGGCTGCAAGAAAACTGAAAACCAATTAAACAACACAAGAATGGAGATGTTTTTTCAGCTTGTGAAGGTTGTCTCAGTCATTTTGGGAGTTTTAAAGTAAAGTATGTCCCAGAAATGTGTCACTCATTTTGTCCTCCTTGGATTCAGATTCCACTTGTTATCCACTATTGGACGAAGACAAGAGGGAAAGAACAGGCGATCAAATGAGAAGGAGCTTTTGGCAAGGCATTTGTATTTTAGCATCATGGATGAACGTTAGAGTGAATTTTTGCCTCAAGGGTCTCACCTGTGCTCTCCAAACACTGTTAAACTCTGCTGACGAAGCATTCCTTCCACCCACATAACCTTCAGTTCTTTTAAGTAATAAATTAACTCAAAGCGACAGCATTGCACAGTTTGACCTAACGTGAAAATGACTTCTCAAATCCCCTCTGAAAGACCCATTCAGACGACGGCAGCAGGAGCTGAGCGGCTCACTGGTGATCAGGAACAAACCTCAAATCAGTGCAGTGTTTTGGCAGCGTGCCCTGCCCTGCGCTGATGGAATCAGTGTTTTGTTTCCTGCGTCGGGTGTAGTTTTCCATCAGAAATAGGGTGAACCACATCCATATGAAGTGTAGCATATTTGAGGTTATTAAAGGAGGGGCTTAGTGGCCTATGCTGGCACGCTGATCCTCTGTTCTGTGTATGATAAAGTTTTAGGACCCCGGGACAGCGCGGCACCCTTGTTACTGCAGCAGACCCGCTGAGAGAGGCCTAAAGTAAAAAGAAAAGACCAGCTGGGAACACTTAAAACCAAAGCTAGCATATTAAGTTTTTCCAAAAACAAAGTAAAGGTCTTTTCGCTTCAATGGCTATGATATGAGCTTTTCTTTTTTTTTTGCTATTCTTAAATGTGAGCAGTGGTTGTTTCACCCAGTTTGTTTTGTGTTTTGCCTGCCAAAGAAAAGTTATTTTCATGAAGTTCCTCAGACGTTTTAAAGCAAGAGGATTGGAGCGGAACTGAAATAAAAAATACAGTGTCCCATGGCCAGACAACAGACAAAATTGCTCCTCATTTAGCTTTCAAAAGATATATTATTGATGATTATACTCTTGCTTTTGATTTCTGAATAATTCAAAGCGAGACTATGTAGCTTTTGAAAAAAGAAATAGAACAATCTTCCTCTCACAAATGAAAAGTTGGGTCCAAAAGCATTAAAACGCACACTTGCTCAATGCAATACACAACCTCACTTGGTCTGGTATCACCAAAACAACATAAACATTTCAGTGGTTTTATCACAAAACTGAAACAAGAAGCAAACACAAGGTACCTCCCAAGAGACATGTTTGTCATTACCTGCTTGTGGACTAATTCCACGCAAGACACAGAATGATGATATCTTTAAAGCAGCTATAATCAATTTCTTTATATTAAACAATGGCTGACTACTTGTATGTGAAAGGGGTTGCTCATCGTGATGAACCCACGGATAAATATTACCCATCTCTGCAGTTCCCTGCAGCTATAGAGTTTTTTTGCTTATTTTAGTTGGTGAAGATAATGGAGAATTTAGCTGCCAAAGAGCCAGATGTTTCCCTCTGGAGTTGGTGGAGACCAAAACCAGAGCTAAAAGGAGGATGAAATTGGACTTCCATTGGTCAGGTGGACACAAACACGACTCTAAATGAATGCTAATGTTTCGCTGTACTTTTTGGATGCAAAAATAGGCAACTGTTCACTAACAAGTTCCCCATATTGACAATAATGCCAGTGTTCATATCTTCAAGAAGAATATAACAAAGAGCGAACATAAAAGAAAAAGTGGGTATTGTATGCAGTGTTTTGTCTCACTATCAATTACACCAACGCAGTGTGTAGACAACTCCAGAGGGACATAATTAATGTCTCAGACCAACAAAAAGCAGATGTAATTCTGTTCATAAAGAGGCCAACATGCAGCCTCTACCAATGCATTACTGTGAAACTATTCGCTTCAGGCACCGCTACATGCTTATTTTCTTTTAACAAGGATTTCTGAGCACATGAGCCTCTCATATTTAAGTAACGAAATACAAAGAAGAAAACACTAGACCAGCAATGAAGAAAGGTGACATTTACTATGGGACACTACAGGTATGATAGGAAAGTTGGACCTTTACTTCTAGATTCACAGTCATTTTGATTGCATTTGGAGCTGAAAAACAAATGAACAAGTGAGAGCAAGAGAGAGAGAGAGAGAGAGAGAGAGAGAGAGAGAGAGAGAGAGAGAGAGAGAGAGACCTATAATGGAAGCAGGAGTTCCTCTTGAGTTTTGTTTATAGTGGTAGTTCATCAAACAAAGTAGAGTGATGTTACATTTTGTTAGGATCTCATTAATACCCAACTGTCTATTAAAACCAGAGTAAAGGTTATAAAGTACAGAACTATGAAGTAAAGTGATATTATAAAGATTGCACTGTGGAGCCAGACACACAAAAATGCCAGTTTTTCCAGCATATTACAGTTTTCAAATGACTTTTACAGTAATAAGCACGAGTTCTAAGATTACACATCAACACATTGATTTATTTGGTCAGATTTCTCTTGGTTGACTTAGATTACTTACAGTGTGCCTTTCTGATCAAGTGTGCTCTGCATTTCCAAAACACTAAAATGACCATCAACATCTGCGAGGGTGCAAGCCAGCTTTCCAGCTTTTTGTTTTTGGTCACTCTGACTAACATGATGACTCACTTTTAAATAGGAAAATGCAACAGGTCTCTTAGAGGTTTACAAATGTTTTTAATGGAAAAACTGTTTTAAAACAACCTGAAACAAAGTTTCTCCTACCATCCTCTTTCTTTGGGATCATTACATGAAAAGGATTTTATGCAGAACACATCAAAGAAACAGTATCGTTATGGATTACATTTACGTTACATTACGTGTTCACAATTTTGTTGTGTTTTAACAGAATGAAGGGTCTTGTCCAGATGTCTATAGTTAGTGCATTTTGTTGATATTTAACTGCTATAAAAGCATTTTTATACTAAAACTGGTTCCACTATTATCACAACAAAGTACTATTTTGTTTTCAGGGTGGGACAGGTAAAAGTCTGTGTGAGAACCAGAAGGTTTTTGTCTGCAGGCCTATCTTAACCATCTTAGGGAACCTAAAGCAAGGGGCCGTACCCAAATCTACAGACTCTTGTCAGAGTTCATTTCCCCCAAACCTCCTCCTCTCAATGAATTCCAGATGTTTTGCAGACGAAAGTGAATTTTAAGGGGTGGAGGGGCACTGATAGTAGGGGAGAGTTGTTCTTTTTTGCACAGTATGTAAATTGCATGTATGTCGTCTTCGTAAAAAGCAGTATAGGCCCCTTACACATGGAAGGACTCCAAGGTCATGCTGAGACATTTTGTCCTTAATGTCTTGAACATGTTGTAAAGCTCACAATTCAACTGTAAAACTAGCTAAATAATTTACATTTACAGTAAATGCAAATGCAGAATATACAGTTGATGACTAAAAGTAGTTGTGACTAAGAGCTTCTCATATATGATTGCAAACTCAGTTCAAGTAACAGCCAGCATAGAAACTATTCCAAGTCTAATGAAGTCCTGACTTGCACATCTTTGGCACAGAAAATCCACAATTCTGTGAACCCTCAAATTCAAATGGTAGGTCATGCAAACAAGCAGAGGAGGTGCTTTAGATCTAGTGACTGTGTGTGGTCCGCCTCTCTGGAATAACCTGGAGGTAATGAAGTCATGACTGGAAGAAATATACTCCTCTCTATTTTTAATAAATATCAAATCCTTCTTGCCTGAGGGCCAGATGAAAAGAAGACTCGACCTAGTGTTCCTCTTGGCTTGTAATAAAGTGGCAGCTCCCATGCAGGATTCTCAGACAACGAGAATCAAATGAAAAAATGCATGAAATGCAATTACTGTCCCTGCAGTTTCTACAGAGTCTATACTGTATGAAAGATCTGACGGTAAAGCACATCGATGAGATGTTTCTCCCCTTTAAAACAACTGTACTGGAAGTGTGCACTTGAACATTACATACTTTTAAATCTTCCATAAGCATGTTTTTGCTTTTAGCTACTTGTGGTTTGTTTTTCTTTCAAATATGAATGAGGCTGATGTGAGAAATTAGTGTTTTACCATGAACTTCCCTGACCCTTCATCAGATCCATTAAGGCATCCCTCAAACCGCTCTAAGCACCACTATCCTCGAACCGGTCTGACTTCTAGCTGCAAATCATGGTTTCTTCCTCACCACTCTTCTGCCTGACTCACTCGACCAGGACTGCAGACTCATTGTTTGCTTTCCTTCCTGGTAGCGGCACACGTCGGCTACCGCGCATGACATTGGCAGCAGATGTGGCGGGGCCCAGAAAAAATAAACTGGCCAACGATGATGCCGTCCGCAGAAGCTAAATATTGACTTAGCGACCTGTAATCAGATTCACACACAGGACAGAATGGAAATAAACAGCAACATTTGCCCGTGTCGCCTCTGCCGACCCTCCCACCACAACACAGGAACCCAAGCTCGCTGGGAAAAACCAGCCGCCTGGGGCTCTCGGCTCAGCCGATCTGGTAATGAGAACTTGCCTATGACGCCAAGGGGTGGGAATAAGAAAATAGGAGACATATTATGATGTGTAATTACTTGTGTGACAGTCCTGCCTCCTACCAGCTCTAAAATCAAGCTTTGGAGTGGGCTCCTAAATTTCTTCTCAAAATAGAATTTAACTTAAAAACTCAACTGAGGATTTTGAGCAAAAAGTCAACTTTTGAAGATGAAGTGACTGAGTCTACGATTATACTGTGCACTGCTGCAATATTTTGACTTTTTAATACGCAACAACAACTCAGTAAAAACAGTTTTCATGTTGGATTCAGTGGAGTTTAGATCCTAGGTTTCTGTATTTGACTGAAAAGAATGTAGCCTGCTTAAGAGATAACCTTTCTCCACATCTGTTTATAAGATCAATGTTAATCCAAGCATCTGTTTATCTGCCCGAGTCACAGTGCTGGCTCATCTTCTACAGAGAGAAAAAACATTAAGCCTGCATTCTCTGAGCTCTATAAATTAAGGCTCCAAATATAAGACCTTCATGTGGTTGGAATCTGGAGATTAAACAATGGTCGTAAATCAGGCACATCTGGGGTGCAATAAATCTGTCGTTCTATCTTTGGGCTCATCTCGCTCTGGGTCCCGTTTACCAGGATTTGAGGAGCTCACTGCAGATAGGGGGATCACTTTGGGAGGGAATTATCTCACGCAGTTGTTGTATTGTTCATCCATGAAAATCACTTTTTGCTATGGATCAGCATGTACTTGGAATCAAATTGTCCATGAATTTCATTAGTTAGATACTTACATTTGGTTCCAAGGATTATTTTGGCTCACAACAAAGGTTTTGCTTTCCACTGATGTGCAAAAAGGCACATGATTGATTCAGCAGTGACTCATACAGCTTCATAGTTTAAACTGAAAACTTCTAGCAAGTCCCACCTTGCGTGTTATATCACAGAATTATATCCCAAAATTTTCTTAACTCTGAATTATGAGCGCACCTGCTGCCATACCTGCTGGGACTAGTTATCATATCCAATCATTAGTGCATGGAAATTGTGTTCTGCAGTATTCTTAAACACGCAACACCAACATGTTTGAGCATTATTTAAGACACCAGTCATTTCTCTGGACACACACAACCACTCCCTTCTTTATGTGTTGAAATGCAGTCATTCTTTCATTATTATGAAGTAATGTGTTGTTATGTCCTATTCAGAATATCATTGAATACATTATTGTATCATTATGTTGCTGAAGAAAAGCAAAGCTTTGATCAAGCCATAGTCACGTCTATATTTGAGTTTCACGCATAATTATTATTTCTCTCCATGTCTCCCCGGCTTATTTGCAGCAGATGTTTCGGGATTGATTCTGTATTATACACCAAACCATCTGTTATTCATTCACTCTTTATTTGTTTTCTTTTCTATGAATTGAACACACTGAAAATGAATGTTCAGAACCTTTTATCACTTGCCAGTGGACCAAACTAATGAGGGATATCAAAGCTTTCTGCCTGTTTTGGAGCACTACAGTCTTCAACCACATACTTCTGTAGCCTATATATATTTATCTGAAGTCATCAATCTTAAGTACTGTAAGAGGATAAATTGATGTTGAAATCAACATCATTTTTTCCCCATAAAAGAGTAAGCTGAATAAAAAGCTTTAGTTAGACCACACCAAACTGGTGTGGAGTTTTTCCAACCCAAGTTCGATACTTTCCTTTTTCGACCTTCTCACAAGCACTTAAATACACCAGGAACAGTTCTCTATACAGTCTCTTCTTGCGAATTCTCGTAACAGCATGTTAAAAGAATATATGGAGTCCACTTTACGTATTTCCAGCAAGTTTCAAGTATCTGCAAGTGGATTTGGATTCTGTGCCGACATGAACTGAAACTACTGGCTGCCTGGAAGGTAAAGTACGAAAAACACATTAAATCTCAGAATCGATGGCATGCTGTAGGCTTGTTTTAGATGTTGTGTTTCAGACAAGGCTAGACTTTTAAAACTTTGTAGTCTTAGCAACCAACATTGTTCTCAGGATATTTGTGCAGGGGGGAAAACAAGTGGCCATTTTACAATTTGACTCTTCCGGGCTATCTGACAAATGATCTGAATCATCAAACTCAAGGGGGCAGCTCTAATTTGTCCACAAAGGCCTATCCCAGCATGCCATATGCATAAGCCATGGAAACAATCTATTGTCTAGAAAATACTGCAGATGCTACTTTTTCCATGCACTCTGAAAAGCAGGTTTTGAACCAGGCCCAGGTAAGATGGCTGCCATATGGTTCCATTTGTGTGTGGGAATGTGTTTTGACATTTCCTCTCTATTGTTAAGCTCTAAATGAACTATCCAAATGTTGCCTTTTATTTCAGTAGGAGGCTGTAATTGTCGGATGCCTGGATAAACTGTCCGCTTAGACAAATTTCTTCCGCAGGCATCTGGACCATTCATGATTTGGCTCATTAGTCCCCCCTCAATGCCTGCACATTTTTGGCCTCTCTACACAGGAGAGGAGATAGCGGCTCAGATGACGCCAAAGGTAATCACAGGAACTCGAACGAGCCACTGCCATTGGTGCACGGACCAGACTGATAAGTTGGACAAAATGCACATTGGAGGTCGAGGAGGAGATTTTTTTTCCAGGCCAGGCTAATTGCTGCTGATTGCCAGGCAGATTGATGGATCATTGGCTAATCAAGATGGCAGCAAATTGATTAAAACCTGACCAGGCCAGTCCTTTGAATGAGGTCCTGTTCCTTCCAAGTGAAATTACTTTATCATGGAAAAAAAGCAATCAGGAAAGAAACACAATTGTTTCATGAGATCATGTTGGTATACATGCATGTTTTTGGTCTGTTTTGTCATAGGAGAGCATATAAAAGAAGAACACAAAAAAATATTAAGGCAAGAGTGTGCGCATGCGCCGACGTGCATGCAACCTGTTACAGTTGCTCTTCAGTGCAATACATACATATACATTCTTCAGTGCAATACATACATACATATACATTGTTATTGTGTATATTTTTTACCTCATTGTTCACTTAAATACTGTAAATGTGTATATTTTTATTTCTATTTCTTATTTTTATATTTTGTACATACTTTTAGCTCTAAATTATGCTACTTTCTATTCTTGAATGGGAGCACCGGTACTGTACAATTTCCCCCCGGGGATCAATAAAGTATTTCTGATTCTGATTCTGATTCTGAAATGGCTGAGTGGAACCTCATTATCATATCCAATCCTGAATGTTATACTGAATATTGTTTTACAGGCTGAATATTGTTATATAGGCTATGATTCATAAGCAATGTTGCACTACATAAGAAAGGCACCCTAGTTTACACATATCAGTGTTAATTCAAAGTGTTATAAAGTAAATTGTTACCTGGAAATTAGACATCCTTTATTAGATCATAACTATTCAAATGTAATCCTACCTAATCTTAGTACTAAATGTCACAGTATGGTATAAATAAAAAGTGAAACCTCTTTTCCAGGGTATGTAATCTGTCTCCTGAATAAAAGCAGTAATGAGAAAAACTTTTGTAGAACCAGCCAGGTTTGGAAATGAGTTGATCTTTCTAATCTCTCTGTAATGAACAGAAGTCAGCAGGGCTCACTCTCAAGTTTGATAATGTGTTCTATCATGGGCTTATTGTGACTGTGTGTTAAAATTATGGCCTTGCGTGCTGCAAGATTGCTGCCACGTGGAAACAGATATGCAGATTCATAATCTCCAGTATTTTCCTGCCACGGCTGGTCATTGGGGAGCAGACATTTAATAACGGTTACCACTGAAAGATAAAGAATTCATGCTCTCATGCCACTGAGTATGTACAGTATGTGTGAACAATGTTGCTAAATCAGATGCAAGAAGTTAAACGATCCAGTTTTTGTGCTCCCTTCGTGCATGTTCAACAGGTAGACAAAATATTAGAGCAGTGTATTGCAGCCACTATGAGAAGTTTTCTCACAATGTAAAACACAATAATTAAGTTAAATTTTTCGGTTACTTCATGCTTCCTCTATGTCATGAAGTCACCTAATATAACTTTTGAAGATGCTAAATGTTTGGTTTATGTGTGGCAGTACCTCCTGGCTTTCCTGCTGGGGTGTGAGAAGGCAGCTGTGGGGAAACAGAGGTGAGCTGCCGAGGTCATAAATCCTCCTCAACTCACTTGTTGTTTGCTTAGTGACACTTCTTCAAAGAAAACCCCTGTCTTCAAATGAAATTTCTCAGGTCTGGCTTGTCCAGCTGTTTCTCGTGTTAAAGTTGGCGTTACTCTTGTATTCTTTTGAACTGTTCAAAAGATGATAAATGAGATGGCGAAGCAGTGGACTCAGACAGTACCATTATCAATTCCTGGAACAGACCTGATCCCCAGAAAATCAGCCTAGAGAATGTCATATGCATCTACATTTTCCATCTCATCTAACTAATTTCCTATGGAGCTTTGCTCAAATGAAACTCTTCACTTGCCTCTGGCAGAAGGAACAATGTGGAGTAGTGAATTTTAACTACTGCAGACTGCATCCTTAACAGGGAAACACCAGAACTTTCAAACACAATATGGCAGCATTCACTGTTACTTTGCCAATTATATCTTATTAAATATTAAAAAATCCATATTTTTATATGATTAATTTGCGCATGTTCTCTCAGCTACAAAATTAATTTGAATAAAAATTGATGAAAACTGAAAGAGGTAGAAGACATGGAATATGAGGAGGAGAATCTAAATGAAATAAATAAAAACAAATTATGAATAGCTTGACATACAAACAAGGTATTATGCATGAAACTGAAGCATGATACAACATAAAAACACTACAATACTACACATTGAACTTACACCTGGCAAATGTAGTACATGATACAAAAGGTCTATTATCCTTCTTGCTGACCTGAACACCTTCCTGTAGGGCAAAGGGATTTCTGTTACAGAAAGAAGACGGATGGAGACAGAGCAGTGACCCTCTGAAAATTTGATTTAGATATCACAACAGATTTGAGTTTCAACCGTTCTGTTATCTTTTATAGCTGCACTCCAGCTTTAGTCAACACTTACGGTGATTTTTGTGGATTTTACCTCTCAGTTTCACAATGGAGCCATACAGAGTTGTTGACCGAATAAATTCAATAACGCATCAAGCTGAGATTTGCCTCGGATTAATTTAAATCCACCCTATTTCCATTTGGAAAGGGCTGTCAGAGATACAATCACGTCAGAGACGGGGGACAGCAAACTGTTGTTTATTCTTTAGTTTTCTCCAAGGCACTAAGAAAATGCCAACAAGGTTTCCATTGTGAAAGAACAGACGTCCTTTGTGTGCCCGGCCACAGAGTTCTGTGTTTCCATAGCCCTGTGCTCTCCACCCTCTAAATCATATAATATTCCTGAATTACAATGACATGTGCTGGATAGGGTTTCTCTTCTCTCAGACGTTTCTGTCAGAGCGTCTTAAAAGTTTTGTCTTGGCCTGGAAATCTGAGCCCCGCTCCACAGGCAGCTCAACACACTGACTGAAGACAATGTTCTTCAGTAATTCATTGGTTTGAAGATGTCTGGTGTAAAAGCCATAAAACGTCTGATGGAAGAAGAAGAGTTGCATTTCATTTTTGAATTTGGCATATTTTTGGTGCCACCAGCATCCAACATGGATTTAATCAGTCAACCAAAGTAACAAGACTAAGAGTCTGCAGCCATGCTAGCAGCTCTGTGAGGCTGTAGGGACATGCTAATGTGCAATAAACAATAACAATGCTAACATGCTGATGTTTAACAGCTATAATGTTTACCATCTAAGTTCAGCATGTTAGCATGCTAACATTTGCTAATTAGCACTAAACACTGTCATTGAATGTCGTTAGATTTTCTGGTATTTGCTCATAAACCAAAAATTCAAGTTTAAACCTGATGATGGTGCTATATGGAAAATGTCAGTATCATGCAAGTTGCTACAGTGTATCCTGAGGCAGACATGCTGTCTGAACCAAATTTCATCACAATCCATCAAAACCACAAATGTCAACCTCATGGTGGCACTACCAGAAAAGTCACAGCTTTCACTCAGTCAGTAGGATTTATCATCTGGGCACCATGAATGTCTGTACTAAATTTTGTGGCATCCAATACTTGTCCAGATATTTCAGTCGACTAACAGGCACACATTGCCATCCCTTGCGGCATGAATGTCTACAATTTACAAGTTGCCAGAGTATATTTGCACATTTCTGGGAAATGCATGTGCACACATAAGTGTGTCCTTCTGGGTTTGACCTGCCTACAATTCTGTGCATTAATGTCTTTGTATAAATACTCTCCATTGCTATTTGCTCTCTCCAGGTTTCACTTTCTCCCTCCTAAATTCTCCCTGTAGCTCTCCCTTCATTCCCTCCTCTACTCCTCTCTTATTGGCTGCCGGAGACAAGTCTGTGGTTCTGTGGGATCCTCCCATGTAAACAGGCATGTTTTACCGCCAGCAGACTGCCAAAACCTCTCAATTTGTCACTTCCGCAAGTCAGTTAGTGTTTTGTGGCTTGCAAGGTGCTAGCAAAGGTACTTCAAGAGGAAACCTCAGGCAAAGTGAGGCCAGAGATGGAAGAGATGTGGTCGGTGGCTTGCGCTGTTTTGTAGGTGTGCTGAAAGTACAAACCACCAGAC